>NC_135967.1:14768737-15073285 GCF_053455715.1 Rhinoraja longicauda | reverse complement strand
CAGAGCTCATAATGGAATGACCTTCAAAAGAAGCATTGGTCAGCCATGCGGAAGGATCGCATTGGGTTGCTCAGGGATACAATTCACAGGCTGCAGTCAGCAGTCAGTGTGAGAGACAAACACAGCTACATGTGTGCCCAGCAAAAACAGCAATGAAAGTGACAACATAAGTCATGCTCAGAGAATCATCGAAGACTGCATCTTCAGCCCAGAGTATCACTTTAGGCTTTAAACTTTACTTTACTTTAGAGATACAGCATGAAAACAGGACCATCAGCCCAGCATTGTCCACGCCGACCGGCAATCACCCCGTACACTAGCACTATCATACACACTGGAGACAATTTACAATTTACAGAAGCCAATTAAGCTACAAGTAATAAAAGTAAATGTGAATTAAAAGAAAGTGAGTAGTGCAGTTTAGTTTAGTTTAGTTTAGAGATACAGCATGGAAACAGGCTCTTCGGCCCACCGAGTCTGCACCGACCAATGATCAACCCGTACACTTGCACTATGCTACAAACTAGGGAACTGCCAAAGCCAAATTAACCTACAAACCTGCACGGCTTTGGAGTGTGGGAGGAAACCGGAGCACCCGGAGAACACCCACGCGGTCACAGGGAGAACATGCAAACTCCGTACAGACAGCACCTGATGTCAGGATTGACCCCTAATCTCTGAGGAAACAACTCCGCTGCTGTGCCACAGTGCCATCCCAAGTGTCACAGAGTCATACAACGTGGAATCAGTCCCTTCAACCCAACTCATCCATGCTGACCAAGATGCCCCATCTAAATTAATCACATTCACCCACATTTAACCCCTATCCCTCTAAATCCATTGGCCTCCTTTACATCGGTGAGACCAAGCAAAGACTCAGCGACCATTTTACCGAACACTTGCGCTCAGTCTGCCAAGACCTGCTGGATCTCCCGGTTGCTAACCATTTTAACTCCCATTCCCATTCCCACACTGACCATTCTGTCCTGGGCCTCCTCCATTGCCAGAGTGAGGTCACACACACACTGGAGGAACAGCATCTCATACTCTGCCTACAACCCAATGGTATGAACGTTAAATTCTTCAATTTTAGGTCCCCTTCCCCTCCACTACCCTTTCCGTCCACCTCTCTTTATTGACAACTCCTACCTACATCAGTGTCATAGAGTCACAGAGTGATACAGCATGGAAACAGGCCCGTCGGCCCAACTTGCCCACACCGGCCAACATATCCCAGCAACACTAGTCCCACCTGCCTGCGCTTGGTTCATTTCCCTCCAAGCCAATCCTTTCCATGTACCTGCATAACTGTTTCTTAAACATTGAGATAGTCTCAGCCTCAACTATCTCCTCTGGCAGCTTGTTCCATACACCCACCACCCTTTGTGTGAAAAAGTTACCTCTCAGATTCCTATTAAATCTTTCCTGCTTCACTTTAAACATAGGTCCTCTGGTCCTCGATTCCCCTACTCTGGGCAAGAGACTAGCCCTTCTCCCTCCCACCCCCCTCACTGTCTCCTACCTCTCCTCCTCTCTCTGGCTTTATATTTCAACTAAAGTTTTGTCTTCTTGTTCTATGTCTGTATGAAACTTTGCAAGTCTTCAAGGTACAACAGAGGTCTTTATTACATTAACTCAATGCTGGCAGCAAGACAACTAAAATGGCTGCAACCACACAATCTGACTGGACACTCCACACTGTGTACTGCCAAGATAACTATGTATAAAAACATCTCCCTTTGTCCTGTGCAGCGCCATCTGATGCACGGGAGGAGCAACGGGTCCTCCCACCCCACACAGTCCACCAAACATCACACTCCTCCTTTCCAGTTTGAACGTCTCTATTCCTGAATGAGTGGTCTTTGGGGAATACCACGATTGCAACGTGTCGATCGACGAGGGACCACAGGCAGATCGGCGGGGAGTTCGTCTGGTGGAACTTTGTCAAGCCAGGGGAGGGGCAAATCAGGCACTCCAGTGTCCACACGATTCGGCACCGGGGTGTCTGGCTGCTTGGTTCTGACCAGGCTCTGCGCAGTCTTCGCTGGAGGAACGCGGCTTTTAATTGATCATCATACCATCGGCAAAGTCCTACTTGTCCTTGGACTGTGTACATTTTGGTTCCAATGTGAGCCATGATCCTGCCAGCGCACCATTTGTTTCGCTTAGTCGTATAATTGCGGTAATATACGTAGTCGCCAATGTCGAATTTGGACTTGTTCGACTTCGTTGGCTGAGTGCGCGTCGTGTTAGAGTTACGGGTCGGGTTCAAAACTGATAGGGGAGAGCGCACTTGACGTCCGAGCATCGTCTCCGGTGGCGTTCGACCGGTAGTGCAGTTTGGAACGGTTCGATAGTGCTGTAAGAAATCGAGCAAAATGCCAATTGTTTTGATTTCTTTTTGATTTCTTACGATTTTTAAGGGCAATCCTCAAATGGTGAACAAATCGTCGAGCGCAGAAGTGGTTGTTTCGGTGGTCGGATATTTCACTCCACACTGTGTACAGCCAAGATAACTATGTACAAAAACATCTCCCTTTGTCCCGTGCAGCGCCACCTGCTGCACAGGAGGAGCAAACCCACACAGTCCACCAAACATCACATAAAGTTTACAGTGTGAGGCTGATAGAACCTTAAACTACACTCAGAGCTCTGCCAAGTTGTTAACTCCCTGTGAGCTGGCAACAGATTCTGAGCACCCCCTCTCGCAGTCCACTCATGAGCAGATTTTCCAAAGGGAAGCTTTATCATTGCTTTCAGGTGCAATTGACCCAATAATCTGCATTTGCTTCCACAGAGACTGAAACAGTGACCAGAAATTTCTCACAGACACCTTCCAAATGAAATAAACAAGATTACTTACTTTAATCTTGACCAACCTCCCAGCTGAGAATATTGCTTGTAGTGTATTCAGTTTGTTGTGTATTTTTTTTCAAGAAGTATTTTTAACAAAAGCAATAGCAACCTCTAGCCCACGAGAGACCGAGTCCCGGTTCAATAAGAGTGTGCCTGGTTTGCTTCGTTTCCACTCTCCTGACTGAGTCCCAAAATCCCTTGAAGCACTTAGATTGCGAAGAATCTATCAGACTCAGCCTTGACTGCATTCATTGATTGAGCATCTACAGGTCTCTGGGGGAAAGAATTCCAGAGATTTCCAACAGGCTGAGAAGTTCCCTCTGTCAGAGTACTATAAGACCAGTTGCTCCACCGGGAGACAGGGACCTTGGTTCACATCTCCCCAGCCACAGAGAATGTCTCTCAACATTTAGCACACCCAGGTTGTGCGAAAGCATATCAGTAATTACCCAAAGCAAAAATAATGCCCTTGAAACCATTATACGACCTGGAGCATTGCTTTTATAAACTCCGTTTCAGCAATGGGCTTTTAATCTCAATCAATGTCCATTGCAGAGAGTACAGGCAGATAATGAGCTGTGTACGTCTCACACATGTGTTTATTCAAGGCCTTTTCAGAACTCTCGGCAAAAACATTTCTTTCTGCAACCCAGAGAGAGGGTGAACGATCGCAGCCTTTTCCTCAGAGTTAGTGGATTCTAAAACTAGAGGGCACAGGCTAAAGATGAGAGGGGAGAGATTTGCGAGGGATCTGAGGGACAATGTTTTCACTCAGAGGGTAGACCGTATCTGGAAGGAGCTGCCAGAAGAAGCTTTCGAAGTGGATACATTTTTGTGAAAGACTCTATGACTATAGATGGTTCTGGTCTTCTTCAAATGATGTTAGCACATCTACATGAATCACTCAATCACCATAACGTCATAGAGTCATTGAATCACGCGGCACGGAAACAGGCCCTTCAACCAAACCCGCCCAAGGTGCCCCATTTACGATAAGTCCCATTTGCTCTTGTCTGGCATTCCTATCCATGCACCTGTCTAAATGTCTTTTAAATTGTTGTTGTAATACCTGCTTCAAGCACCTCCTCTGGCAGCTCATTCCATCATTCCAGATGAGCAAGAATCTGCTGTCTAAGAGTTTGCTTATCGTGATCCAGCAAACCTGTTGTCCACTCCCACACTGTCCACTGTCTATCCAGTGGACCACACATGGACCAGAGATGTTGGAAGACTCTGATTTGCTATTTACAAAGGGAGCCTGATATGTGCAGGAAGGAGGGAGGGAATAGGAAAGGAAAGACGGAAAGAGAAAAAGTAGGATGGAGGAATGAAAGATATGCCCCGGATCGCGGGGCTTGTGTCGGCCCGCAGCGGACATTTCACCGCCCGGCGCGGCCTGAAATAGGCTGCGGGATTTTGTTCTGCTCGGCGGGGGCTTCAATGTCGGGAGCCACGACCGCCCCGACGTGCAGTGGCAGGGGCAACGGCAGCATCTTCGCCCGCCCCAGACCACTGGGGTCGGCCCACTGCGGACCTTTCACCGTCCGGCACGGCCTGGAACGTGACAACCACAACAGCCTGACCGCGGGAGAAGACGGCAGGGGAAGAGAAAAGACATTCTGGCCTTCCATCACAGTGAGGAGGGGACTGGAGGAGACTCACTGTGATGGATGTTTCTTTTTTTTTTGTGTGTTTTGTGTTGGTTTGGGTTGTGTAATTTGCTTATTTTATTGCTCTTATTGTTGGACTGTGGGTGACGAAATCTCGTCCAAAAGACTTGTTTTTTGGATGACAAATAAAGATATCCTGAATCCTGAAAGACAAGGATAAAGAGAGGGAGGAAGGAACAGGAAAGACCAGGTAGGTTGGAAGGGAAAATGGGAGAAATGTAAGTTCTTCAAATAACTCCCTCCAAGGTAGGATGAACCTTCCTCAGATAAGGAGACCAGAACTGCATACAGCACTCAAGGCAGGTGCTATCACAATGTTTTGCAAGTACTATCACAATGTTTAAGAAACATTTAGCCAGGTACATGGATAGGATAAGTTTAGAGGGATGTAGGAGAGAATGTTGTGTTATACCTATAGCTCTGAATCTGGCTTGGGGCCTAGCTCAGATAGACTCAAACACAAACTAAAACAACTCATAGATCAGTGTTGAGTTTCTCGAACAAGTCGATTTATTGAAGGCCTTAATGGTGCGCATAGGAAAATACTCTGGGAAAGCCTAAAGTGTTTCAAAGCACCCACAGCACTTTATAATCTCACGACACAATGGTAACTTGTTGATTGTACATTTTTGCAATAAGTCAATATTGATCAATGTCTCTGTAACCTTTCATCTTTATATTTCCCAGAGTTTTCTTTAACCTTATGCTCCCTGTTACTTAGAAAACCACTCTCCCATTTGTAAGAAAATTGGCACAATAAATCTCAGTGCCCCTTGATCAGTTTTATTACCCTCGGGTTAGTTTGCAACGATGTTTATCTAACTAAACTCGCTGTGCTGTGGAACTTAAACACCATGATAAATCTATTTATTGCCTCACTGTCTTCCTTAAGTTCCTTATGTTGCTCATGTCTCCCATCGTGCTTCCCCAGCATGTAAGCTCTAAGGTTAAACACATTGCAAACTGCTCATCTTCCTTATCATTTTCAACATTTTTGGGCCACGTGCAGGCTGGTGGGACTGGTATAGATGGGGATATTGGTCGGCATGACCAAATTGGGTCAAAGGGCATGTTTCCATGCTGTACGACTCTATGACTCCAGGACTCTAGGTGCAGTCTTTGTTTGACACTATTCAATTGCAGCAAGATATTCCTGCTACTTTGCTCCAATTCTCCCACCAAAGAGGCCAACATACGTCTTGCCTTCTTAATATTCCATTCTACCCAAGTCAAGTCATCGGGTTTATTGTCATAGCATCTCATGACCACCAACATAATCAAGGACTAGTCTCACCCCAGTCACTCCCACTACTCCCCTCTTCCATCAGGCAAGAGGTAACGAAGTGTGAAAACGCATGCCTCAGATTCTGGGACAATTTCTTCCCAGCTGGTATCTAGCAACTGAACCATCCTATCAACAACTAAAGAATGAATAGGTTTATTGGCCAAGTATGTACACATACAAGGAATGCTCCGCTCACAAGTAACAACACGGACATACAGGAAATAATTAAGAATAAAGCATAAAACATGAAAACATTAAGAATACAACATTATTGTTTAAACATGTGAGTGAAATAAACCAGAGCAAAAAGAGACTACAGATGTGACTATGGTGTTGTTGATGGTGAGTGGGGGGAGGGGAGGGGGAGCTCTCCTAAAGTCTACAATCAGTTTCACTGTCTTAAGAGCATTGAGCTCCAGGTTGTTGCGATGGCAGCAGGACGCCAGCTGTGTCACCTCCTGTCCTTAACTGAGCTGAGTCCTGAGCTGCCATCTACCCCATTGGAGAAGCTGGGACTATCTCTAATTGAACTTTACTGGACTTTATCTTGCACTTATTCCCTTTACCCTGTATCTGTACATGTTGGACAACTGGATTGTAATCATGTATAGTCTTTCTGCTGTGTCTGGTTAGCATGCAACAAAAGCTGTTCACTGTACCTCGGTACACGTGACAATAAATTAAACCAAACTAAACTAAAGCACTCGTACGCAGTGATACGGACCATTGGGCCTAAGAGATTTTTTGGAGTTTATTCCCGGCATTTTCCCTAACACAATTTCCCTACTAATTGGGAGTTTTTCAGCCAGTGATCAAGACAAATATCTATGGTAATGTTCCATCATTGTTGCACTAATTAATCGCTCAATGTAAAGGCCCATTAGTAACAAATGGTGCAGATTTCCAAGAGGCTACACTAAATTCTTGGCAGGTTCACACTTCTACCAGACAGTCTTGGAATCATTGGATAGATTTTGAACTTGATTTACCAGAGGTTTAACAGTGGACTGGAGAAGAACTAGCTGGAGATCCCTTCGTTCTGCAAGACCCTATTCCGCCTCTGTGATTGCTGCCACGGCCATATATGTTTCTTCTCAGTCTGAAGAAGGGTCCCAACCAGAAACGTCGCCTAGCCATGTTCTCCAGAGATGCTGCCTGACCCGCTGAGTTACTCCAGCACTTTGTGTCCACAGGTGTCATGGTGGGATTTGAACTCAGAACTATGGACTGGTAATCCCAACCTCTGGATCATATTCTGATATTTTTACTGCTAACCTGACCCAAAGCGACACCATTTCCACCAAGATCGTGTTCCCAGCAACTTCCATCTAAGCATCAGGCTAGCCTTTGAATCGGTCTAAGAGGTCGGACATAAATTCTCAGCCTTTTGCCTCTGAAGTCGGAGGTGGTCACAGATGCACGGAGGAGATTCACTTCAATTTCAATGGAGTATTGCATGCAGTTCTGGTCATTCATTACAGGAAAGATGTGGAGGCTTTGGAGAGGATGCAGAAGAGGTTTACCAGAATGCTGCCTGGATTAGAGGAACGCTAGCTGTAAGGAGAGGTTGGACAAACATGAGCAAATCACATGCTGGAGGAACTCAGCGGATCAGGCAGCATCTGTGGAGGGAAGGAACAGGCGATGTTTCAGGTTGTGCTCTTTCGTTGAATAAATTTGGATTGTTTTCTGTAGATGTATGGAGGCTGAGGAGTGACCTGATAGAAGTATATAAAATTATGAGAGGCATACATCAGGTGGACAGAAAACCTTTGTCCCTAGGTGGAAATGGTGAGAGAGGGAAAGTTTAAAGGAGATGTGTGAGGCAAGTTTTATTTTAACACAGAGAATGGTAGGTGCCTGGAACGAGCTGCCAGAGGTGGTGACAGAGGCAGGTAGAGTTAGTGATGTTTGAAATACTTTTAGGTAGACACATGGATATGCAGAAAATGGCATGTAGATCACGTGCAGGCAGAGGAGATTAACTTTACACCATGTTCAGCATAGATATTGGGGCTGAAGGGTCTGTTACTGTGCTGTACCATGTTTGCATGGTGACTTTAGACTTTGTAGACTTTAAAGATATTGTGCAGAAACAGGCCCTTCGGCCCACCGAGTCCATGCCGACTAGCGATCACCCCGAACGCTAGCACTGTCCTACACACTAGGGACAATTTACAGTGTACAGAGGCCGATTAACCTACAAACGTGCTCGTCTTTGGAGTGTGGGAGGAAACTGGAGAACCCGGAGAAAACCCACACAGTCACAGAGAACTCCACACAGACAGTACCCATAGTCGGAATCAAACCCGGGTCTCTGGTGCTGTATGGCAACAACTCTACCGCAGCACCACCGTGCCACCACAGTGGTGTTGAGAGTCTGGAATCTGGGGATCAATGTAATGACTGCAAGAGCCTTTAACAGGAGTAAAATCAATCAGTGGGACTTTAGTTTATTTTCCAATGTAATTTATTTTTAACATCAGGATGGTAAAGCTATTTTTCATCCTACATCTGCACGACTTTATTACAATTCACCTCATTTCAGAAATAAAAAAACTACTCAATGTTGAATGGAATTAAATACATTATAAAATTTGGCAATAATAGACTTGCGCTGTGAAAATGATTAACTTTGTACCGATTACAATGCATCATCTTTACTGCACATTCAACATCCGGTAATAATGCATTAAGCCTCCTTTGCTCTGAAGCACTGTCCTTTTCTCAGACAAGCTTATCCCTTCATTATACACTTGGCTGGGCAAAAGTGAAAGATTATTATTTTTTTTTTAAATAGGTTTTTCCCCCGACTTTAATCATGCAGTCTACACAAGTGCAACGTCAGACGATTTGACACACACAGTCTGAAGAAGGGTCTCGACCCGAAACGTCACCCATTCCTTCTCTCCTGAGATGCTGCCTGACCTGCTGAGTTACTCCAGCATTTTGTGAAATAAACGACACACCCAGTCCATCGCTCACCTTCTCCACTTTAGACTGGACTTATGAGATACAGTGCGGAAACTGGTCCTTCTGCCCACTGAGTCCATGCCAATCAGCAATCATCCCTACACTAGCACTATCATGCACACAAGGGCCAATTTTACAATGTTCATGGAAGTCAATAAACCTACAATTAACCTACAGGTCTCTGGCATGGTAATGATTCAAATCAATGATACATTATTATCACATGCATCTAGATACAGCGACATTCTTTGTTTTTGCGTACAATCGGGTAAAATCATACAGCAGACCTCACCTAGTCAGTACACAAAGAGTCACCACATTTCTGGCACCGACAAAGTTTCAAATATACTTAGTACACTTATCTTCTCGCAGCTGTGATCCAGGATTGCCGCCGCACCTGGCCACAGACGGTCTCCTGGTGGGTCCCTCTTTAAACTCCGCACAGGCAGCACCCATATTCAGGATCTAACCCGGGTCTCTGGTGTTGTAAGGCAGCAACTCCACTGCTGCGCCACAATGCCGCCGCTTAGTAAGAGAAGTGATTAACCAACAGGATCTCATGTATGGAGACACTGGAGATTCAGATGCTGGAATCTTGTGCAAAACACAAAGTGCGGGAGAAACTCAGCAGGTCAGGCAGCATCTGTGGAAGGCATGAATAGACGACATTTCGGGATGGGATCCTTCAGACTGGTTGTCGTAGTGAAGATTTGTGTGTACAAAAGCACTCCTCTCCAAACCTTAGAAAGACAACTTTGATGCAATGAATACACAGACGCCTCTTGCTTGTAGCAGTAGATTTGATAACAAGAAGGCACAAGTCTAAGGTGAATGGTCAAACATTCCAATGGGAGATGGGAAAGCAACTGTTTGCACAGGAAATTGTTGAAATCTGAAAAGTGTAACCTAAAGAGGATTGAATTGATTGAAAGGTACAGCATTGAAACAGGCCCTTCGACTCATCGAGTACATGCTGACCATTAATTACCAGCTCACACTAGTTCCATGTTATCTTAGTTTCTCATCCACTCCCTGCACACTACGGCCAAGTTTACAAGCCTGCACATCTTTGGGATATGGGAGGAAACCAGAGCACCCGGAAAAAACCCCATGCGGTCACAGGGAAAACATGGAAACTCCACAGGTCAGGATCGAATCCGTATCTCTGGCGCTGTGAGGATTTTTCCTCACCATATATTTGTCCAATTCTTTCTTGAAGACTACAATGGAACCTGGTTCCATCAAATCTTTTCAGATTCCAACAATATGCCGTAAGGAAAATTGCTCTGTCTTGTTACGATGCTGTTGATTGAATTTAAGGAGGAAGAATAGTTTTAAAAAGATGAACGGTCAGGAGAGTGTGATAAATAGCTGACGCAGGCAAGATGGCCTCTCTCTATGCTTTGAGATTCCATGATGCAAAAAAGGTAAAAAATTACAAATTGTTGACAATTAATCAACCTTAAAAACACAATAAATTTCCATTTCAGCACTGCCCTTCACAAGCTCCAGATGATCCACTATCAATAAGATAACTTTGAGGGGTTGTGACTGTTGTAATGAAACCGTTTGCATCAGCGGTTTGGTTTATTGAAGTTTCATCTACTCCGCTGAGCATCTTTCATCAGCCCAGACAAATGGTTGATTACATTGAGAGATTTACAATAAAGTCTTCAGCAGGGAATTGATTTTGACTCCCGTGAAGGTGAAAGGGCAAAGCTTGCTCTCCGCCTCAAAAGAAATCTGCATACATAACAGTCAGCCCAGATGTAATCTGGTGTGTGAGGCACTTGGAGGTACATTGTCGGTGTGAGAAGTTACTTTCTGAAGCAAGGTATTTCAGTACAAGGAACGAGAGTGAGCGCAGCGGTAGAGTTGCTGCCTTACAGTGCTAGGGATCCGGGTTCCATCCCGACTGCGGTTGCTGTCTGTGTGGAATTTGTACGTTTTCCCTGTGACTGCATGAGTTTTCTCCGGGTGCTCCGATTTCCTCCCACACTCCAATTACATCAGGATCGAACCCGGGTCTCTGGCGCTGTATGGCAGCAACTCTAGCCCTGCACTGCCCCCCATCAACCCTGATAGGTGAATACAGCTATGGGGAGAGGGGGGGTGGGGGTTGTGGGGTGGAGTTTGATAGATCACTGGATAAAGGCTCAAGATGTTTCCACCTGTTATTTTGAATATTCATCCTCTTGTGGCGGTGCCCGGGGGCTAGGCCACTCCCTGGGTCATTCCCCTCGGCACTGAGTGGACAGGGGGGATTAGGCCATTCCCTGGGTTCTTCCCCTGGGGACAGACTGGTCTGGGGCTATGGGGTTTGCTGGAAGGGGCTTGAGTTTTACTCGTGCCGGTGACTGAGTGAGTGAATGTTCAGATACTGTATTAAAGTTATTGTTAATTCTTACCTGGGGTCTGGCCTGATTCCTGTCGCGTCCAGACCCACTACACTGGTGACCCCGACATTTCCTCGCAAGTCATGATGGACCCGAACGCTCCTCAACCCGCACTACCTGGCCCTGCCGGTCAGCCGCCTCTGGACCCTGCCGGTCAGCCGCCTCTGGACCCTGCCGACTGCACCGCTCTCCACGTGGTGGCCAGAAGCAGTTCCACTGCCGGACACTTCTGCCTCTACTTGTGCCCGTGCCTTGGCGGCTCACTGGATTGCCAGATTTGTGGTGCCGCTCGACATCACGTCTGACCGGGGGCCGCAATTCACCTCCGAGCTGTGGTCGGCTATGGCTCAACTACTGGGGGTTAACCTGCACCGCACCACCGTGTACCATCCGCAGGCGAACGGCCTGGTGGAGCGCTTCCACCGCCAGCTCAAGGCTGCCCTGAAGGCCCGGCTCATTGGCCCGGACTGGGTCGACGCGTTGCCGTGGGTTTTACTGGGCGTCTGCACCGCACCCAATGAGGACTTGGCCACCTCCTCGGCTGAATTGGTGTACAGGGCTCCGCTGACAGTGCTCGGTGAGTTCGTTCCATCAGCCCAGAGTCAGGCAGAACAACCATCGGCCGCCCTGCAACGCCTTCGGGAGCCGGTGGGCAAGCTGGCGCCGGTGCCGACGTCTCGCCACGGTTTGGTTCAGTCGCATGTCCCTTCCGCTCTGCAGGACTGTCCGTTTGTTTTCCTGCGCTGGGATGCACACCGGACGCCCCTTCAGCGGCCGTATGAAGGACCGTTCAAGGTGCACGAGCGTGGCTCTGCCACCTTTGTTTTGGACATGGGGGGTCGTCCTGAGACTGTCTCTATTGCGCGACTGAAGCCGGCGCACGTGGACATTAGCCAGCCGGTCCTACTGGCGCGGCCTCGCCCTCGGGGTCGTCCTGCGTCCCGGCCCTTACCCCCAGAGTCCCCGCGGTTGTCTTCCCCTGGCGGGGTGGTTCCGGTTCCTGCGACCGCCGTGGTGTGCACACGGGCTGGTCGTCTCGTATGTCCCCCTGTCCGTTTCATGCCTCCGGTTATTGGGGGGGGGGTCCTGTGGCGGTGCCCGGGGGCTAGGCCACTCCCTGGGTCATTCCCCTCGGCACCGAGTGGACAGGGGGGATTAGGCCACTCCCTGGGTTCTTCCCCTGGGGACAGACTGGTCTGGGGCTACGGGGTTTGCTGGAAGGGGCTTGAATTTTACTCGTGCGGGTGACTGAGTGAGTGAATGTTCAGATACTGTATTAAAGTTATTGTTAATTCTTACCTGGCGTCTGGCCTGATTCCTGTCGCGTCCAGACCCACTACACTCTTATTTTTCTTTACTCTGTCATGCTGAACCTTTGTAAAACACTGGTCCTGTCTCAACTAGAATGCTGCATTCATTTTGGGTCATCTCATTATATGATGACTATGAGTTAGGTGAGGAACATAGAACTTAGAACATAGAATATAGAGCATAGAACATAGCACAGCATAAGACCAGCCCTTCAGTCCACAATGTCTGAGCCAAACATAATGAAATGTTGAACTAACCTCATCTGCCTGCATGTGATCCATATCCCTTTATTCTCGGCATAACCGCATGTCACGGTCCAGAGGAGGTTTATGAGAATGGTTCCTGACATGAGGACAAAGACAGATTGGGGAGTCTGGAATTTGGAGAAGGCAGGCTGATGTGAAATGTGGTGGAAGAAGGTAAAATGTTGAGGGGCTTGAACAATTGGAGGCTGCACCCGTTGATGGAGGGGTTAAAGACTGAAGGTCAGCCCTGGAAAATAAAGAGGTTAGGAATGAAGAGTGACAAGAGAGAAGACCCGATGGATGGAGATTCTGCTGTGAGCTTCAAGAAAGAATTGGATAAGTGTGTGGTGAGGAAGTTTGGAAATCTACGATAAAAAGGCCATTGAATTCCTTTGGTCAAGGGCTGGCTTGGAGTCAATGGGCAGAATGGCTTTCTTTTCTGCTGAAACCAGGCTATGTTTCCAAAATTCCCAGTCTCCACAAAATCATCCAGATCCACTGTGAGAAGGGGAGTCAAGAGTCAAGAGTGTTTAATTGTCATGTGCACCACCAACGGAACAATTACTTTTTCACTTGGAGCAGCATAACAGGCCTGTAAACATCGAGTTGCCGAACCAGGTCGTGTTGCAACCAGTCCACATGCTCTCTACAGAGACCAAACAATGGTGACATCTCATCCCAGGCCAATGCCTCCACGATCTAGGCTTTCTCTGCTTGACCAGTGATGGGGGGTGAGGCACATTTTTTAGAAGCCTGACATTAGACTCTAAAAACAAGCACTCTGCGTCAATCTCCATCAGCGCAAGAAATTATTAGAAGGACAGAGAAAAATGCTTTAAGGACACAAGACTTAGGATAGCTGTTAATTTGAACTGATGCTTCTCTTATACTGAATATCCTCACATTATCCTTGATCCTAAATCCTTCCCCTGATGAACTGCCTCCAAGGAGATAGTGCACCTTGAGATCACTGCAATTATATTAGGACTTATATACAATACTTCTCTTTTATGTATGGTAAATTCTATTTAGCAGACTTTAATCTAGCTATAGAGATTTCATAAATCTGTTTGAACATTATTAACTTCCATGATATGTTTTGTTTGGTAATTTTAAAATCATAATAGTAGTTATATATTTTTTATTTTAATTCTGTCCTTTATAAAATATGTTGCAATTCCACAATGGTTCAAAAGCAAAAATCTTCTTTATGTTAAATAAATCTTAGTTATAATGCAAAATTCACGAGAATTGGGTATGCATTAGAGAAATACAATTGTTTAGGGATATAAGAAAACAAAATGTAATGTTGAGGACATATTAAGGTTTTAGTTTAGGTTTATTATTGTTAAATGTGCTGAGGTACAGTGAAAAGTTTTGTTTTGCATGCTATCCAATCAGATGAGATAATGCTATGTATAAATAGCCCCCTGGACACCATCTCCCAATCATTCACAGTTGACAAATGCACCACTTTCCTTTCATTCTTCCAAAGCAAAATAGACAACATCTACAGCACCTTAACCACCAACGCACCTGCTCCCCCTCAAACCACCTGCCCCCCCTTATCCTGTCAGCCCCTGCCTCAGTTCTCCCCAATCTCCACCACCGACCTCTCTGACCTCTTCACAGGAATAAAAACTGCCACCTGCTCTCTGGACCCCATCCCCTCCAGCTTTGTCAAGGCCTGCCTTCCTGCTCTCTCTCCACTTATCACTGCAACAATAAACTCCTCCCTGTCCACTGGCATCGTCCCACCATCCCTCAAAATCGCTGCTGTCACCCCCATTCTGTAAAAACCTGGTCTAAACCCTGACACCCCAAACAACTTCAGACCAATCTCCAACCTACCCTTTCTGTCCAAAGTTTTGGAACGTGCTGTAGCTTCCCAACTCAAATACCACCTCTCAATAACCTGTATGAAACTTTCCAATCCGGATTCCGCTCAAACCACTGTACTGAAACTGCGCTCCTCAAAATCACAAACGACATTCTCCTCTCCTCCGACGCTGGCAACCTCAACATCCTCACCCTACTTGACCTCAGCGCCGCCTTTGACACCATAAATCACTCCATTCTCCTCACCCGACTTGAAACCTCCCTTAACATCACCGGAAAAGCCCTATCCTGGTTCAAACCTTACCTCTCTGACAGACACCAGTTCATCTCCATTAACAACTGTAAATCCCCCACCGCTCCCCTCCCCCAAGGTGTCCCCCAAGGCTCAGTCCTTGGCCCCCTCCTCTTCATCCTCTACCTGTTCCCCCTTGGTCAATTAATCCGCCGTCATGGTCTCAACTTCCACTGCTTCGCCGATGATATCCAGCTCCTCATCTCCACCAAGTCAATCTCCCCCACCACACACTCTACACTGACAAACTGCATCACTGAAATAAAATCTTGGCTTCAATCAAACTTCCTCAAACTCAATTGCAACAAATCTGAAATCATCATCATTGGTCCAAAAACGCTCACCAAATCCACCCAAAACTTCATCCTCAACATTGATGGTCTCCCAGTATCCACCTCACCTCACATCCGGAATCTTGGAATCATCCTTGATCAAACCCTCTCCTTCGACAAACACATCAAACACATCACAAAGACAGCCTTCTTCCACCTCAAAAACATTGCCCGTCTCCGTCCATCCCTCTCCTCCACAGCTGCAGAAACCCTCATCCACGCCTTCATCACCTCCCGTCTGGACTACTGCAACAGCCTCCTCTATGGCGCACCCTCAAAAATCATCAATAAACTTCAATACATTCAAAACTCCGCTGCCCGTCTACTCACACACACCTCGATCCGTGACCATATCACCCCCGTACTTTATAAACTCCACTGGCTCCCCATCCCCCAGAGAATCCAGTACAAAATCCTCCTCATAACCTACAAAGCCCTCCATAACCTGGCCCCATCCTACCTGACCGACCTCCTCCACAGGCACACTCCCACCTGCACCCTCCGCTCTGCCGCTGCCAATCTCCTATCCCCCCACATCCGGACCAAACTCAGATCCTGGGGGGACAGGGCTTTCTCCATCGCTGCTCCCACCCTATGGAACTCACTACCCCAAACCGTTAGAGACTCCTCCACACTCACCACATTCAAAACATCGCTGAAGTCTCACCTGTTCAGTACTGCCTTCAACCACTGAAGGTCACCTCACCTTCTGTCTCCTTTCTCTGTTCATTTATTTATTTACTTATTTATCTATTTATTCATTTCCCTATGTTCTCAAAATCTCTGTAAAGCGTCTTTGAGTATATGAAAAGCGCTATATAAATAAAATGCATTATTATTATTATTATTATAAATACAATCAAGTCAAACTCAAGTACAATTGTTTAGTTTAGTTTAGTATTGTTTACAGATGCAGTACAGAAACAGGCCTTTCGGCCCATGGAGTCTGCACCGACCAGCGATCCCCATAGCTTGCAGCCCAGCGGTATGAACATTGACTTCTCCAACTTTAGATAGTTCCTCTGTCCCTCTCTTCCCCTCCCCCTTCCCAGTTCTCCCTCTGTCTTCCTGTCTCCACCTATATCCTTCCTTTGTCCTGCCCACCTGACATCAGTCTGAAGAAGGGTCTCGACCCGAAACGTCACCCATTCCTTCTCTCCTGAGATGCTGCCTGACCTGCTGAGTTACTGCAGCATTTTGTGAAATAAATACCTTCGATTTATACCAGCATCTGCAGTTATTTTCTTACACTTCCCATACACTGACACTATCCTACACACTAGGGACAATTACAATTCTTACCAAAGCCAATTAGCCGATAAACCTGTACACCTATGGAGAGTGGGAGGCGACTGGAGCACCCGGAGAAAACCAATGTGCTCACAGGGAAAACAAACAAACATAACAAAAAGCACCCGCAGTCAGGACTGAACATGGGTTTCTGGTGCTGTGAGGCAGCAATTCAACTGCTGCACCACTGTGCTGCCCCAATAGGTACAGCAAAGGGGAGGATATAGAGTGTGGTATGTTGTTCTCAGCATTTAAATAAAAGCAGGAGTAGGCTATTTGGACGATCATATCTGCTTTGACATTCACCAGGATCATGGTTGATCTTTAATCTTAGCATGGCTTATCTTCACTAACTCTGTGTCCCTTGATTCCATTAATAACATAAGGGGAGGGTTTGGATGACCAGATAGCTGCTCCCGTACAACTTAGAACACAGACCATAGAACAGTACAGC
Organism: Rhinoraja longicauda; assembly: GCF_053455715.1. Classification (NCBI taxonomy): domain Eukaryota; kingdom Metazoa; phylum Chordata; class Chondrichthyes; order Rajiformes; family Arhynchobatidae; genus Rhinoraja; species Rhinoraja longicauda. Next base: position 15,056,342 of record NC_135967.1, on the reverse strand, counting down.
ACACCAACAGGCCCTTCGGCCCACATTGTCTGTGCTGAACATGATGCCAAGGTAAACTAATCTCCTCTGCTTACACATAATCCATATCTTCCATTCCTGCATGATCCATGTGCTTATTAAAAAGCCTCTTGAACACCATTATTGTATTTGCCTCCAACACCACCCCTGGCAGCATGTTCCAGGCATTCATCACTCTCAATGTAAAAACATGCTCCACACATCTCCGTTAAACTTTTCCCCTCTCACTTAAAAGTTATGCATTCCAGTCTTTGACATTTCCACCCTAGGCAAAAAATTCTGACTGTCTACCCTATCTGCCTCTTCTAATTTTATAAACCTCTATCAAGTGCTGCAAATGCGGCCTAACGAAAGTCTTATAGGGCTGCATCAATAGACAATAGACAATAGACAATAGGTGCAGGAGTAGGCCATTCGGCCCTTCGAGCCAGCACCGCCATTCAATGTCATCATAGCTGATCATTCTCAATCTGTACCCCGTTCCTGCCTTCTCCCCATACCCCCTGACTCCACTATCCTTAAGAGCTCTATCTAGCTCTCTCTTGAATGCATTCAGAGAATTGGCCTCCACTACCTTCTGAGGCAGGGAATTCCACAGATTCACAACTCTCTGACTGAAAAAGTTTTTCCTCATCTCAGAGACCCGGGTTTGATCCTGACTACTGGTGCTGTGACCTCCCACATTCCAAAGACGTACAGGTTTGGAGGTTAATCGGCTTCTTCTATAAATTGCCCCTGGTGTGTAGGATGTTAAACTGGGATAACATAGAACTAGCGTACAGGTGATCATTGGTCGGCGCAAACTCGGTGGACCCAAGGGCCTGTTTCTGCGCTGTTTCTCTAAAAATATCAAAGTTCACTCACGCACCAGAGTTTTAGGAATATTCTAGACACAAGGGAGTGCAGATGCCGGTTTACACAAAAGGACAGAAATGGCTGGAGTAACTCAAGGGGTCAGGCAACATCTCTGGAGCACATGTAGCTGACGTATCGGATCAGGACCCTTCTTCAGAAGATCAGTCTCCACCCGAAACGTCACCTACCCTAGTTCTCCAGCGATGTTGCCTGACCTGCTGAGTTACTCCATCACTCTGTCGTCTTTGGAATATTCTGTCTCCTCCCCACAGGCCTGTCTTAGGTAGTTAGCCACTGGCTTGATATAGCCAAGAGTCAAGGTTTGGCATACTGGAATGTGTGGACAGTATGTATGACCTTGGAACTTACCGTCCCTCAGTTGGACTCAGGCACTAGAACTTGGATTTGGGGAACATTAAGACAATGGTATCCAAGCCAAGTCAAGTCAAGTTTATTTGTCACATACACATACGCGATGTGCAGTGAAATGGAAGTGGCAACGCCTGCGGATTGTGCACAAAAAAGAATTACAGTTGCAGCATATAAATAAAGTTATTAAAGTTAATATAGAGAAGACAAAAATATAGTCCCTGGAGTTATAAAAGTTAACAGTCCTGATGACCTGTGGGAAGAAACTCCGTCTCATCCTCTCCGTTTTCACAGCATGACAGCGGAGGCGTTTGCCTGACCATAGCATCTGGAACAGTCCGTTACTGGGGTGGCAGGGGTCCCTCATGATCTTGCTTGCTCTGGATCTGCACCTCCTGATGTATAGGTCCTGCAGGGGGGCGAGTGTAGTTCCCATGGTGCGTTCTGCCGAAAGCACTACTCTCTGCAGGGCCATCCTGTCCTGGGCAGAGCTGTTCCCAAACCAGACTGTAATGTTGCCGGACAGGATGCTCTCTACAGCCCCAGAGTAGAAGCAATGAAGGATCCTCAGAGACACTCTGAATTTCCTCAGCTGTCTAAGGTGCTTTGCCTTACCCACCAGTGCGGCAATGTGTGTTGCCCATGTCAGATCCTCTGTGATGTGGACTCCCAAGTATTTAAAACTGCTCACCCTATCCACAGTAGACCCATTTATCTCCAGTGGCGTGTATGTCCTTGGATGTTGAGCCCTTCTAAAGTCCACAACCAGCTCCTTAGTTTTAGTGACATTCAAGAGGAGGCTGTTGTCCCGACACCAGAGTGCCAGATCAGCCGCCTCCTCCCGATAGGCCCCCCACAGGAAATGAACCCAGAGGTCAAGGGTGACAAATGACCAGAAGTGGCCTGTCCAATGTTATCAATCGCATGACTTAATGAACATAGTCACCAATGTGATTTGGCCAAGGATTAATCCAATTTCTATACAATTCAATAAAGTAATGCAATGACGTTTGAACAAAAAATTGTGGAGCTACAGAATAGTCGAGAGTGGAAAAAATGTTTCAGTTCAAGACGTTTCTCTCTCGCTTGCTCTTGTTTTTGCTCTCCTCCCTCTCTGTCCCTTTCTCTCTCTTCCTCTCTATCTCTCTCCTCTCTCACTCACTCACCCTCTCTCCTTTCTCCTTCCTCCCCTCTTTCTCTCTCTCTCTCTCCTCCTGCTCACCTCCTCTCTCTCCCTCCCTCCCCTCCTCATTTTGTCTCTGTCTCTCTCTCTCTCCCTCTTCCTCTCACTCCTTCTCCTCTTTCTCTCCCTCCCTCTCTCCCAATTTCTCTTTCTCCCTCTGTCTATCTCTGATTTGACTCTATAGCATGCAAACAAGGTTTTCCACTGTATCTGGTATACACAACAATAATAAACTAAGACCGATACCAATACCTAACCACCCACTTCACGTGCACCCTGATAAGATCCCTCCGCACGTTTTATGTTTCATCCAAATCCATTCACACTCCTCTAGACTCCGTTGGATACAAGCCCAAGCTTGTCCAACCCTTCCTCATCAGGCAACTAGCCTATTCCAGATATTAGTCCAATAACTTTCTCTGAAATGCTTCCAAAGCATTTACATGCTTTCTTTAATCTGCCAAAGTCCTCCAGAGTTTATATTTGGCTGCTTTATTGATTTGCTTTTTCATTCTAATTCAAGATTCAAGATTCAAGATAGCTTTATTGTCATCCAAATTGGACGAAATTCAGTCACCCACAGTCCAACAACAAAAGCATCAAAATAGGCATTAAAATTACACAACCCCCAAAACACACAAAAGAAACATCCATCAAGAAAACATCCATCACAGTGAGTCTCCTCCAGTCCTCTCCTCGCTGTGATGGAAGGCCACAATGTATTTTCCCTTCTCCTGCTGTCCTCTCCCGCGGTCAGGTTGTTGTGGTTGCAGGCCGCGCCGGACGGTCCGCAGCGGGCCGAGCCTAAGGCGAGTCGCAGCCGCTCCCGCAGCCTCCGAAGACGGCCGGCTCCGCCGATGATAAGTCCGATCCGGGGCGGGCGAACACGCTGCTGCTGCCGCTGTTGCTGCACGTCGGGGCGGTCGTGGCTCCCGACATTGAAGCCCCCGCCCAGCAGAGAAATATCCCGCGGCATATCTTAGGCCGCACCGGACGGTGAAATGTCCGTGACCCAAGCCCCGCGATCCGGGGCGGGCGAACACGCTGCCGCTGCCGGAGCTCCCAATGTCGGCATCCACGCGGCCCGAGCCTAAGGCGAGTCGCAGCCGCTCCCGCAGCCTCCAAAGACGGCCGGCTCCGCTGATGGTAAGTCCGGTCCGCGGGCTCTGCGAACCGGAGCCCTGGAGGCCGACAGCTCCAGGAGTTGGGCCGATGGTAGGCCGCAGCAGGAACGGAGACACCACCCAGAAAACAAAGGTCGGGTCTCCGTTCGGAAGGGACACATGTTTACAATTTTACAGTTCCCCCCCTCCCCCCCACATACACACATAGTACACAAACGCAAAAACACCACATCACAACTACAATTAAGACAAAAAAACAACAAAAACACAAAGACAAATGGACCGCAGGTAAGCCGCAGCTGCTATGGCAGCGCCGCCATTTTGATGAACACAATCCTCAAATGTTTCAGCTTTATGATTGTTGATTTTATTCCATGGGGCATGTTAAGCTTCGCGAACATAAAGCCAGTCAGTCAGAATTGCCATGCACTAAAAGAGATTTCATGACTTTGAGTGCCTTGATAGTCTTTCTGTAGATCAACCAGCGGACAGGTTTGTAAACCTCCCTCTGTATGGGAGCTGCTGAAGATTAAGTACAACAGTGGCTCATGGGACCATGAGTCTTTTATTGATTTCTTTGGTTATTCAATAGGAATCATCCATGGTTGAATGCTTGGATAACATCAAACAACACAATTGCGAGGGTTTGATGCGCCTCAAAGGATGGGTTTTGTTTCATCTGGAGGATTCTGCCCTATTGAGAATCCAGATGGATATAGAGACAGACACAGAGATAGAAAATAAACAGAAAACGCCAGAAAGAGACTCTTCCATAGACTCTTCCATAGACCGAAGAAGTTCCCAGTTTATGACGCAAATGTTAACTGCTTCTTCCACAGATGCTGCCTGATTTAGTGAGTTTTATCAGCATTTTCTGTTTTAATTTCAGATTTCCACAATCTGTAGCTTGTTTTTACCTTCAATAGACAGACAGACAGACAGACAGACAGACAGACAGACAGACAGACAGACAGACAGACAGACAGACAGACAGACAGACAGACAGACAGACAGATAGTCTGAAGAAGGGTCACGACCCGAAACGTCACCCATTCCTTCTCTCCCGAGATGCTGCCTGACCTGCTGAGTTACTCCAGCATTTTGTGAATAAATACCTTTGATTTGTACCAGCATCTGCAGTTATCTTCTGACAGACGGACGGACGGACGGATGGACGGACGGACGGACGGACGGACAGATAGATAGATAGATAGATAGATAGATAGATAGATAGATAGATAGATAGATAGATAGATAGATAGATAGATAGATAGATAGATAGATAGATAGATAGATAGATAGATAGATAGATAGATAGATAGATAGATAGATAGATAGATAGATAGATAGATAGATAGATAGATAGATAGATAGATAGATAGATAGATAGATAGATAGATAGATAGATAGATAGATAGATAGATAGATAGATAGATAGATAGATAGATAGATAGACTTTTGCCAACCAAGAAGCCCCATCTGCACTAATCCCACCTGCATGTGTTTGGTCCATATCCCTCTAAACCTTTTTTATCCATGTATGTGTCCAAATGTATTTTAAATGTTGTTATAGTACCTTCCTCAACTTCCTCCTCTGGCAGCTCGTTCCATACACCCACCACCCTGAGTGAAAATGTTGATCCTCAGGTTCCTAATAAATCTTTCCCCTCTCACCTTAAACATACGTCTTCATTAAGTTTACTCTAGTTTAGAGATACAGCATTGGAACAGGCCCTTCGGCCCACCGAGTCCACACCAATTACCCCATACGCTAGTTCTATCCTACACACTAGCAGTAATTTACAGCAGTCAATTAACCTACAAACCTGCACATCTTTGGAATGTGGGAGGAAACCGGAGCACCCGGAGGAAACCCATGGGGTCACAGGGAGAACGTGCAAACCCTGTACCGAAAGCACCCATAGTCAGGATCGATCCCGGGTCTCTGGCGTTGCCAGGCAGTGACTCTATCGCTTCGCCACTGTGTTGACACTGTTCCGCCCTTGTCCTCTTGTTCCCCTACCCTGGGTAAAAGTCTTTGTGCATTCACCATATCTATTCCCCTCATGATCATATACACCTCCATCAGTTCACCCCTCAGCCTGTTGTGCTCCAAGGAATAAAGTCCTAGTCTGCCCAACATCTCTCAGTAGCTCAGGTCCTTGAGTCCTGGCAGCTTCCTTGTAATTAACTCTCATATTATACAACCCTCAGGAATACAGTATTCTGGATTTATTTCATCCTTAATGAAGAAACAGGATTCAAAGCCCATAAGATGTTTTGCCGTTTATCTTCAGAAACTTTATAAGATTTTATGGACATGGACACAATTAGTTTAGAGCATGTAATCAGGACCTAGAGCCCATCGAGTCTACGCCGACCATCGATCACCTGTTCACATTAGTTTAGATTTAGATTTAGAGATACAGTGCAGAAACAGGCCCTTCGGCCCACCGGGTCTGCGCCGCCCAGCGATCCCCGCACATTAACACTATCCTATACCCACTATGGACAATTTTTACATTTACATTTACCAAGCCAATTAACCTACGTCTTTGGAGTGTGGGAGGAAACCGAAGATCTCGGAGAAAACCCATGCAGGTCACGGGGAGAACATACAAACTCCGTAAAGACGGCGCCCGTAGTCAGGATCGAACCAGAGTCCCCGGCGCTGCACTCGCTGTAAGGCAGCAACTCTTCCGCTGCGCCACCGTGCCGCCCATCTTAGTTCTCTGTCATCCCACGTTCACCCACTCCCTACACACCAGGGGCACTTTACAGAGGGGCAATTAACCTACAAATCCGCACATGTTAGCGATGTTGCAGGAAACTCGAACACCCGGAGAAAACCCACGAGGTCACAGCGAAAATGTGCAAACTCTACACAAGCAGTATCCGAGGTCGGGATCGAATCTGGGAGCTGTGAGGCAGCAGCTCAACAGCGGCTCCACTCTGCCACCCCTTTTTAAAAAAATGTCTTTATTTGAAATGTTCTTTATGTCCACATTAAATGTTTGCATTTGTGAGGTGAACTAAGACCAAAGCGACATTGTTTTGTGCTGACTCCGTATCGTTAAATGTTAATGATTTGCTTCAGTAAATTTTTCTTTGATAGATTTTCCTACTCTTATTATTCTTCCACTACTTTTTATGCTTAGTAGCTTTTCTGAAAGTGCTGGCTTAGGCAATAGTATGTGAATATGGCAGTGTAATCTGAGTACACATGAACAAAATATTAGGAGTGTAGTGCAAGATGTAGATTTACTTTTAGCTTTTAGGTTTAGTTTTAGTTTTACATAACAGCGTGGAAACAGGCCATTCCGCTGATTGAGTCCACAATGACCTTCGATCACCTGTACTAGTTCTATCCTACACATTTGGAACAATGTACAGAAAGCAATGAACCTACTAACCTTTATGTCTTTGGAGTGTGGGAGGAAATGGGAGCACACGGTGACAGGGAGAGAGTGCAAATTCCAGATGGCACCTGTAGTCAGGATCGAACTCATGTGAGGCAGCAACTCTACCACTGCACCACCATGCTGCTTACTTGAGCGATCATATCCAGGTGAATGATCAGTGTTTGATATCAAAGCGTATGCGGTAGAGAATTGAATTATTATTGAGACACAAAAACTGTAAGATGTTGGAATATTAATCAAAATAATCAGTTTTGCAGCATCTGTAGTCTCTTGTGTCTCCAGAGTTTGAAGAAGGGTTCCATCCCAAAATGATGTCTGTCCGTTTCCTCTCAGAGGTAACTCTTGCAAACTTCCTCAGATGTGCCGTAGAATGCACACTGTCATGTTGCATCAATCAATGGTGCTCTATTGTTACATGTGCAAATGCACAGTGAAATTATTTTCTTACAAACAGTCCAGGAGAGTACCGGGGCGGCACAGTGGTGCAGCGGTAGAGTTGCTGCCTTTCAGCACCAGAGACCTGGGTTCAATGGGTGCTCTCTGTTCGCAGTTTGTATGTTCTCCCTTTGACTGCCTGCGGGTTTCGCCGGGTGCTCTGGTTTCCTCCCGCACTCCAAAGATGTACGGGGTTTGTAGTTTAATTTGCTTTGATGAAGATTGTAAATTGTCCCTTGTGTGTAAGATAGTGCTAGTGTATGGGGTGATCGCTGGTCGACTCGGACTCAGTGGGCCAAAGGGTGATCGCTGGTCGACTCGGACTCAGTGGGCCAAAGGCCTGTTTCCACGCTGTATCTCTAAAGTAAACTAAATTAAACCTAAGCACATTCCCCCAAATAGCAAAGTATACCGAAATAGTCCACTGATCCCACAGGCTAGAGGCACCATTTTTGTTTTGCGCCATTTTCAGCGTCCAGTCCATGCTCTAGTTCTTATGGATGGTGCCCAATCCAGGCAAGGCCAGGTAACTGCGGGCTTCCGGCCATCGCCTTCCCTGGATGTGTGAATCGACCTTTGAACTGACATGCCTCTCCTTGCCCGTTCACCTTTGTCCCCCCGGGATCACCTCCTGCAGCCGAACTCGAGGGCACAGTAGGCCAGACCCCGGTTCACTCTCCTCTCCTACCGGCCTTGCTCCTCACCATTGTCATCGCTGGCTCCCTCCTACCGGTCTCTGGTCTTCAGGGAAGAGCAGGACCTGCTCAGCGGCTCCCCCCTTACCGACCACGGCTCGCCAGGTCTTGTGTTCGGCTGTGGGGTTGGAGCCGGGGCTGGCACGGCAGCTTCCTGCCAACACGCCACTGCCCGCTGGGGGCTTCTGCCACGTGGTCCGTAGAAGGATGACACATCACAGCTTGGTTTGGGAACAACTCTGCCCAAGCCTATAAGAAATTGTAGAGAAGATAGACACAAAGTGTTGAAATAACTCTGCGGGTCAAGCAGCATCTGAGTTACTCCAGCACTTAGTGTCATTTTACATGCACCAGTCATTTGCACCCTCTGCTTACATACCAAAATAATTTTCATTAAAATCCAGGGACGTTCGAAATCTGAAGTGAAACTTGTATCTGTCTTCTGTATAAACCTGTATAAACCTGCAGTTGCTTTCCACAAAAATTGTAGAGTTGTGAATGTAGCTCAGTCCATCATACAGACCAGACTCCCCACCATCTACACTTCACGCTGCCTCAGGAAAGCAGCCAACAGAATCAAAGATTCCCATCGGGTAGAAGATACAGATGCTTAAAAACCGCACACCACCAGATTCAAGAACATCATCTTCCTATCTGTTATCAGATTTCTGCATGGTCCTTCTATAAGGGTATTACGCTAGGGTTTTGTCCCAATTTTACAATCTACGTCATTGCAGACATTGGAGTTTTTATTTTGAACTGTAACTCTACAGCAATGAGAAACTATATTCAGAACTCTGGTATTTTTCTCTTTACTCTACCTGTTGTACTCGTGTTTCCTGATGGTATTCATATATAGCATTACCTGATTTGATTGGATAGCACGCAAAGAAAAGCTTCTCACTGTATGTTGGTACATGTGACAATAATAAACGTAAACGTAAGTTTATCCAGCACTTTGTGTTTTGCTTTTGAATTATTGTTGTGGATTTCGGCTTGAGACTTTGTAGATACAGTGCGGAAACAAGACCTGCAGCCCACCAGGCCCACGCCGTCCAGGGCGATCACCTCGTACACCAGTACACGAGGAACAATTTACAATTTCACCAAAGCAAATTAACCTACAAACCAGCGTGTCTTTGGAGTGTGGGAGGAAACCAGTGCACCCGGAGAAAACCCACCTGGTCACAGGGAGAATGTGCAAACTCCGTACAGACAACACCTATAATCAGGATCGAACCCGGGTCTCTGGCGCTGTAAGACAGCAACTCTATCGCTGCGCCACCTTGTTCAACTGTAGCAAAACGTCCCAATAATGTTTAAAAAACTAGTTTCCTCTGATAAACACATCCATGACACCTTATGTGAAATATGATGCTCCAGTGCCACCCCGCATGTGGGAAAAAGTATGCTCTTTATCTTAGTGTGATTTTGCTTTGGAAGGAAGGAGGGATGGGGAAGTTTAAAAGGACAGAAGGGAGGACGTGCAAGGGAAAAGAAAAATGAAGAGCATGATCTTTGGGGATCTTATAGAAACTTACAAAATTCTTAAGGGGTTGGACAGGCTAGATGCAGGAAGATTGTTCCCGATGTTGGGGAAGTCCAGAACAAGGGGTCACAGTTTAAGGATAAGGGGGAAGTCTTTTAGGACCGAGATGAGAACGTTTTTTTTCACGCAGAGAGTGGTGAATCTGTGGAATTCTCTGCCACAGAAGGTAGTTGAGGCCAGTTCATTGGCTATATTTAAGAGGGAGTTAGATGTGGCCCTTGTGGCTAAAGGGATCAGGGGGGTATGGAGAGAAGGCAGGTATGCGATATTGAGTTGGATGATCAGCCATGATCATATTGAATGGCGGTGCAGGCTCGAAGGGCCGAATGACCTACTCCTGCATCTATTTTCTATGTTTCTATGTTTCTATGATTGATATATTTTTACAATGACTTCTGTGACCTCTGATATCCCGAGGTGTTTTCCACCCGATGATGTACCTTTGAATTATGGTCACCACTGATGTAAGAAAGATGAGTTTGCAACTTAATTATTACAGAATATATTTTGGGATAGTTATTTTCCTTTGAGATATGTTCTAAATTGAAACGAATGTTGAGGCTGCAGAATTAATTTCCGACTGATATGAGATGTGAAAAGATGTGATGCCTGGCTGTAGGAGCTTCCGATTTCATGGATTCATGTGCTAAATTATGGTATATTGGCCATCGGAATAAGACTGTTTAGTGAACTGATTAAGAATGACATTGCCTTTGGCTTAATAATGGATATAATTTGATGTGAAAACCGTTGAAAAATCATGTTAGCAATGACTCATTCTGTGCCTTGTGAGTTTTGCTTTGCTGTGTTTCCGGCAGATGTTTTTTTTGGCTAGCTTTGCCAGGGGCCGCAAACTTTGCGAGAACACCAAAAAAATGGCTCTTAAACTTCACAACCATTTTTTGCCTCCACCAACATCCCTGGCAGCGTGACCTATGCACCCACCACCCCCTGTGTAAGAACCCTGTCTTACACATCTTCACAAAACCATCCCCCTCACACCTTAAATCTGTGCCCCCTCTTTCATTTGACATTTCCACCTCCTCCATGCCTCTCATGAGGTTATATATACTTCTATCAGGCTCCAGAGAAAACAGTCCAAGTTTGTCCAACTTCTCCTTACACCTTAATCAAGGGAAAATCCTTGATTGAGGGGAAAATCCCTCTCCCAGACCCGGTTTCAATCCTGACCATGGGTGCTATCTGTGCGGAGTTTGCCCATTCTCCCTGTGACCGCATGGGTTTCCTCCAGGTGCTCTGGTTTCCTCCCACATTCCAAAGACGTGCAGGATTGTCTCTAGTTTGTAAGATAGAACAAGTGTACAAGTGAACGCTGGGCGGTATGGACTCGGTGGGCTGAAGGGCCTGTTTCCACACTGTAGCTTTCAACTAAACTAAACTAAACTAAACTAAACTAAACTAAACTAAACTAAACTAAACTAAACTAAACTAAACTAAACTAAACTAAACTAAACTAAACTAAACTAAACTAAACTAAACTAAACTAAACTAAACTAAACTAAACTAGGCTTCTGCATTTAAAAGACATTTGGACAGGTACATGGATAGGAAAGCTTTAGAGGGCCAAACTTGAGTAGGTAAAACTAGCTTAGATGGGGCATCTTGGTCAGAATTGACATGTTGGAGCAAAGGGCCTGTTTACATGCTGTTGACTTTATGACACATCCTTCCTGTAATGGTGGTGACCAGATTGCATTTAACTATCTTACTGCCAGCTGAAACAGAAGCCTACTTTGTTATGCTTGGCCCTGTTTTCTGCCTGCTTCCATCCAAACCAACTCATCGGGCATGTGGATTCAAGAGCCAAGAGTGACCTATTGTCATAGGTAACGAAACGGACCAAGGAAATTCTTACTTACAGCAGCACAACGGATATGTGAACATAGTACTCTGGAAAAAACAATAATAAACAACATAAAAAGTTCAGTATATATAAAAACAGACAAATAAATAGACAGTAATAGTAATAACTAGACCAAGTGGACCTGTTGGGTCGAAATCTCTCCTGCATTGGTGCAGCACCCTCTCTTCATCCCCTCCCCCTCACCTCTCCCCCTCCCCCTCCCCTTCCCCTATCCTCCCTCCCCCTCCCCCTCCCCTCTCCCCTCTTCCCCCATACTAAAGAGTTTATGGAGGAGCAAGTATCAGGAGCGGCACAGTGGCACAGCTAGTAGAGCTGCTGCCTCACAGCGCCAGAGATCTGAGTTCGATCCTGGCTTCGGCTGCTGTCTGCATGGAGTTTGCACATTCCCTATTTGACTCCCTATAACCGGGCGCTCCGGTTTTTGTCCCACATCCCAAAGACGTGGGGGTTTGTAGGTTAATTGGCCTCTGTAAATTGCCCCTAGTGTATCGGGAGTGGATGTAAAAGAGGGATCACATAGAACTAGTGTGAACGGGAACCGTCACCTATCCATATTCTCCAGAGATGCTGCCTGAGCCGCTGTTACTCCAGCACGTTGTGTCTTTTTGTGTCAACCAACATCTGCAGTTCCTTGTTTCTACTAGTGTGGGCGGGTGTTCAATGGTCAGCATGGAATTGGAGGGCCGAAGGTCCTATTTCCATGCTGTATCTTTCCATCAAACATTCAAATATAGTTCTATGGGGCACCACTGAGGTTGCCTCATGGCTCCTGGGTGCTGGTCTATGTGGAGTTTGCAGGTTCTCCCTGTGACTGCCTGGGTTTCCTCTTGCATCCCACAAACGAGCAGCTCCGTTGGTGAATTAACTGGTGCAAAGTACCGTGAGCGATAAGACCAATGGGGAATCGATGGGCAATTGAGGGAGAAGAAGAAATAATGACATTTCTGAGAGGAAAGGTGCAATTGCCCCACTGTAAGGCAGCATGATGGGTAAATGGCCTCCTTTTTGTGCAATCAATAACATCGAGTAACTAAAGCGGAACAAAAAAATGTTTTTCGCTTCAGTTCTATTTCTTTCCTAAATTTGTAACCTGATAAAATATAAATTATTCCATACTGATTTATTAAAGTTCTTCTGATTCAAAAAGCAGTTTGTTGAATGTTTAATCTGAGGATTGATAATTACAATTTAATGAAGGTGATGATGAAATTATTCGGCTTTTCATATAATATCACCTTGTGTGTGATTACATCGGCAACAATCTTGGAGCTTAAGTCATGTGATGGCTTATTTTTTATAGTTTAGTTGAGGTTTTTTTGCCACGTGTACCGAGGTACAGTGAAAAGCCTTTTTGTTGCATGCTATCCAGTCGGCAGAAAGACAATACATATTTACAATCAACCATCCACAGTGTACACGATAAAGGGAATGACATTTTGGGCAAGATAAAGTCCAGTATAGACTGATTAAAGATAGTCCACGGGTCCTCAATGAGGTGGATGGGTGGTCAGGACTGCTTTCTAGTTGGAGATAGGATGGTTCAGTGGCCTGATAACAGCTGGGAAGAAGCTGTCCCTGAAACTGGAGGCGTGCATTTTTACAGTTCTGTACCTCTTGCCTGTCAGGGGAAAGGAGATGAGGGAGTGTCCGGGGTGAGGCTCATCCCAGATAATGCTGGGGCAGTGTGGGGTGACAATGGAAGGAAGGTTGGTTTGTGTGATGGTCTGGGCTGCATCCACAATTCTCTGCAATTTCTTGCTTGAATTAGTATTGATAAAAAGTAAATCAGAATGGGAAATAGGAGTGCAATCGGCTCTCTCTGTCCGACCTGTCATGAATCGGCTGGGCAAGTCTGGATGTTGGCTTTTGATCAAGTGTGTCTGGCTCCTGTTAGCCCTGGGCCACTAGCCAACTGTTAAAGTTTTTATGAAGATTTATTTCCCAGTCCAAGAAAGGAAGTGGCCTGAACTGTTCCTAGTCCATGAAATCCAGCACGAGGATACTACCAAAAAATGCCAGAGTTATTGGCAGGCCAGGTGGCTGACCTGGAGTGCTGTCTGCATGGAGTTCGCATGTTTTCCCTGTGACCACGTTTCTTCCGGGTGCTCCGGTTTCCTCTCACATTTTAAATGCGTACAGGATTATAGGTTAATTGGCTTTGGTAAAAAAATTGTCAATTGTCCCTAGTGTGTAGAATGGGGAGAGTGTACAGGGTGATCGCTGTTCAGCGCGGACTCGGTGGGCCAAAGGGCCAGTTTCTGAGCTGTAGCTCTAAATTCTAAAGTCCAAAGTCTAAAGTAAAGGTCTGTTTCCATAAAAGAACACAAAGTGCTGCCTTAACCCAGCAGGTCAGCCAGCATCACTTCATGTTTCAAAGCTATATCTCTGAACTAAACTGGCGCTAGTCATTCCTGAACTGTAACCAGCTTTAGACATTGAATGCAATTTGCATCAGCTTAGCTTTCACTTGTAACCTCTCTCTCAACCGTGTCTGACAGAATAGGAATTGGACCCTTCAGTGCTGCAGCTACATTCGCTTCATCTGCCCATTACCGATGGAATCTGCTGTCAGATAGCCAGCCACCAACCTGACTGAAGAGCCTTCGTATTTGTCCATTTAATTCCTTTTCATCTCTGCCAAGATCTCCCGTTTGTAGTTGTCAGCAGGGAGTGGGGGACTGAGAGGAGCAAATTCTGCCTGAGAAAAGACAGATTAGCCCCTATCTGAATTGGCAGCTTCCTTCTGCTAATTGTCCTGAGCTGGGGAGAAGATGCATAATTCTGATGACATTGTACTCAAGTTAGAACAATCCCTGCTGTCCATGAATATTAAAGCCTTTGTTTCCCTTGCAGCTGGAAGTGTGGACAATCGTTGTTTGGACAGTGCCAATATCACACCTCATTGCATCTTAATAGTCATTAACCAGGGCACAGTCGTGTCGCTGGCCACTGCACATGACCAAAAACAGCACTGGGAGAAAGAGAGTTTTGACATTTATGATATTCAGTTCAGTTTAGTTCTCAGATACAGCATGGAAACAGGCCCTTCGGCCCTCTGAGTCCACACCGACCAGCGATCCCTGTGCCCTGGCACTATACTACACACCAGGAACAACTTACCACTTTTATCAAAGCCTTTTATTCACAAAATGCTGGAGTAACTCAGCAGGTCAGGCAGCATCTCAGGAGAGAAGGAATTGGCGACGTTTCGGGTCGAGACCCTTCTTCAGACTGATGTCAGGGGGACGGGACAAAGGAAGGATATAGGTGGAGACAGGAAGACAGTGGGAGATCTGGGAAGGGGGAGGGGAAGAGACTATCAAAGCCAATCAATCTACAAACCTGCACGTCTTTGGAGTGTGGGAGGAAACCTGAGCACTTGGAGAAAACCCACACTGTCACAGGGAGAACGTACAAACTCCATACAGATAGCACCCAGAGTCAGGATCGTCTCTGGCGTTGTAAGGCAGCAACCCTACTGCTGCGCCACTGTGCCGCCCGTATGAGTGAATCAAATTAGAAGTTTATTCATCAATAACTTTTTATGAGATTATTCAAATTTGTTCCTTAATGAAAGCTGTCTTCATGCTACCTCGGGAAAACAGCCAACAGAAAACAGACCCCTTCTCACCCTGGCCACAAACACTTTGAAGCACTTCCCTCTGGAAGGCAACTCCGGACTGTCAAAGCAGCCACAGCCAGACATAAAAACAGCTTTTTTTCCATGAGTAGTAGCTCTACTCAATAACCAAAAGTATATAGTCTCTTTTTGCTCTGGTTTATTTCACTCACATGTTTAAACCGTAATGATGTATTCTTAATGTTTTAATGTTTTATGCTTTATTCTTAATTGTTTACTGTATGTTCGTGTTGTTACTTGCGAGCGGAGCACCAAGGCACATTCCTTGTATGTGTACATACTTGGCCAATAAACGTATTCATTCATTCATAGACAAGAAGTGTCCCAACCTGAAACGTCACCCATCCTTTTATTCAAGAGATGCTGCCTGACCCGTTGAGTTACTCCAGCACTTTGTATCTTTGGTATAAACATGCAATTCCTTGTTTCCACATAACCAAAGACTATTTTCACTTCAGTCAGAATGACACAGTGGCGCAGTGGGTAGAGTGGCTTTGGAGAGGTGTTTGTGTGTGCAACTCTGCTGTTTCTTGCAAGATGTCATCTGAAGTATCAATTTGGTTGTATTATAAAGCTCTTTCTTTCTCTCTCTCTACCTTTTCTCTCTTTCTGTCTTTCTTTCTCTCTTTCCCTCTCTCTCTCTCTCTCTCTCTCTCTTCTCTCTCTCTCTCTCTCTCTCTCTCTCTCTCTCTCTCTCTCTCTCTCTCTCTCTCTCTCTCTCTCTCTCTCTCTCTCTCTCTCTCTCTCCCTCTTCCTCTCTCTTCCTCTTTCATCCCCTCTTTCTCATCCTCGCTTTCTCACCATCCTTCTCCCTCTTTTTCTTTTTCACACTCCCTTATTTTCTCTCTTTCTGTCCCTCTCTTTCTCCAGACATCTTTCTTTCTCCTTTTCTCTCATTCTCCCTGCATTTATTCCCCCACTCGCTCTCTTTCTCCCATTTATTTCTTCTTGCCTTCTCTCTCTCTCTCTCTCTCTCTCTCTCTCTCTCTCTCTCTCTCTCTCTCTCTCTCTCTCTCTCTCTCTCTCTCTCTCTCTCTCTCTCTCTCTCTCTCTCTCTCTCTCTCTCTCTCTCCCTCTCCCTCTCCCCCTCTCCCTCTCCCCCTCTCCCCCCCTCTCTCTCTCTCTCTCTCTCTCTCTCTCTCTCTCTCTCTCTCTCTCTCTCTCTCTCTCTCTCTCTCTCTCATTTCTCCTCTGCCAGAATGATATGTGTACCAGAATCTTAAACACCCACATTCAGTAGATCATCAGGCATTCCGTTTGTCAGTTAAATACAAGCACACAGAGTCACTTGGTTATTAATTTTTTACTGGCAACTTCACAAAATATGTGAGAGCCAGTATTGATGAAAAATGCAACATTGTACTGGTAATTACTTCTAGAGATCTACATATAATAATTATCACTAACTTGACGTGACAATCAGGAATATTAATATTGGCTGCTAAATTTAGTGAGTTTCTCTTTTGCTCATTTAATTTTAGCCACTCAGAGAATAAATAATCAGCTGAAAGCTTGCATATTCAAGAAATTAACCAAAGAAACTGAATGCAGTTATTAAATTACATCAGAAAAAAATTCGCCTTTCAAGCCAAGTTTCGTTTAGAGATACAGCATGGAAACAGACCTTTCAGCCCACCAAGTTCATGCCAACCAGCAATCACCACGTACACTAGCTCCATTCCACAAACTAGGGATAATTTACAGATGCCAATTAACTTACAAACAGTACGTCTTTGGAATGTGGACCCTTATTTTTCACACAGAGGGTGGCAGATATATGACATTTACTTTAGACTTTAGACATTAGACTTTAAAGATACATTGTGGAAACAGGCCCTTCGGCCCACTGAGTCCGTGCCCATCTGCGATCTCCCTGTATACTAACACGATCCTACACATTAGGGACAATTTCACAAATTTCTACTGAAGCCAATTAACCTACAAACCTGTACATCTTTGGAGTGTGGGAGGAAACCGGTCACATGGAAAATGTACAAATTCCGTACAGATAGCCCCCGTCGTCAGGATTGAGCCCGCATCTCTGGGGCTGTAAGCTGCTCGAGGAAGTGGCCGAGGCGGGTTACAATTACAATGTTTAAGACATTTGGACAAATACATGGACGGGGAAGGTCTATGCGCCAAATGCGGACAGGTGGGACCAGTGTAGATGGGAAATGTTACCTAGATACTAACGTAGAGGGAAATGGGTCAAATATGGGGGAAATGGGCATGGGCTAGTTGGACACACTATCCTGAATAGTTATTAGGTCAAAATTCCTGATGGTCTTGACCTACCATTGCCGTGGGAACACCATCGAGAAAATAATGGTTAAAAGATCAATTAAGCATAATCTTCTCAAAAACGCTTCGAAATAACTTGGGATGGGTATCCATATGGAGCTTGCTTGTAGTGATTGTATCCAGTTATTGGATAAAAAGAAGTCCATTAAAGTAAATATACATTGTAATGTCAGCAGCATGGTCAATAGAATTGACTTTTGGAAACAGAGTACAATGTTCAGCTGTTGTTATGGTATATCATTAGTCAAAGGAAACAGGATTAGTTTCTCCCCAAAGGTCTCCACAGGAGAGATGGTTTCAGAAATATTTGGAGCTGTCAAAATTTAATTGCCAATTGTAAGATTTCAGAATGATCCAGCGCACAGGAAGGCTGGCTCTTGGACCGAGCTATCCACTTTCTACTGCTCCGTTCTTTAACCAAACGGCAGCGGTATTATGTAGACGCAAGGAACTGCACATGCTGGTACAAAAAAGTTACAAAGTGCTGGAGTAACTCTGCGGGTCAAGCAGCATCTTTGGAGGACATGGAGAGCCGACGTGTCGGATCGGGGCTGAAGAAGGTCCCCATCTGAAATGTCACCCATCCATCTTCTCCAGAATTGCTGCCTGACCCACTGAGTTACTCCAGCACTTTGATTTGTTTCAGCGGCAATATTACCACTTCTTCAATGCCTTTTGAAGAAAGTTCTATTCGAAGCCCCCCCCCCCCCCTGTCCTCTTCTACCAACTTCCTCCCTCTGGCTTTACATGTTACTCCACTTCTTCTGTCCTTAACTGATACCCTTTAGTCTCCTTCTCATATCTAGCCTTTGTCACTTACTCCACTCATCTGTCAATCAACTGTCCCCTCTCACCTGTGTCCACCTAACACTTTCCATGCTTTGTCTGCCCCCATTGCTCTTTCCCAACTTTCTCCCCCTACGACAATGAGTAGGGTGGAACTAGGGTCAATTTACAGAGGGCAATTAACCGACAAACCTGCACGTCTATGGGATGTGGGAGGAATCCCACGCGGTCACTTTCCATGGAAGCTCCTCCTGGAAAGCACCCGAGGTCAGGATTAAACCCATGTCTCTGGTGCTGTGGGGCTTGAAGGTGAGTGGGGCGAATTTTAAAGGAGATGCGCAGGACAGATTCTTTTTACACAGAGGGTTGTGGAGGGTTTAGAACGTGCTGCCAGGGGTGGTGGTGGAGGCAGGTACAATACTGGCATTTAAGAGGCTTTTAGATAGGCACATGGATCTGCAGGGAATGGAGGGATATGGATCACGTGCAGGCAGAGGAGATGCATTTAACAACATTATGTTTGGCATGGACATTGTGGGCCGTAGGAGCTGTGCCTGTGTCGTACTGTTGTATGTTGTATGTTGTATGTTGTATGTTGTATGTTGTATGTTGTATGCTGTATGTTGTATGTTGTATGTTGTATGTTGTATGTTGTATGTTGTATGTTGTATGTTGTATGTTGTATGTTGTATGTTGTATGTTGTGTGTTGTATGCTGTATGCTGTATGTTGTATGTTGTATGTTGTATGTTGTATGTTGTATGTTGTATGTTGTATGTTGTATGTTGTGTGTTGTATGTTGTATGTTGTATGTTGTACTGTTCTATGCTGCACACTTGATTGGAAGGAGTACCACTGCCTCACCTGCAGCACGTTTTGGCTTTTTCCTGCTTTTTCCTGCTTTTTCCTCGTATCCCTTGATTCCTTTAGCCCTTAGAGCTAAATCCAACTCTCTCTTGAAAACTCCCTCCCTCATTCAATCTCTTTGGTTGTCCAGCTTCACACAGGTATTCCCTCTGATCTCTTTATCCCTCCACCTTCTCTGCAACTTAAGACACACCTGCCACCTAACTTTTACTTTAGGTAACTAAAGAGCCTGGTTACTTTGTAACTGAGAAGTGAGTTCATACGTTCAGAAGTCATAATTCAGAATTTAGGCCATTCGGCCCATTGAGTCTACTCTGCCATTCATTCATGACTGATCCATCTTTCCCTCTCAACACCATTCTCCTGCCTTCTCCCCGTAACCTTTGACACCATTCCAAATCAAGAACCTGTCAGTCTGCTTTAAAAATACTCTATGACTTGCCCTCCTCAGCCATCTGTGGCAATGAATTCCACAGATTCACCACCTTCTGGCTAAAGAAGTTCCTGACCTGATCTGCTGAGTGTTTTCTTTGTTCACTCCTACCACAATAACTGCTGCTTTATTACATACTACACAAACTATGAATGTTGCTGCTGATATCCCCCACACCTCATGCATTCTTTCCCAGTTTACAAATCAGAGTGATGTGGCTACAGTGATACCATTTTAAATGACATTAATCATGGCTGATATAAAATACCTTCAGACGGCACAATGGCACGGCGGTAGAGTTGTTGGCGTACATAGTCAGAGACCCCGTTTCAATCTGGAGTCATGGGTGCTGTCTGTTCGTAAGGTAATAACTTAGAGGAGCAGAATTAGGTAAATCAGCCCATCAGGTCTACTCCGCCATTCAATCATGGCTTATCTTTCTTTCCCTCTCAACCCCTGACACCCTTACAAATCAAGAATCTGTCCAACTCTGCCTTAAAAATGTCCATTGATTTGGGCTCCACAGCAGCCTGTGATGATGAATTCCACAGATTCACCACCCTCTGACTAAAGACGTTCCACCTCATCTTCCTTCCAAATGTCTGTACGACGTTTCTATGTTCTGTCTGTGACCACGTGGGTTTCCTCCGGGTGCTCCGGTTTCCACCCACATTCCAAAGACATGCAGGTTTGTAGGTTAATTGGCTTCTGTAAATTGTGTGTAGGTTAGAACTAGTGTATGTTGATCGCTGGTTGGCATGGACTCAATGGGCCAAATGGCTGTATTCTCTAAATTAAACTATGAATGTTGCTACCGATATCCCCCAATAAAGTTCATGCATTCTCTCCCTCTCTACAAATCAGGGTGTTGTCATTTTAAAAGACATAATTCATGGCTAATATAAAATACCTTCTGTTCGTAACGACCCTCTTCCAGCTTGCCTGCAAAAACATTCCGCTGGCACGTTGGAGGGTTTAGATGGCCATGAAAATCGAGATGCTTTGGCCAAGAGTGTTAATCGTGGCCACTGAAACAATAAAATAAAAATTGTGCAGTCTGCGTTACTAATCATGCAGTCCAGCTCACAGTAATAACAATTTGATCATTTTAGGCACCAGACTTTGGATTACTTTTGAAATTTAAAGACTGCTCATGAACGAAATCTGAAATATGAAAGGAAAGTCCCTAAAATGCTCAGCATTTCAAGCAGCGTCTGTGGAAAGTGAGGGCAATATCGAGAGGGAGAGTTAACATTCAAGGCTGGATGGGCTTTCACCGGAAGTGACTCGGTCATTCTGAAGTTCCATGTTATCCCACTTTCTCATCCACTCCCTGCACACTAGCAGCAATTTACAGTGGCCAATCAACCTACCAACCCGCACGTCTTTGGAAAGTGGGATGAAACCGGAGCACCTGGAGGAGACCCATGTGGCCACAGTGAGAACGTGCACACAGACAGCACCCAAGGTCACATGGGATGGCAGAGTGGCACAACGGTGGAGTTGCTACCGCACCCTGACTGACTACGGATGCTGAGTGTGTGGAGTTTGCACGCTCTCTCTGTGACCACATAGGTTTTCCCTGGGTGCTCCAGTTTCTTCCCACACTCCAAAGACGTTCAGGTTTGCAGGTAAATTGACTTTGGTAAGTTGTAAAATTGTCCCTAATGTGTGTAGGTTAGTGTACTGATTGGTGTTGACTCAGTGGGCCAAAGGGCCTGTTTGCACATGGCATCTCTAAACTAAAAAAACGATTGGATGTTAGTTTAAAGTCAAGAACTGCCGTTTCTGACGCTGTGTGGCAGCAGCTCTACCTGCTGCACCAGTGTGCCTCATCAAGCATTTCTGGCCATGAGAACCTGACTCCCACCTCCATCTGAACTCTGGGTAGGA
This sequence comes from Rhinoraja longicauda, assembly GCF_053455715.1. Lineage (NCBI taxonomy): Eukaryota > Metazoa > Chordata > Chondrichthyes > Rajiformes > Arhynchobatidae > Rhinoraja > Rhinoraja longicauda. Next base: position 15,034,888 of record NC_135967.1, on the reverse strand, counting down.
AAATAACTGCAGATGCTGATACAAATCGAAGGTTTCACAAATTGATGGAGTAACTCAGCGGGTCAGGCAGCATCTCTGGAGAGAAGGAATGGGTGATGTTTCGGGTCGAGACCCTTCTTCAGACAGTCTGAAGAAGGGTCTCAACCCGAAACGTCACCCATTCCTTCTCTCCAGAGATGCTGCCTGAACCGCTGAGTTACTCCAGCATTTTGTGATACCCCCCTCTGAACTTTGCAACCCTCTTTCAATCTTTCTATCTATTGCTCCGTTACTTTGCCACTTTTACCCTCGGTCACTAACCTCTCTGCCAAGTGGAATAGATTTTTCCTGTTCACCTTATCTAGCACCCTCAAAGAAATATGAACCTTAATAACGCTTTATTGTCGGAACAAAATACTGCAGATGCTGGTTTAGACCAAAGATAGACACAAAGCGCTGGAGTAACTGAACGGGTCAGGCAACATCTCACGGAGAAAAAGTATAGCTGACGTTTCGGGTTGGGCCCTTCTTCAGACTGGGACCCTTCTTCTGGTCTGAAGAAGGGATCCGACCCGAAACATCACCTATCCATTTTCTGCAGAGATTATACCTGACCCGCTGTGTTACTCCAGCATCTGTAGTTTTTTTTTTCTATTCAATAAAACTTTGTCTTGTCTTCTACTGTTCCAAAGTAATCCCTAGTAATTGCTGACATTCTCCAGCCCTGGGTGCCTCCTGCTGAAATATCTCTGCATCTCGTGACGTTCCCTTCAGTAAGTTGACCGTATTCAGAGCTGGCGTTTCTAATTAATGGGTTCCATCTGGTCTGGTAGCAGTTATTAGTCTGCAGATGATGGGAAAATAAGTGGTTCCTCCCTCCGAAACTCGGAGATGCTCAGGGGAAGGCAGCTGGATGAGAGATCCAGTCACTCCGGACAATGTATTACCCCGGTGATGGAGGTTCTCCTGACGTTCCCCACAACTCAGAACCGCAGTCCGGGCTGGGCTGTGGACAGATGTGGCTGCGTTAAGGCAGGGATGTGAGGGAGGAGATTGAGGGTGAGGATAATGGAGGGCTTGTGGGCAACAGTAGGGGTGTGTGTGCATATGTGTGTTTGTGTGCTTGTGCATGAGTGTGTGTGTTTCTAAATGCCTATGTGTGCATCTGTGTGCCTGGTACTGTGTCTCTGTGTTTCTCTGTCTGTGCGTGTGTGTGTGTATGTATGTGTGTCTATAACTCTTCATTTGTGTGCGTGACTATGTGTGTACGTGTGTGCATTGTCAGTGTTTATGTGTGTGTGCATACACCGGGTGGTGCCGTACGATGGCAGCCTCTCCAACAGTCTGTATCGTCCTTTTCTTCTTTTGTTGTTTTTAGTCTGTTGTTAAATGTATATTTTAGTATATCTTTAGTTTTGTATTATGTGGGGTTGTGGGGGGGGGGGGGGGGGGGGGAGGGGAGGGGGATGGGTGGGGTAAACATTTTTTAATCTCTTTCCTCGACGGAGATGCAACTTTTTCCTTATCGTATCTCCATCCACACTGCGGCCTAACATCGTGGAGCTGGCGGTCCCTTTGTTGAGGATTGACTTTGGGAGCTCCAACTGCGGTAGCCTGCGGATTTAACGTCGTGGAGCTTGCAATCCCTTTGTCACGGATCGTCTTCGAGAGCTCCAATTGCTCCAACCGCAGGAGCCTGCGGACTTAACATCGTGGAGCTCACAGTCGCTTAGTTAGGGATCAACTTTGGCAAGAGCTTCGACCGCCCCGATTGCGGGATCTCCGATTGCCCCGATCGTGGGAGCTTCGATCGCCAGCTGCGGAACTTCGTTCGCCCCGACTGCGGATGGTTCGACTACCCCAACCGCGGGAGCGAAGGAGAGAAGAATACGTTATTGCCTTCCATCACAGTGCGCTGTGATGGATGTTAGTGTTAATTTTTATGTAGTTGTGTGTCTTGTTGATTCTTTGGTATGACTGTATGGGACATCAAATTCTTTGCATGTTTTTACATACTTGGCTAATAAACTCATTACAATTACAATTACAATATCTGTACATGTATTTGTGTCTGAGCATGCATGTGTCTGTGCCTGTGTGTGCATGTATGTGTTTGTGTGTCAGTGTCTGTGTGTATGTTTGTCTGTGTGTCTGTGGGTGTATGTTTGAACATAGATGTGTCTGTGAGTGTATGTGGGTCTGTGCCTGCATGTGTCTGTCTCTGTGTGTCTGTGTGTCTGTGTCTGGATGTGTGTGTCTGTATGTGTGTGTAAGTGTGAATGAGTCTATGTGTGTGTGTGTGCATGTGTGTGTCTGTGCTGTATGTGTATGTGTGTGTGGTTAGCCTGTGTCTCTGGCAAGGTAGAGTATGTGTTACTGACTCTCTGCTGTGTATTTACCAACCTATGTGCGTGCATTGTGTCTGCTGAGCTGTGCCTTATTTCCACTTATCTTGAATCCTCTTCACTGAGTATAGAACTCACCTTATGAGGCCTATACTGGAGTAAAATGGTCGAGCAGGTAAAGACGACCCAAAACATCACCTATTCTTTTCTCTCGAGTTGCTGCCTGACCCGCTGAGTTACTCCTGCATTTTGTGTCTATCTTCAGTGTAAACCAGCATCTGCATTTCCTTCCTATACATTTCACATCTCTGGCTTTGTGTACCTTGACACGATTGCCCATTAATGTTTATTAAATCAATTTCATTTTGGACCAGGATAGGAATTAGCAAAGTAACTGTTGTTTCCATCTTTTCCAATGTTGTCTTTGGCACATGGATCCTTCCTCTAGCAACATGTCCTGGAAAGGAACTGTACATACATCTGGAAGTATTTTACATTAGCCAACAGAGCAATTTGGAAGTAAAACATCTTCCTATTATTATTTGATAAATCCTTTGGCTGGAGCATGAGTTTCTTCCTCTCCATGTTCTTAGAGTTATGACACAGTTGATGTTGGACCCATAGATTCTGCCTCCAGGGAGGGAGAATTGACTGGAAGTTTTCAAGTTCGCTGGAAGGTGGCTAAACCAGCATCGCCTTCCTTTCTAAGACTTACAGGCCTGGATAGAGTGAATCTGGAGAAGATGTTTCCACTAATGGGAGAATCTAGGACCAAAGGCCACAGCCTCAGAATAAAAGGACATACCTAGAAAGGGGATGAGGAGGAATTTCTTTTGGAAGCGTGTGGTGAAATTCATTGTGGAATGCATTGCCACAGACGGCTGTGGAGGCCAAGTTACTGGGTATTTTTAAAGCGCAGATTGTCAGATTCCTGATTAGTAAGGGTGTCGGGGGTTATGGACAAAAGGTAGGCGAATGGGGTTGAGAGAGAAAGATAGATCAGCCATGATTGAAAGGTTAAGTAGACTTGACTTGAATGGCCTAATTCTGCTCCAATAACTTATGAACTTAGGAACATTGAGGCCCTGCATACACTCAGTCCTGATGTTGGCAGGTCATGTCTGGTTTAGAACTTGTTTAAAGATACAGCATGGAAACAGGCCCACTGAGTCCACGCTGACCATCGATCATCTGTGCACATTAGTTCTATATTATATCACTTTGGCATCCACTCCCTACACACAAGGGGAAAAGTAACGTACAAACCAGCAAGTTTTTTAGATTTGGGTGGAAACTGAAGCACCCGGAGGAAACCCACGAGGTTCCAGCGAGACCATGCAAACTCCACACAGACAACACCTGAGGTCAGGATCAAACCTGGGTCTCCAGCGCCGTGAGGTTGTGGCTCTACCAGCTGCACTGCTGTATCGCCCAAATTCAATGTTCAACATCAGGCCCCTGAAACGAACTGCGTAGAAAGATCATCATCCTATAATACGCTGAAGAAGGAGCACAACCCGAAACATCACCCATCTGTTCCCTCCACAGATGCTGGCTGACCCGTTGAATTCCTCCAGCACTTTGTGTCCTGTTCAGAATTCCAGCATCTGCAGTTTCTAAGGGTCAGAGGTCATACAGCATGGAAATAGGCCCTTTGGCCCAACACCCATGCCAACCAAAATGCCCATCTACACTAGTTCCACCTGCCCATGTTTGGCTATAAAACCTCTAAAGTTTTCCTATCCGTACCTTTATAAATGCTTTTTAACTGTTGTTATAGTAGTTCCTGTGTATCCTAGAATATTAGTTTCCTTCTTCACTCTCTATAGATTTTTCCAACCCATTGCATATTTCCAGCATTCATTTTTATTTCAGCTTTCAAGCAACTGCAATGTCTTGTATCTCACAGGCCAGAATATTTTTCTCTCCCCCCCCCACCCCTCATTCTTCACCTTGCATTCACACCTCTACTAGAGAGATCAGTTATGATGAACAAGCCTTTATCTCTCTCCCTCAGCTCTCATCTCATTTAATTCTTCACGGTCTTGACTATGTTACCGGCATTCACTTTGTTCTCCCCACTCCTCGCACTTCTCCGCAAATTAAAACATGTTTAATTCCCAACTCCTCCTTGCACTGACCAAGAATCATTTACCTGAAGCTGTTTCTCTCTCCACAAATGTCCTGTTTGGTTCATGTGTTGCCCATTTTATTGATGAGTTGGACATTTGGCTCATGAGCTGCTAAATTTGCTTATTGAGTTGTCCATTTGGTTCTTGAGTTGTCCCGGTCATTCATTGTTTTCCCATTTGATTCATGAGTTGCCCATTTGGTTCGTTTTTTTGTCCCTTTGTAATGGAATCCTTCTGAAATTTGCCAATGAACACGATGAACGGCACAGCCAAAAATAAAACTGTTCTGTCTCCTGCGGGGGCCAGTTTCTGTTCATGGATGTAGAATTGTTTACAGGACGATTAAGGACAGCTGGCAGCATTGGAATGAGTTTTCTGATGTTGTATAATAGATAAGCTCAAGGACCAGGTTAATACTTGACCAGTGACGGTCTGGGTAACTGAGCGCAGAGACTGACAGGAGCTACGCAGTAACCCTGGACCAGACACTGATGCTCAAGCCATCACTCAGGCCTGACCATCCCGATTGGAGCCGAGGAATCAAGCACACTTATTTTGGTATTCATGCGTTCATCAGCCATCTGCTTGTTACTGGAACAGAACGCTTCCTGGTTTAATGGACCGTGTCCATTCACTGCAGCTGTCCAACCAATAATTACCCTCACAGCAGATGATCCAAAGGAATGGAAAGAAGAATTATTTTGCAATGAATTGTTTCATTTAGACGTATTGGAAATAAAGAGTGAAATGTTAAAACAGGAGGAGGCCAAGCTGCCCATTTTGACTCCCCTATTATTCGATTAGATCATGGCTATCCCATCTCTATTAGAAAAGAGACATAAATTGTGGCTCAGCGGTAGAGTTGGTGCCTCACAGCACAGAGACCCTAGTTCGATCCTGACTATGAGTGCTGTCTGTATAGAGTTTGTACATTCTCCCTGTAACCACAAGGGTTTTCTCCAGGTGCTCCAGTTTCTTCTCACATTCCAAAGACCTGAAGGTTTGTTTGTTCATCGGCTTCTGTAAATTACCCTTAGTGAGTAGGGAATGGATGAGAACGTGGGATAACATAGAACTAATGTGAATGGGTGATCGTTGGTCAGTATGAACTCAATGGGCCAAATGGCCTGTTTCTAAACAAAAGAAATTGCTGGAGTAACTCAGTGGGTGAGGCAGCATCTCTGGAGAACCTCAGATGAAGGTTCCCAAACCAAAACTAAACCTATCCATGTTCCCCAGAGATACAGCCTGACCCATTGAGACACTCCAGCACTTTGTCTCTTTTTTTGGTAAACCAGCAATTGCAGTTCCTTGCGTCTTCGTCTCCATTAGATCTCTACTCACCTTGTTTCAATAACCCAACATGTCAAGGGGTGAAAAAAAAAGAATCCCCTGCAGATAATGGAAATATGAAATATAGACTGTCAATGTTGATAATTCTGGCATCATCTAAAGATAGAGATGCAGAGTGAGTTTTTTAGGTCAATGTTTAGTTTAGTTTAGTTTAGTTTAGTTTAGTTTACTTTACTTTAGTTTAGTTTAGTTTAGTTTAGTTTAGTTTAGTTTAGTTTAGTTTAGTTTAGTTTAGTTTAGTTTAGTTTAGTTTAGTTTAGTTTAGTTTAGTTTAGTTTAGTTTAGAGATACAGAAAGAGGCCCACCGGGTCCGTGCCGACCAACGATCCCCAAAAGGACAGGAAGGCCCTTCAGAGGGTCATCACAACGGCCCAGAAGATCATCGGCTGCTCACTGCCCTCCCTGGAGCACCTGTTCAGCCTACGCTGCCTCAGTAGAGCAGGCAAAATAATAAAAGATCCATCCCACCCCGGCCACCGTCTGTTTGTTCATCTGCCCTCTGGTCGACGTTTCAGGTCGATCAAATCCCGAACAAACAGACTTAAGAACAGTTTTTACCCCAGGGCCATACGAGAACTGAACACTACCTTCTGCACTACGCAACACCGTTAAAAAATCTTTGTACTTAATATAATTGTATTTATTTGTTTTTGCATTTATTGCATATATGTTTGTACGCACCGTCAGGATTGGCTATTTTTTAATTTCGTTGTACTCGTTGCAATGACAATAAATGAATATTATTATTATTATTATTATTATTATACTTCAACACGACCCAACACACATGGGAAAATTTGCAATTTATACCAAAGCCAATTAACCTACACAACTGCCCATCTTTAAAGTGTGCGAGGAAACCGAAACTCCCAGAAAAAACCCATACGGGTCACAGGGAGAACGTACAAACTCCATACAGACAGCACCCGTAGTCAAGATCGAATCCGGGTCTCTAGCACGGTGAGGCAGCAACCTTACCTTTGTGCCACCAAGCCGCCCTCTAGGCTTCACGTTAGTTGGGTCAGGCTCAGTTGACTTCCAGTCTCACAAGAATTCAAGGGGGAGGAGTCGTAGCTTCTACTGGCCTTTGTATGAAGATGTGCCTGTTGGCACAAGCAACTGGACCGGCACACCTCAATCTTTCATGACTGCTCAGCTGGTGTCAGGGCAGATAATGGAAGCCCCTCTAACCCCCCTCCCCCAGACATACAACATCCTCTAAGGAAAACAAAGTTGCTCCACACATCTCCTTTAAACTTTGCCCTTCTCACCTTAAACCTATGTCCTTCAGTCTTTCACATTTCCACATTGGGAAAAAAACCTTGGGGCTGCACAGTGGTGCAGTGGTAGAGCTGCTGCCTTACAATGCCAGAGACCCGGATTTGATCCTGACCACAGGTGTTGACTGTGCAGAGTTTGTACGTTCTCCCTGGGGCCGCATGGGATTTCTTTGGATACTCCGGTTTCCTCCCACATCCCAAAGATGTGCAGGTTTGTCGGTTAACTGGCTTCTGTAAATTGCTGCTAGTGTGTAGGTTAGAACTAGTGGACCGGTAATCGTTGATAGGCGTGATCTTGGTAGGCCGATGGGCCTGTTTCCACGCTGCATCTCTAAATTTAACTAAACTGAATGAAAACATTTCTGACTGTCTACCCACTGTGATCACTGTTAACCCAAGTATTTTCTGAAATTTGGAGAGACCCAGCTGCAGCTGTCAGGCCAAACTGTAGAGTTTGGAGCAAGACTGTGAAATGGAGTATACTTGGAGTATACTTAGCACCCAGATATAGTACAATCAAAGCCTTTGGTGGACTGAATTAAGATTAAATGCATGAGCACAATTGCGAATTAAGATTCAATGTCTGAAGTGCATTGACCTTAAACCATTTCAGGCATTTTGCAAACAAATGTTAATTAAATGTTGCCATTTGTGCTGACTTTATTTTGTCAACACCTGCTCTGCTGAAATAGGTCAGTATTTGTGTAAAAGAAAATCAGGCCGGCTTTCAGAGCCTGCTGACTTATATTAATGTAAAATGTGTAATTGAGATGTGTGCAAACCACAAGGGAGATGCTGAACTCGGGAAAGTCTGATCAATAAACTCGTCGTGACATTCTTTTAAAAGGCAGCAGGAAACTCTAGATTGGTCCAGGAACTCTGGATTTTTTTTTGCAGTGGTATATCGTGGTTATTAGTTTATTGAATTTTTCATTTATTATATATTCTCTACGTATTGCGTTTACAGGCCTGTCACACTGCTGTAAGTTAGAATACCATTGTTCCACTGTCGGTACATATGACTCTTGACACTTGAACATCATCAAGGACCCACACCAGCCAGGCCACGCTCTCATTTCACTCCTACCATCGGCAAGAAGGTAGAGGAGTTTTCAAAATTGGGACCACTAGTTTCAAGAACAGCTTCTGCCCCACAGCCATCAGGCTCTTGAACACTGCATGACACTAAGCTTAACTATGAACTATGGACTCTCTTTGACAGCTTGCTTCGTGGCCTGGTTTGGCAACTCGAATGGCCAGGAGTGAAGAAGACTACAAAACGTGGTGAATACCGCCCAGTCCATTCCAGGTACTGACCTCCCCACACCACCCTGCCCACATTCCCTTTTCACTCGAGCCATCAGGAAGAAGATAGAGAAGCCTGAACACTGTAAGGTCCACCTCTATGGTGCCTCTAACTGTAACATCCAACAGTCTGGACCACCTCTTGCGCTACCATAGATCTGATCTTCTAATTGTGTTTTTGCTTATTTATTTGCGTAGTCTTTTTTATTTTTCTTTATTTTGTAGAAAATATACGTGATTTATGTTTAATTTGACATAGAATGTAGAACATAGAACCATAGAGCACAGGAATGGGTCCTTTGGCCCACAATGTTTGGCCGAACTTGATGCCGTTAAACTGATCTCATCTGTGCATAATCCATATCCATCCATTCCCTGCACTTCCATGTGCTCATCTAAAAGCCTCATAAATGCCACTCTGATATCTGCCTCCACCATCACCCCAGGCAGCACGTTCCAGGCACACACCACCTTCTGCATAAAAAACCTGCCCCACATATCCCCGTTCGCCTCTCAACTTATAGCTATGCCTTCCAGTCTTGGACCTTTCCATCCTGGGAAAATTGTTCTGACTGTCTACCTTATCTGTGCCTCAAATTGTATATACTTCTCACAAGGGCGGCACTGTGGTGCAGTGGTAGAGTTGCTGCCTTACAGCGCCAGAGATCCAGGTTCGATCCTCACTATGGGTGCTGCCTGTACGGAGTTTGCACGTTCTCTCCTTGACCGTGTGGGTTCTCTCCGGGTGCTCCGGTTTCCTTCCACACTCCAAAAGCGTACAGGTTTGTTGGTTAATTTCACTTTGGTTAAAAAGTTGTAACTTGTCTCTAGTGTGTAGGACAAAGGGCCTGTTTCCGCATTGCATCTCTAAACTAAAGTAAAAATCTCCACCTAAACCTCCTTCGATCTAGAGAAAACAATACAAGTTTATCCCACCTCTCCTTACCTCTTATCCAGGCAGCATTTCAGCATGTTTGTGTGTTGTCTATGTGCTTGTGATGTTGCAGCAGTGATCATTGGAGCTGTTCAACAGCAGCCCGACCAGCCTCATCACTGAGTTTCCCAGGGTCTGAACGCAGAGAAGATAAGATATTGGATGTTATCGAGCCTCTCGAAGTGGTGATCCAGAGGTGTGTTCAGGGCAGCAGAGGAGTGGAAATCAGTCAATATAATAACCCAGAATAGGATGTCAACACTGTAATAACAACACTGAGAGACCATCTACCGCACCCACTCTGAGGGATTGCTCGACAATCAAACATGCGATGCTTTAAATGGACATTAAGCCAACGCAGCGCATTGCCTTGGAGTTGGGCAGAAGCTCGCCCACTGATATTTCACAGATAACAAAATTTTTGCGTAGATGACAGACGCTACAGATTTTAGCCCTGCTGTGTAAAAATTGAGAGCGTCATCCTCCAAATCTCTTACCTTGGCTCATGTGTGATAAAGGATTTTTAAATCAAAACTAGTCAGCCGGCACAGTTGCGCAGCTTGTAGAGCCGCTAGCTCAAAGCATCAAAGATCCGGGTTCGATCCCGACCTTGGGTGCTGTCTGTGTGGAGTTTCCACGTTCTCCCTCTGGGTGCTCCAGTTTCCTCCCACATCCCAAAGACACGCAAGTTTGTGCTATAATTGGTCTCTGTGTACTGCCCCTAGTGTGAAGGGAGTGGATGCGAAAGTGGGATAACATGGAATTAGTGTGAACAAGTGGTCGATGGTCGGTATGGAGTCGTTGGGCTGAAGAACCTGCTTCCATTCTTTATCTTTCAATCGATCAATACAATCAAAAGTGTTATTTGCACCCAGTCCAGAATACAACAACACAATCGATCAAATACAATAAACAAAAATGCAAGACATTTTCAGTGATACTAAGTAACCAGACCATAATAATGCAAACTGATATACATTGTGCAGTCCATCATAGATCGTTGCTGAGGTAGGGTTGTGATTAGCATTGTCCAGGGTGGATCAAGAGCCTGATGATCACTGGGAACAAGCTGTTCTTGAACCTAGTCATGGTTCTTAGGTACCTGTTAGACCATATATCCAATAACCAGGACGGGAAAAGCAGATGATTTCCCCAAGGTCATCGAGTCATACAGCATAGAAACAGGCCCTTCAGCCCAACTTACCCATGCCAACCAAGATGACCCATCTACCCCAGTCCCATCTTCCCTTGTTTGGCCTATATCCCTCTAAACCTTTCCTATCCATGTACTATCCAAATGTCTTTGAAATGGTGTTATAGTACCTGCCTAAACTACCGCCTCTGGCAACTCGTTCCATATACCCACCACACTCTGTGTGAAAAAGCTTCCCTTTCAGGTTCCTATCAAGTCTTTCCGCTCTCACCTTAAATCTATGTCCTCTGGTTCAAGATTCCCCTTCTCTGGACGAGACTGTGCATTTTCCCGATCTATTCCTCTTGTACATTTTGTACACCACTATAAGATCACTCCTCATCCTCTTGCACTCCAAGGAATAAAGTCCTAGCCTGCTCAACCTCTCCCTATAACTCAGTCCGTTATTAATGGCAACATCCTTATAAATCTTCACCGCACTCTTTTCAGGCTTCTTCACCATCCTGTCTAACTGTGTTGTCGCTTTCAGGGAACAATCCACTTGTACCCCTAGATCTTTCTTTTTTCCAACACTCTTTAGAAACATTAATTGACTGCCCTGGTTTAGCTTCCCAAAATGTTGGGCAGAAGATGAGTAAGGATGGGGAGAAGGTGAGGAGGGAGGAGGGTTGGGAAGGGTAGTGAGGAGGGAGGTGGGAATTGGTAGCTGGTGAGGAGGGAGTTGGGAAGGGGAGAAGGTTAGAGAGGTGGAGGGTTGGGGGGATGGTGAAGAGGGAGGTGGGAATTGGTAGCTGGTGAGGAGGGAGTTGGGAAGGGGAGAAGGTGAGGGGGAGAAGGTGAGGGGGAGGAGCGAAGGAGAGAAAGTGAGGAGGAAGGATGGTTCAGTAGAAGTTGAGGAGGGAAGAGGGCAGTGAGGAGGGAGGGATAGTTGGTGAGGTGGGAGGTGAGAAGGGAGGGGGCGGTGAGGAAGGTGGAGCGAAGGGCCTGTTTCCACGCTGTATCTCTAAACTAAATAATGAAATGGAACCTTGCCGATGAATGATAAAGCCCTCTGCCAGGAATGCTCAGCAAATGAGGCGTGCATGCGACTGGTAATGTCATGGAGGAGAGAGCACAGTGGCTGGGAGTTCCATCAAAACAGATGCAAACTCTTCAAACACTGGTACACATAAACAAAGTTAAATCGTGCCCAGTTCTGGGAGACAGAACCTCACAATTCAGCGGAAGCAGCACAGAAATAGGCCCTTCGGCCCATAATGTCTATGCTGACCAATAAGTACATAAATATAACACATGGTCCATTCCAGGCACCCTCCTCTCTCTGTGTAAAGACCCCACTCCTCACATCTCCTTTATACTCTGTCCCTTTGTTGTCAAGTTGGAAAGTGCACAGAGAAGATTTACGAGGATGTTGTCAGGACTCAAGGGTCTGCGCTATAGGGAGAGATTGAGCAGGCTGGGACTCTATTTCCTTGGAGTGCAAGAGGATGAGTGGTGATCTTATGGAGGTGTACAAAATCATGAGAGGAATAAATAGGGTAAACTTGTCCCTTGCCTAGAGTAGGGGAATCATGAACCAGAAGACATAGGATTTGGGTAAGGGGGGTAAAGATTTATTAGGAAACTGAAGGGTAATTTTTGCACACAAAGGGTGGAGGATGTATGGAACGAGCTGCCAGAGGAGGTAGTTGTGGCTGAAACTATCGCAATGCATAAGAAGCAATTAGGCAGGTAAATGGATAGGACAGGTTTAGAAGGATATGGCCAAACGCAGGCAGGTGGGACTAGTGCGGATGGTACATGTGGGTTGGCACAGGCAAGTTGGGCCAAAGGGCCTGTTTCTACGCTGTATGACTCTATGACGCTATGCTGTGAAATGTTTGGGATTTATGCAGTTGTCTGGCTTGTTTATGTTTGAATTGGTACAATTACCAGGGAAAGGAATGTTATTTTGCGGAACGCGCAGCATGGCTCTCAGTGGATAAACATTCAAGTGTGAGAAAATTAACACAGCCTCCTCTCATTGCAGTGTTCCCTCCATGCTTCTGCTCTTTGATGCAGAGATAATACCTTGAAATGGCAGTTGAATTGACAAATGCCGCTATTAATCCAATATCCTCCTTTTTCCTCCCGCAAGCTCTGTCCAAAATTACTTTCTATAAATAATGTTCTCAGGAAACAACATCAGCTTGTGAGGAAGCTTAAAGGGGGGATGAAATAAGTGTCTAGATTTTCTTGTGATCATTCTACGCAAATCAAGTGTGATTCTATTTAAGAACATCAGTGCCAATTCTGAGCAACCTATTAGCGCTGGAGAATTCTGTGGCAGCTTTGCAACACTTCATTGATCTCAACTAATACCTGGCTGGGAGAGGTCATATTCCTTCTGTTGTGACTTGAACTAATTGCCAGCTTTCACAGCTGGGAGATATTTTGCTACCACAGAGATCAAAAGGATGACAAGTGGACTGTAACTGAGATTGAATGATTCAATCATTAGGCTGATGTATCATTGAGTTAATTTTGTACATCACTTCAATACTACACTTTGTTAAATGGCAATACCATGAAATCAGAAGTGGAATCTTTAACTACTGGAGATACTCATCGAGTCATACAGCACAGAGATCGGCCCTTCAGGCCACCACGTCTAATTTGACCAGTAAGTCCCTATTCATAGCACAAACAAGGAACTGCAGATGCTGGTTTGCAAAAGAAGACAAAAAGTGTTGGAGTAACTCAGCGGGTCAGGCAGCATCTTTGGAGAGCGTGGATAGGTGACACTTCAGGTTGGAATCCTTCTTCAACTCAACCCAAAACTTCATCAATCCATGTTCTCCAGTGATGCTAACTGACCCTCTCAGTTACTCCAGCACTTTGTGACCTTTTGTTTATCTTCAGTATCGTCAGTTCTTTGTTTCTACATTAATGCATCACCTTGCATTTGTAGGGATTTAATTCCACCTTCCAACCTTTTTTCCAAAAGCAAATAGAATAGAATAGAATAGTTCCTTTATTGTCATTGTAACATGAGCCATGTACAACGAAATTGTAAAATGTCAGCCAGTCAGTGCACCATTCAAACATTTCTAAAAGCTAACGATACATACAAGGTAAAATATTTAAAAAAAGATAAACAACTAAAATAAATATCATGAAAATAGCACGCATAAACACCCAACCCTACATCCTTCTGTCGATTTCACAGTCTCTTATTATGTATCGCCCCTGCGTTCCTTGGCGGCTACATTTAGTGCCTTTATAGCAGTGGGGTAAAAACTATTTTTAAGTCTGTTTGTCCTTGTCCTTGTAGATCTGTACCGTCTGCCTGACGGTAACAGTTCAAACAGGGAGTGTCCGGGGTGGGAAATGTCCTTTATAATACTCTGGGATTTTTTGATGCAGCGGGAACTGTGTAAGTCCTCCAAGGTAAGTAGAGGGCAGCCGACAATCCTCTGGGCGTTGTCAATGGCCCTCTGGAGCGCTTTCCTCTGAGCCGCTGTGCAGCTGGTGTACCATACGCATACACAGTATGTTAGGATGCTCTCAATGTAGCACCGATAAAAGGACAACAGCAGTCTCTGAGTGATGTTATTCTTCCTGAGCACCCTCAGGAAGTGCAGTCTCTGCTGGACCTTTTTCAGCAGCGCAGAGGTGTTCACGCTCCACGTCAGGTCCTCCTCAATATGGATTCCCAGGAAGCGGAAATCCGCCACCCTCTCCACACAGTCCCCTCTGATAGTTAATGGTACCATGTCCGTTTTATTCTTTCTGAAGTCTATTATTATTTCCTTTGTCTTTAAGGTGTTGAGGAGCAGGTTATTTTCTCCACACCACACTGTCAGCTGCTCCGCCTCATCCCGGTAGGCGTACTCGTCCCCCCCGGTGATGAGTCCCACCACCGTAGTGTCATCCGCAAATTTGACAATGGTGTTGCTGTGGTGGGCGGGGGTGCAGTCATGTGTATAGATGGTGTAGAGCAGGGGGCTCAGCACGCAGCCCTGTGGAGAGCCGGTACTGAGGCTGAGGGCCGTGGATGTGTGATGGCCCACTCTGACTCTCTGGCTGCGAGCTGACAGGAAGCTATTTATCCACATGCAGGTGGAGTGTGGAAGTCCCAAGTCCCCCAGTTTGTCCACCAGTTTATGGGTGGTGGTGGTGGCAATTATTTCAAGAGGAGTAGAATACAAAAATTGGGATGAAATTCTGAGGCTCTATAAGACTCTGGTCAGGCCGCATTGTAAGCAATTTTGGGGCCTTTATCTGAAGTGCTGGCTCTGGAGAGGGACCAGAGTTGGTTTACAAGAATTATCCCAGGAATGAGTGGGTGAACATATGATGTGTTTGATGGCACTAGGCCTCTACTCACTGGAGCTTAGAAACATGAGTGCGGACCTCAGAGAAACTTACCAAATAGTGAAAGGCCTGGATAGAGTGGATGCGGAGAGGATGCTTCCACTAGTGGGAGAGTCTAAGACCAGAGGTCAGAGCCTCAGAATTAAAGGATGTTCCTTTAGGAAGGAAATGAGGAGGAATTTATTTAGTTAGAGGGTGGTAAATCTGTGGAATTTATTGCCACAGGCTGTGGAGACCAAGTCAATGGATATTTTTAAGGCAGAGATAGATTCTTGATTAGTACAAGTGTCAGGGTTTATGGGGAGAAGGCAGGAGAATGGGGTTAGGAGGGAGAGATAGATCAGCCATGGTGGAGTAATTGATGGGCCGAATGACCTAATTCTGCTCCCATCACTTGTGAACTTATGAATTCCCAATTAACGTTGCCTTAAACAACCTTCCACGCTATCCACTCCACCAATTTTCTTGTGATCTGCAAACATACTCTCATACTTCCTATGTTCATATCTAAGTCTTTAAAAACAAAATATATATATGTAGTAACTCAGCAGGTCAGGCAGCATCTCTGGAGACCAAGGATAGGTGACGTTTTGGGTTGGGAGGGATATGGATCATGTACAGGCAAATAAAGATTGGTCCTGGCATCATGTCATGCATGGACTGTGGGCCGAATGGCCTGTTGCTGTGCAGTACTGCCCTATGTTCTATGTAAGTTCCTCCAATAATCTGACACAAGCAAGAATACAAATTTGAAAATGCTCTGATGTTATTTATCGCTTAATTGTTAGGGGTTTTTTGAGCATGAAGAAACAACATCTTGAATTTAATAGCAAAAGGCGTCACGCCGCAAGCTTCTGTCCGCTGACTCAGGTATGTACAGTTCATCACATCGTGGTGTCAGCACAAAAACACCCCAGGTAAGCACTTGCTGAAGTGATTTTTTTCTTGTTCATTTTGGTGATGTTTCATCATAAATTGCAATCAGGTAACTTAAAGCAGCCTGACGCCACTGAAACGCAACAATGAGAAAAAGCCTGTGCAGGAAGGAAATGCAGATGCTGGTTTACACCGACGATAGACGCAAAATGCTGGAGTAACTCAAAGGGTCAGGCAGCATCTCTAGAGAAAAGGGAAAGGTGTCTGAACTCTTTTTTCGTGTCTTTTTCAGACTGGCGTTTCGGGTCAACGCCCTTTTTCAGACTGAAGAGTCTGGAGGTCTGAAGAAGGGTCTCGACCCGAAACATCACCTACTCCTTCTGTCCAGAGATGCTGCCTGACCCGCTGTGTTACTCCGGCATTTTGTGTCTATCTTCAGTGAGAAAAACATGCAAAGCCTGTCACAACTTGGGAACATGGTCAATTGCTGAGCAGACTGACTCTGGCCGTGTGTTCTTATAGGGGGCAGTCACTGTCAGAAGATGAGGAAAGCTTCTGCCAAATTGTGCATTGCAAGCTCCCACTAATAGCAAACACAAAATGTTGGCGCTGAGTTCCTCCAGCACTTTGCGTTTCATTCAAGATTCCAGCATCTGCAGTCCCTTATCGAGTCATAGAGTTAATCAGCATGGAAACAGGTCTGCTGACCAAGATGCCCCTTCCACACAGGTCCCAACTGCCCGCATTTAGTTCATATCCCTCTAAACCTTTCCTCTCCATGTACCTGTCCAAATGTGTTTTAAATCTTGTTATCATATCTTCCTCAAGTACCTCCTCTGACAGCTCATTCTATATACCCACCACCCTCTGTGTGAAAGAGTTGCCCCTCAGATTCCTATTAAACGTATCCGCTCAAAACTATGTCCTCTGGTTCTTGATTCTACTACTTTGGGTAAAAGACTGTATCTATGACTCTATCTATTACTCTCTTGTGCAACTCTATAAGATTACCCCTCATCCTCCTACGCTCAAAAGAATAAAGTCCGAGCCTGCCCAACCTCTCCCAATAGCTCAGGCCCCCGAGTCCAGGCAACATTCTGGTAAGTCGTCTCTGCACTCTTTCCAACTTAACATCGTCTTTCCTCTGACAGGGTGAGCGAAACTGAACACAATACACCAAATGTGGGTCAATGCTCAATGGAATTCTTGTGAATCCCACCAAAAGCAAAGTGACTCTGATCAATCAACTGTGAGGCTGACCCCACAACACTGCCAGGATAATGGGATCAAAAACTGGCGACTCTGTGTCCCGTCGCACTGTACCGCTGCTATGCACCTGCACTGTTTCTGAGCTAGCTACCTATCATGTATCAAAGTGCTTATGTACAGTGATACTTACACTAAACTGTAAGCAAAAAATTAATTTCACACTACCTCGGAACATGTGACAATAAAGTATCATTGAACCATTGATCCATTGACGTAGGTTTCGGGATCAGTCTTGCACAAAGTTCAAGGGACGGCACTCCAGCCTTCAAATAGTTGCCAGGGATATTTTATGGTCAATTTTGAGAATACACAAAATCTCAGTTTAACAGCTTTCCCCAAAAGAAGCTCCATCAACACTGCAGAACCACCTCAGTACGACTCTAAAGTGAGAACGAATGTTTTGTGCTCAGGTTTCTCGATGGGCTTGTTCCTGTTAAGCCCTGATCTAGAAAGGAGAGTGTCAAACTTGGACATTGGACACATTGGACTTCTGCAGTTGTACAGGGCTCTAGTGAGACCGCACCTGGAGTACTGTGTGCAGTTTTCGTCTCCAAATTTGAGGAAGGATATTCTTGCTATTGAGGGCGTGCAACGTAGGTTCACTAGGTTAATTTCCGAAATGGCGGGACTGTCATATGTTGAAAGACTGGAGTGACTGGGCTTGTATACACTGGAATTTAGAAGGATGAGAGGGGATCTTATCGAAACATATAAGATTATTAAGAGATTGGACACGTTAGAGGCAGGAAACATGGTCCCAATGTTGGGGGAGTCCAGAACCAGGGGCCACAGTTTAAGAATAAGAGGTAAGCCATTTAGAACGGAGATGAGGAAAAACATTTTCAGTCAGAGAGTTGTAAATCTGTGGAATTCTCTGCATCAGAAGGCAGTGGAGGCCAATTCTCTGAATGCTTTCAAGAGAGAGCTAGATAGAGCTCTTAAGGATAGCGGAATCAGGGGGTATGGGGAGAAGGCAGGAACGGGGTACTAATTGAGAATGATCAGCCATGATCACATTGAATGGTGATGCTGGCTCGAAGGGCCGAATGGCCTACTCCTGCACCTATTGTCTATTGTCTATTGACTCCATGGATCCTGTGGGGTGGTTCCCAGAGCAGACTGCCCCGCTTGTCTGGTGAAATGCCTCATCGCCAGAACTCACCAACAAGCACCAAGACCTGGCTTGGCTGGCGGTGAAGGGAGCCCTCCCAGTCAGATCCTGCCTGCACCGTTGGAACCTCACTACCAGTGCACACTGCCCTCGGGACGGCTGCTATGGAGAGGAGACGGTTGCCCACCTTATCACAGAGTGTGGATTTGCAAAGAGAGTCTGGAGAAGATCGCAGGGGTCCCTGTCACGATTTATTACGAACAGATCCGTCACAGAGGACTCTGTGATTTACAGACTGTTCTCAGGGACGCATTCAGAGACAGACATCGAGTGCTGCTGGAAGGTCATCAACTCGGTGAAAGATGCTCTTTGGTCTGCCCGAGCTTTGTTGACCTCCCAGCGGAGCGAGATGTCGGTCGGGGAATGTTGCCGACTGGCCCACTGCAGACTGCAGGAGTACGTGCTGAGGGACGCACTGAAGCTCGGTGCAGCCAACGCCAAGGCCCTGTGGGGGAGGACCACAGACTAGGGTCCTTCCGCTGCTGGACATGGGGGGCAGGGTAGAGATGCCCCTCAAAATAAGGGAAGGGCTTTCATGCCAGTGGGCCACATTAGTGGCAAGGTTGTGGGGCAAAATTGTGTTATTTGTGTAAAAACGGTATTGAATGTATGTATAGCATACATATGGTGGATGGAGTTTTGTAAGGATTATGTATTGTATATATTTATTTCTCGAATAAAGTCTATTTTGAAATTTTAAAAAACTCTGAAACATAAGGGAAACATTTTCCTCAAGAAACTACCCATGTGCCTTTCATTGTATAGACGGGGCATATCGGTCGGCGTGGGCAACTTGGGCCGAAGGGTCGTTTTTCACGCTGTATGATTCTTTGATTTTATGACTCTATGATATCTCATAGAATCACAGAGAAAGAAAGTCATACAGCGTGGAACAGGCCCTTCAGCCCAACTTGCCCACACCGAGCAACATGCCCCATCTCCACTAGTCCCACCTGCCTGCATTTGGTCCATATCCCTCTAAACCTATCCCATCCATGTACTTGTTCAAATGTTTCTTAAATGTTGTGAAAGTACCTGCTTTAAACTTTGCCCCTCTCAACCTAATGTTTTACCTTGGGAGAAAGGTTCTGAAGAAAGTTTCTAGAAGTCAATGCCTGCAAGGCTAGTTGTCAGGCAGAAGGGTTTTCAACGGCCGCCCTTCAAGATCTACTGGTTAATATATAACAAGTGAATGGTCTTAGTTTCATTATGAACTGACAGTGCGAGCTGGTGCGAGCCAATATACTCTTTCTTCTAACTCATCGTAAAGGTCAAGCAGTCATTTCTTATTAAATTCGAACCTCCTTGCGCATTAGTTGACAGACAGTCAAATGAAGCGCTTCATCTGTGAGCCCAGAAGGCTCCATCATCCTCAAACACTTCTGCATGTACCAGGCAAAAAGAAAATTATTGGAATCAGCCAAAACCCATCTCCACTCAGCAGATGGTCCATAATTTGCCTGATTATTTAATATGCAGATCATTAAGGGCATTAAACTCACCTTTGGTCACAATTTCCTTTCACGTTCAGTAATGTGAGCATCATCTCATACGTTACCATCACAAATTGCCCCTGGTGTGTAGGATAGTGTTTGTGTGCTGGGATCGCTGGTCGGCATGGACAGCGGTGGCCGAATGAGCTGTTTCTGCACTGCATCTTTAAACTAAACGAAACTAAATATGAAGAGGCCTTTTGGCCCATTATGCTCTTTGGAAGATCAGTTCAACTTCTCCCACACCTTAGTATCTCAACGACCCTGCCACTTTATTCTTGTTCGATGGTTAAATGTGAGAATCATCCAGGAAGCTGGCAGTTGTCCTTGAGAACAGTGTGGTGGGTGTGGGGTATGTGGGGCCGCAGTGGCGATGGATGGGGAGATTCAGGATTTTCAGCTTCAGGAATGGGGAAGCATTTCAAAGCTGAGATAGACAATAGACAATAGACAATAGGTGCAGGAGTATGCCATTCGGCCCTTCGAGCCAGCACCACCGTTCAATGTGATCATGGCTGATCATTCTCATGATGATTGTGGGTGACAAGAAAGAAGAAGAGGGGCCTGCCTCCTAATCGAGTGTTTATCCATTTCCATAATTATAGAACATAGAACATAGAACAGGGGCGGCACAGTGGCGCAACTTGTAGACCCGCGGCCTCACAGCACCAGAGACTTGGGTTCGATCCTGATCTCCGCTGCTGTGTGTATGGAGTTTGTACCTGCTCCCTGTGACTGCGTGGGTTTTCTCCGGCTGCTCCGGTTTTCTCCCCCATTCCAAAGTTGTGCAGGTTTGTAGGTTAATCGGATTCTGTGAATTGCCCCGAGTGTGTCGGATGCAAAAGTGTGATAAAATACAACTATCGTCTGGGCGATCGATAGTCAGTGTGCATTTGATGGGTGGAAGGGCCTGTTTCCGCGCTGAATCGCTAAACACAGAGCAGTACAGTGCTTTGGCGCTGTGAGGCAGCAACTCTACTGCTGCATCACTGTGCCACCCGCTACAAATTGTGATTATTAATTTATTGAAGTTTTGTTTAATATATATCACCCATATGTGTTGTGTTTATGGGTTTGTTATGCTGCTGCAAGTAACAATTTCATAGTTCTGTTATCGGTACATACTGTATGACAATTAAACACATTTGACCCGTGGTGCCTTGAATAATTCAACTGCTCAGTTAGATCCTGGCTGTCCTAGGTCTCAGATGTTTGCTCCAAATCCCTTGGTTACCCTTCCCCATCGAAACGGCGTCGTTGGAACCTTCCACAGAGCTCATTTTTATCTTGGCGAAGTGGCTTGATACAGTTGGCTCCCCTCGCTGTACTGTTTAGTTTGGCTCCTGCATGCCCATCGATGGTGAAAAGGCCAGGCTCCATCACCCAGGGAGCAATTGGAAGGAAGAAGACAAATTGGCTTCGCTGGCACGTAACGCTCAGCTCCACACGAACGCTTCCCACTACACAAGATGCAGTGTCATCCCTCACTGAAGCAGAAAATGATGTGTGAAAAGATCTGCTCCATCTATATTTTAAATCTGTCTCAAATAGAGATATAAATTAATTCCCTTCAGACAGCCTGGAGAGTGATTGAAATACTGCAGTGCATTTAAAACCCAAGCATCCTCACTCCTTCTGAGATCCAATTTGATTTGTGAACAAGTAATTCATGTTACACAGGAATATCCAGCTTTCTCCCCAGAGTCTTAGAATCGTTATTGATATAGAGCACGGAAACAGGCCCTTTCGCCCAACTTGTCCATGCTGACCAATTTGCCTTATTGAGCAAGTCCCACTTCCCCATGTCGGGTCAGGATCTTTCTTCAGACTGAAGAAGGGAAGCACAGTGGCGCAACGGTAGAGTTGCTGCCTTACAGTGCCGGAGACCCGGGCTCTGATTCTGACTATGGGTGTTGTCTGTCTGGAGTTTGCACCTTCTCTCTGTGACCGCGTGGGTTTTTTCCAGGTGCTCCGATTTCCTCCCACATTCCAAAGGTTTATAGGTTAATTGTCTTCTGTAAATTGTCCCTAGTGTTAGTGTGATTGCTGGTCGGCACAGACTTGATGGGCCAAACTACCTGTTTCCATGCTATATCTCTAAAGTCTAACGTACGGAAACAGGCCCTTTTCCTAACTGTGCTAGTCCAACGGCTGGCGGCTGGCACATTTCCCTTGAAATCTTGGACAGGTGACGTTTCGGGCCGCGATCCTTCTTCACACTGACGCAAAATGTCACCTAACCATTCCCTCCACAGATGCTGCCTGAACCGCTGAGTTCCTCCAGCACTTTGTGTTTTGTTCAAAGTTCTAGCACCTGCAGTTCATTGGCTCTTCTCCAAACTTTTCCTACCTTGGAGGACAAAGCAGGAACAATTCCAAATAAATATTGTCCCAAATCAAATTAAATTTCAGCATCCTGAGAGATTTGGGGTAATTCCTTCAAAGCAAAGGGTGAGCAGGAAAGAGGGGTATGTTCTGAAGCAACGGAGAACACAAACATTCTGCCACATTAGAGATCTTTAGCCTGAGGGTGGTGTCATTTTCCATCAGTCTCTCGAAAGCCAAACACTACTCCCTAAGTTATCGTAGCGTTCCATTCACATTTATCAAGATTATAAAAGTTGTCTGCGAACAATGAAATTGGCTCGGAGGGAATATCAGATGCTTAACGGATTTTCCCAGATGGACTAATGAAAGATTGCAGTTGGCCACCGAATCACGCCTGAAAAGTTTGGCAAAGGAAGAGTAACAAGAGTTGCATTTCTACTGTGTGGATAATAAAAAGAAATGCAAGAGGTGCAAATTTGAAATCAAAACAGAAAATGCTGGAAGCACAGAAACATAGAAAATAGGTGCATGAGTAGGCCATTCGGCCCTTCGGCCAGCACCGCCATTCAATATAATCATAGGTGATCATCCCGAATCAGTACCCCGTTCCTTCTTTCTCTCCACATCCCTTGATTCCGTTAGCCCTAAGAGCTATATCTCACTCTCTCTTGAATGCATCCAATGAATTGGCCGCCACTGCCTTCTGTGGCAGAATTATACAGATTCACAACTCTTTGGCTGAAAAAGTTTGTCCTCATCTCGGTCCTAAATGGCCTACCCCTTATTCTTAAACTGTAACCCCTGGTTCTGGACTCGCCCAACATGGGAACATTTTTCCTGCATCGAGCCTGTCCAATCCCTTAAGAATTTTATTTGTTTCTCTTATATCTCATCTTTCTAAATTCTAGTGAATATAAGCCCAGTCAATCTATTCTTTCAAAATATGTCAGTCCCGCCATCCCAGAATTAACCTGGTGAACTCCCTCAATGGCAAAAATGTCCTTCCTCAAATTAGGAGACCAAAACTGCACACGATACTCCAGCTGCTCTCTCACCAGGGCCCCGTACAACTGCAATAGGACCTTGCTCCTATACACAAATCTTCTCGTTATGAAGTCCAACATGCCATGAGCTTTCTTCACTGCCTTCTGTACCTGCATGCTTACTTTCAGTGACACCTAGGTCTCGTTGCACCTCCCCTTTTCCTAATCTGACACCATTCAGATAATAATCTGCCTTCTTGTTCTTGCCATCAAAGTGGATAACCTCACATTTATCCACATTACACTGCATCTGCCATGCATCACCTCACTCTCTCAACCTATCCAAGTCACCCTGCAGCCTCACAACTTCCTCCTCACAGCTCACACTGCCACCCAGCTTGGTGTCATCCGCAAACTTGGAGATGTTCCATTTAATTCCATCATCTGACTCATTAAAATATATTGTAAAAAACTGGGGTCCCAGAACTGAGCCTTGCGGCACCCCCACTAGTCACTGCAATCAGCAGCTCAGGCAGTATTTGATGAAGAGTCTTTGACCTGGAACTCTCCACAGATGCTGCCTGATCTGCCAGGTGGCTCCTGCAGTTTCTGTTCTCCATGTATTCTTACAGAACTGTGTGAGCCTCAGGATTTCCCACAGCACTTTACAGGCCCCCTAGCAGAAGCATCCACATCGCGGGGCTGGAAACTGGAAGTGTCCTGAGCTAATTCTACTACCACCATCGTCTACTGTACAAGTGATGGATCCCACTGATTGTGGCCGGAAGCTTGTGCCCTTTTCAGGACGAACGATGACAGTGATGTAATATTTCAAACATAGATGAGGGACACGAAAGAAGAAGCACTTTACAACCAAAGATATATTTTGCAGTCTGGAAAACTGAAGCATTGTCTGTCCATTTCCTCCACATATGCTGCGTAACCTATTTAGTTTAGTTTAGTTTAGTTTAGTTTAGTTTAGTTTAGTTTAGTTTAGTTTAGTTTAGTTTAGTTTAGTTTAGTTTAGTTTAGTTTAGTTTAGTTTAGTTTAGTTTAGTTTAGTTTAGTTTAGTTTAGTGAAACAGCAAGGAAACAAGGCTCTTCAGCCCACCGAGTCCATGCCGACCATCAATCACCCGTTCACACTAGTTTTAGGTTATTCCCACTTTCTCATCCACTCCCTACACACTAGGGGCAATTTACAGAGGCCAGTTAACCTACAAACCCACACGTCTTTGGAATGTGAGAGGAAGCTGGAGCATCCGGAAGAAATCACGAGGTCACAGGGAGATGATGCAAAATTCCACACAGAGAGCGCCCGAGGTCCG
Source organism: Rhinoraja longicauda (assembly GCF_053455715.1). NCBI lineage: Eukaryota > Metazoa > Chordata > Chondrichthyes > Rajiformes > Arhynchobatidae > Rhinoraja > Rhinoraja longicauda. The sequence continues at coordinate 15,010,603 of NC_135967.1, read as the reverse complement.
ACTCAAACCTGTGTCTCCTGCTCTGTGAGACAGCAGCTCTACCAGTGCACTACCAGTGCACTGCCCTTCAGTACAATGGTGTTTTCCTTGTGACTCTATTGCCTGCAGTTCTTTGTGTGTTCCAATGTTTTTTTCTTCCACTGAGCCAAGCCTTGGGTCTGAGGTTGACTTACTCCCAAGCAGATTTTGTGGGTTCTAAGGTTCCTTCAGCTTCTTTCACAGGGCCTCTGTGATCTCTTGATGCACGGCCTCAGAGTTCCCAAAGATAGACACAAAGTGCTGGAGTAACTCAACGGGCCAGGCAGCATCTCTGGAGAATATGGATAGGTGACGTTTCGGGTCGGGACCCTCCTTCAGTCTGCTGAGTTACTCCAGCATTTTGTGACTATTGTTGATATAACCAGGATCTGCAGTTCCTTGTTATTTCAATTTTCTCAAGATCACCCTTGACTTTGTTGGCCAATGGCCCAAGGTTCCCAAGATCAAAGAGGGTGCTTTTTCTACACTTTTTGAGCATGTCCATGTGGTTACTGTAGTAGGGAGAAATGACCAGGAGGTTACACATAGCAAATTCACATTGGTATTTTGTTTTACAATTAGTTCACAAAAACCTTTTAGCCAAGCCAAAGCACAAAGTACTGGAGGCACTCAGCTAGTCAAACAGCACCTGTGAATGGAAAAGGGCAGACAATGTTGTTTGCCTTGATCTGCTGCAATTTTCTTTTGCCAAGTGTAGGGGAATCAAGAACCAGAGGACAAAGGTTTAAGGTGAAGGGGGAAACAATTAATTGGAGCAACTTTTTCACACAAAAGGTGGTGGGTATATGGAACGAGCTGCAAGAGGAGGCCGTTGATGCAAGAACAATAACAACATTTAAAAGACATGTGGACAGGTATATGGATAGGAAAGGATTAGAGGGATAGTGGCCAAATGCGGGCTGGTGGGACTCATGTAGATCGGGCAACTTGGTTGCAAAGGGCAAGTTAGACTGAAAGGCCTGTTTCTGTGGAGTATGACTACGATGAGGGATCTCAATGCCAGTGCCCAGGATTTGCATATCCGAAGATAACAGAGTGTGCCAAATGGTACCCCACTCTGAGGCCAGTTTTAGGGCAGGTCTGCTTTGTGTCTGGAGCAGGCGTTGGAAGTGGCAACCAATACACTGATGGATGGCTGGGTAGGAGGGATGTATATTAATAGGAAAGGTTTAGGGGCAGGGATAGAGAGATATGTGGTAGGTGCAAGCAAGTAGGACTATCTCAATTAGACAACTTGGTCAGCATGAATGAGTTGGGCCAAAGGGCTTGTTTCTGTGTTCTCTATCTCTATGATTCCATATCTGTTTCATGGATTCCATTTCATTTGATGCCAGAGGACTTTTTGTGAGAGTGGTCAGGTCTTGGGGCGGCACAGTAGCGAAGTGGCAGCATTGCTGCCTTACAGCACCAGAGACCCAGGATTGATTCTGACTACAGGTGCAGTCTACACGGAGTTTCCATGTTCTCCCTGTGACCACATAGGTTTTCTCCAGGTCCTCCACTTCCCTCCCACATTCCAAAGACGTACAGGTTTGTAGTTTAATTAGCTTTTGTAAAATTATAAGTTGTCGCTAGAGTGTATGTTGGTGCTAGTGCATGGGGTGATTGCTGGTCGGCGTGGACTTGATCGACCAAAGGGTCTGTTCCCACGCAATGTCTTTAAAGTCTAAAGTCTAAAGTAAAACAATCACAGTTAGATGACTTGGTCAGCATGGATGAGTTGGGCCAAATGGTCTGTTTCTGTGTTAGAGATCAATTACTCTAAATCTGTTGCATCTTCATTTCAGTTGATATCATGGGATTTTTTTGTGGGAGTGATCCTTCCAAAACAAGGTATTCTTAATGGTGTAATAATCTCCACCCCAGATAAGATCATGAGGGGAATAGATGGGGTAGGTGCACAGAGTAGAGAAATCGAGAACCAGAGGACATAGATTTAAGGTGTGGGGGGAAAGATGTAATAGGAACCCGAGGGGCAACCGTTTTACACAAAGATGGGCATATGGAACGAGCTGCCAGAGGAGGTAGTTGAGGCAGGTTCACAACGTTTAAGGGACATTGAACAGGTACATGGATAGGATAGGTTTAGAGGGATTATGGGTCAACACAGGCAGGTGGGACTAGTGTAGTTGGGGTATGTTGGCCGGCATGGGCAAGTTGGGATGAAGGGCCTGTTTCCACGCTGTATGACTCTATGATTCAATGACTGCTGTGACTCTATGACACAGCCGAGATGACATGCTCAAACCTCTTAAATCTGAAATGTAAGTGACGACTCACAGTTTGGGTAACACACCTCGTGATATTGTTCCCGGTGACTGCTGTTCATTTTCTCCCCACACCTCGTAAAGTACAGCTGCCTAGGCCTCAGTTCTAAACACACTGGAGCCACAGGACACTTTGCACAGTGGGCGTGATTCCCTTTAGAACACCAGGTGCTGGAAGGATGAAGCAATTAGTGACATTCACTGACAATCTGCTCGTGGTTTTCAGTCATCTCAAAGAAAGATTTGCCCCACAGCATTGACACGAGCACAAAAGGAGGCAGCAAACCCATCAAGGCATACTCTGCTACTAACTTATGTCATGGATAATCACAGATGAGCCTGGGTAGCTCAGTTGGTAGAGCATCAGACTTTTAATCTGAGGGCCCAGGGTTTAAGTCCCTGTTCAGGTGCTGATTTTAACTGAAGATTTAATCCCGCATTTTATTCATTCTCATAGCAGATATTGTTCTTGATTACATGCATTTATAATATACCTGGTTTGATTTCATAACATGCGCAGTGGTGCAGTGGTGGAGTTGCTGTCTTACAGCGAAAGAGACAATGGTTCAATCCTGACTCCAGGTGCTGTCTGTACGGAGTTTGTACATTCTCCCGGTGATTAAGTGGGATTTCTCCGGGTGCACCTGTCTCTTTCCACACTCCAAAGATATGCAGGTTTGTCAGTTAATTGGCTTCTGTAAATTGTCCCTAGTGTGCAGGATATAACTAGTGTACGGTGTGATTGTTGGTCAGTACAGATTTGGTGAGCTGAAGGCCCTGTTTCCAACTAAACTAAACTAAACTAAACTAAACTAAACTAAACTAAGCTAAATACAAACTAAAGCCAAGCTGATCACTGTACCTTGATAAATGTGAAAATGATAAACCTAAATCTATAAGTCGACACAAAGTGGTGGAGCAACTCAATGGGTCAGGCAGCATCTCTGGAGAACATGGATAGGTGACGTTTCGGTGGGGGATGGGTAGAGGGGGCAGAAGAAAGCTGGAAGAGAGAAGGGGTAGAACAAAGTGTGGCAGGTAATAGGTGAATACAGGAGGAGGGGGGTTTTAATCGGCATGTAGTTGTACAAACCACCACTACCTGTGTTCACCTATTACCCGCCAGGCTTTGACCTGCCCTTCCAGCTTTATTTCCTCCCCCCCTCCCCCTACGTACAATCTGCTTGAAGAAGAGTCCCGACCCGAAACATTACCTTCTATGAACAACAGAGATGCTGCCTGAACCGCAGAGTTACTCAAGCACTTTTAAATCTTTTTTTGTAAACCAGCATCTGCAGTTTCTTGTATTTATATCTTGTTCTTGATCGGGGTCGTGAATCATATTGCATTGCATTGCACGCAAGCAAACCATTTTCACTGTACTCTGGTACACGTGATAATAATAATAACCCTGAACCTAAAATAAACCATCGTTGCAGTTCACCTCTCCATTGACGCTGACTGTCCTGCAGAGTACCACATTATAGTACACAACAGACCAAATGCTGTAAATAGGTCACAGTGCTGGAGTAACTCAACAGAGCAGGCAGAATCTCTGGAGTACATGGATAGGTGAGTTTTTTAGTTTGGCTCTTTCTGCAGACTGAAAGAACATGACCCGAAATGTCACCTATCCATGTTCTCCAGAGATGCTACCTGACCCATGCCAGAACCTTGTGTCCCTTTTTGTAAACCAGCATCTGCAGTTCCTTCTGACCGCACACTTAAACTTAATATGCATCTGAAATTAATATTCCCATATTCCTGAGATACCTTGAAAACTTTGAAAATAATAGTGACTATCTTGGAAAGTTTCTACTGATAACAAGCAGCTACAACACTTTGAGTGATTGGTTTTCCCAATTTTGCTTCTTACTTTTCCCACTCTGATATTGTTGTTTTGTCCTTTTGTTCTGATCTCAGCCTACAAAGGAAGCAATTTCTTGGCACCTTCTCAATCAAATTAACCTATCATATTAAGCACCTTGATTAGATCACAGCTTATTCTTCCAAGCTCAATAAACAAAATTACATTTGTGCAAATTGTTCTTGAGAATTTAACCCTCATTGAACCCTGTGGCATCACTGTGGAGAATCTGTGCCCTGCCCACCCCAAGATCAATACAGCCAAATCACCTTTAGGTCACAATGGATAATCACGGATTCATGGAGCAGAACATCACGGGAGATTATTCAACCCAAATCGATTTTCTCTTGGCTTCCTCAAAGACCAATCTTGTTAGTGCCACACATTTGCTATTTCACATGATATTGCTAACCTTTTTTAATTCATTTTTGGATCTCAGTTTTGCTGATCAGCCCAGTGTTTATTGCCCTTCCCATGTTGTGTGGTTGCTTCAGACCATAAGATCATAAAACATAGGAGCAGAATTAGGCTCGTCAGCCCATCAAAGCCAGATTTCCTCCCCAGATGCTATTAATTTTGATTCTCTTTTGAAATCTCTTTACAAACATATTTCACTGGCCTATCAGGCCATGTTTTCTCAATCTGAAGAAGGGTCTGGTCTCGACCTGAAACATCACCTATTCCTTTTCTCCGGAGATGCTGTCTGACCCACTGAGTTACTCCAGCTTTCTGTGTCCGTATTCTCATTCCTACCGCTTTATGCAGAAGAATACGTTTTGTCAAATTAGCTCTGGATTTGTTTGCATCCAACACCTTCATTCTGTGCTCCCTGATTATTGTCCATCCAACCATTGAAAATATTGCCTACCCTGTTAAACCCTTCATATCTAACCATCGTATCAGCTTTTAAGATTTTCTAAGGAGTTGATCCACAGAGATGAAGCCTTTCATTCTTGGGATCAATCTACTCTGAACCCTGAACAAGGCATTGCCATTCTTCCTAAGCTAGACACAGAGTGCTGGAGTAACTCAGCGGGCCAGACAGCATCTCTGGAGAAAAAGGGCCTTTTCTTGGTCCCAGTTCCCACCCCTATACTTTGTATGAAGAAGTGCCCCGACCAGAAACGTCACCCATCCTTTTTCTCCTGACATCCTTCCGTGTTCAGTGTCTACAATTGGGCAATAAACTCCAGCTGGAGTTTACAATGTCTTATATTGGCTTAACAATGATTTCTTACTTTTTGTACTCTGCCTCTACTTATAGAGGCAGACATTGCACTTAATTTATTAACCATTCTGTAAACCTGTCCAGTTTAGTTTAATTTACATCTTGGAAACAGGCCATTTGACCCACCAATTCCATGCCGATCAATGATCACCCATGCACTTGTTCTATCCTACACTCAAGGGACATTTTACAGATGATAATTAACCTACAAGCCTGTACGTCTTTGGGATGTGGGAGGAAACCGGAGCACCCTAAGGAAACTCACATGCTCAGAGAATTTCAGTAATCTATCCTTCTCAGCCTGTGCTGCAAGCTTCAAAGAATTGTGGAGTAACACACCAGATCCCTCTGCCCTTGTTCAGTTGTTATAATTCGGCCATTTTTCTTCCTCTGTCTCTCCATTCAAAGAAAATATAACATCTCACACGCTTCTATGCTCTTTCCATTCATTCTACCGACCTGTAAACCCCCCTGAAGTCCTGGAATATTTTCCTTGCTCAACCGTCTTTAGTTTCAACTTTAGAGATACTGTGTTGAAACAGGCCCTTCGACCCACCGGGTCCGCACACACCAGTGATCATCCTGTACACTAGCACTTTCCTACACACTAGGGATAATTTATAATTTACTGAAGCCAATTAACCTACAAACCTGTATGTTTTCGGAGCGTGGGAGGAAACCGGAGCGCCCAGGGAAAAACCACGCAGAACGTACAAACTCCGTACAGACAGCAGCCATAGACAGGATCGTACTCGGGTCTCTGGCGCTGTAAGGCAGCAACTCTACCACTGCGCCACTGTGCTGCTTGGAAAATGTCAGTATTATATGAACGTACGTATTAGGAGCAGAAGTAGACCACCCAATATCTTGACCATGATCTAGTATTTAATATCAGAGCAGATCTGTAACCCAAACTCCATCTTCCCATCCACCCATGGCAACCTTGAACTCCATTACTTATCAAACGTTTACCAACCAGTGCCTTGAAACTTTTTAAAGACTCAGATTCCACCATTCTTTGAAGAAGACTCAAAGATCTCTGAGAAAAAAATAAATCACCGCATCTCTAACTTAAATGAGTGATCCCTTTTACTTTGAATGGTGATCCTTAATTCTAGAATCTCATCTCCACATCTACCATGACAAGAACCTTCAAGATTATATCCCCTTCACTCCTCCAAACTCCAGCACATACAGTGTAGAAAGGAACTGCAGGTGCTGGTTTATACCAAAGATAGACTCAAAGTGCTGGAGTAACTCAACAGGTCAAGAGGCATCTCTGGAGAAAAAGCACGGGTGACATTTTGAGTCGGGATCCTTCTCCAGACCCTTCTTCAGGATTCTAAAGAAGTTTTGAACCGAAACGTTCCCCATCCGTGTTCTCCAGAGATGTTGCTGACCTGCTGAGTTACTCCAACACTTTGTGTCTATCTCCAGCACATACAGTCACACCCTTTTCTCATTAGACAACCAGCCCATTCCAGCCCATTAGTTTGATAAACCTTTCTGAACAGTTTCTATGTTCGATATTCGAATCAGAGATAAACAAGTCATAAATTAAACATATACTTGATAATCTGTGAATCAAACTGAAACAAGAAGGTGAAAAAGGCATTTGGCAAGCTTGCCTTCATTGGGAAGGGTATTCAGTACAAAAGTTTGGACATGATGTTGCGGTGCTCAAGTCATTGGTGAGACCACACTTGGAGTACCGTGTACTGTGCGAGTCACCCAGCCATCGGTAGGATGTCAAGATTGGAAAGGTTGCGGGGCAGCCCGGTGGCACAGAGGCAGAGTTGCTGCCTTACAGCGCCAGAGACCCGGGTTCAATCCTGACAGCGGGTGCTGTCTATACGGAGTTTGTATGTTCTCCCTGTGACCGCATGGGTTTCCCTGGATGCTCCAGTTTTCTCCCATATTCCAAAAAATGTGCAGGTTTGTCAGTTAATTGGCTTCTGTAAAATTGTCTTGTCTTGTTGATACTGCACCAACCGCCGCTGTTGGGCTATAAACGTGCAGTCCCTCATGCATGCAGTTGCAGACTGCAGTAAGCCTGGTTATTATACGGCGTCTTTGGAGGGTGTCCCTAATGTGTGGGTGATCGTTGGTCAGTGTGGACTCGGTGGGCCAAAGGGCCTGTTCCATGCTGTATCTCTAAACTAAACTAAACTAAGAGATTCACCAGGATGTTACCTTTGTTACCAAGATGTTACCAGGATGTACCGCCCTTGGTTGGTTTGGTACATTGCACTTTTTTCAAGGATGTTTTGGCCTTGGAAATGGAACAGAGAATTAGAATGATTCCAGAATGCAGAGAATGGAGAACATGTAGCCAGTGTGCTTCAATGGAGATGCAAGATGGATCCAAAATCATGAAGGGTTTCAGTGAAATAAGAAGTGATTCATGGTTAATCAGATAACTGCTTGACAGTTACAGGGCAAATTGGCAGCTAACCAGATAAGCTGCCAACCAGAGGGCACAGGTTAAAAGTAATTGGCAGGAAAGCTTAAACCGTTACTTTGGATCTGTCTTCACTGAGGAAGATACACACAATCTCCCAAATGTTCTAGGGGCCGGAGAACCTAGGGTGATGGAGGAACTGAAGGAAATCCACATTAGGCAGGAAATGGTTTTGGGTAGACTGAAGGGACTGAAGGCTGATAAATCCCCAGGGCCTGATGGTCTGCATCCCAGGGTACTTAAGGAGGTGGCTCTAGAAATAGTGGAAGCATTGGAGATCATTTTTCAATGTTCTATAGATTCAGGATCAGTTCCTGTGGATTGGAGGATAGCAAATGTTATCCCACTTTTTAAGAAAGCAGGGAGAGAGAAAATGGGTAATTATAGACCAGTTAGTCTGACATCAGTGGTGGGGAAGATGCTGGAGTCAATTATAAAAGACGAAATTGCTGAGCATTTGGATAGCAGTAACGGGAACATTCAGAGTCAGCATGGATTTACGAAGGGGAAATCATGCTTGACAAATCTACTGAAATTTTTTGAGGATGTAACTAGGAAAATTGACAGGTGAGAGTCAGTGGATGTGGTGTACCTCGACTTTCAGGAAGCCTTCGACAAGGTCCCACATAGGAGATTAGTGGGCAAAATTAGGGCACATGGTATTGGGGGTAGGGTACTGACATGGATAGAAAATTGGTTGACAGACAGAAAGCAAAGAGTGGGGATAAATGGGGCCCTTTCGGAATGGCAGGCAGTGACCAGTGGGGTACCGCAAGGTTCGGTGCTGGGACCCCAGCTATTTACGATATACATTAATGACTTAGACGAAGGGATTAAAAGTACCATTAGCAAATTTGCAGATGATACTAAGCTGGGGGGTAGTGTGAATTGTGAGGAAGATGCAATAAGGCTGCAGGGTGACTTGGACAGGTTGTGTGAGTGGGCGGATACATGGCAGATGCAGTTTAATGTAGATAAGTGTGAGGTTATTCACTTTGGAAGTAAGAATAGAAAGGCAGATTATTATCTGAATGGTGTCAAGTTAGGAGGAGGGGGAGTTCAACGAGATTTGGATGTCCTAGTGCATCAGTCAATGAAAGGAAGCATGCAGGTGCAGCAGGCAGTGAAGAAAGCCAATGGAATGTTGGCCTTCGTAACAAGAGGAGTTGAGTATAGGAGCAAAGAGGTCCTTCTACAGTTGTACCGGGCCCTGGTGAGACCGCACCTGGAGTACTGTGTGCAGTTTTGGTCTCCAAATTTGAGGAAGGATATTCTTGCTATGGAGGGCGTGCAGCGTAGGTTCACTAGGTTAATTCCCGGAATGGCGGGACTGTCGTATGTTGAAAGGCTGGAGCGATTGGGCTTGTATACACTGGAATTTAGAAGGATGAGGGGGGATCTTATTGAAACATATAAGATAATTAGGGGATTGGACACATTAGAGGCAGGAAACATGTTCCCAATGTTGGGGGAGTCCAGAACAAGGGGCCACAGTTTAAGAATAAGAGGTAGGCCATTTAGAATGGAGATGAGGAAGAACTTTTTCAGTCAGAGAGTAGTGAAGGTGTGGAATTCTCTGCCTCAGAAGGCAGTGGAGGTCAGTTTGTTGGATGCTTTCAAGAGAGAGCTGGATAGAGCTCTTAAGGATAGCGGAGTGAGGGGGTATGTGGAGAAGGCAGGAACGGGGTACTGATTGAGAGTGATTAGCCATGATCGCATTGAATGGCGGTGCTGGCTCGAAGGGCTGAATGGCCTACTCCTGCACCTATTGTCTATTGTCTATTGTCTATAAAAATAGTAATTACTAGACCAAGTGGACCTGTTGGGCCCAAACCTCTCCTGCATTGGTGCAGCACCCTCTCCACCACCCCATCCCCTCCCCTCTCCCCTCCCCCTCCCCCCGCCCCCCTCTCCCCTCCCCCCTCTCCCCTCCCCCCTCTCCCCTCCCCCTCCCCCCTCTCCCCTCCCCCTCCCCCCTCCCCCCTCCCCCTTCCCCTCACTCCCTCCTACCCCCTCCCTCCTCCTCTCCCCTCCTCCCGCCCCCCTCCACTACCCCCCCTCCCTCCACCCCCTTTTCCTTTCACATTACAAAGACGTGCAGGTTTGTAGGTTTGTAGGTTAGTTGGCTTCAGTAAATAGTACAGAACTAGTGTATGGGAGGTTGCTCGTCGGCATGGACACGGTGGGCCGAAGGGCCTGTTGCCACTGTATCTCTAAAACAAAAACTAAAAACTAAAACTAATTTCACCATTTAATCATAAGGTCCATCACTCCATAGGGGAACGTTTGAAGAGTGATGAGGAAAGATCGTGAATATGAACTTCTAAGAAAGTCTTTCAATTAACTAATCATTAAGCAAAGACCTTGTTATTTATGAGGCCACATGCAAATTAGAGGAACTGCACCTCCTTGTTCACTTGGGCATTTTACAACCTTGTGGTATGAATTTCAAGTTCCCCTGCATTCCCTCTCTCTCCCCACCTCTCTCCCTCCCTCCCCCACCCTAGTTGTCCTCCCGTTTCCACTGTTAGCATCCCTGTATCCCTTTGTTCTCACCCCCAGGCAACAATGGGCCATTATGGGCTCTACCTTTCCTTGGTCATCTGTTGCCGGCCCGGTTTTGTTCTGGCCTTTTCCAACCTCCCGTTCACCCCGCCCTCTACTTTCAGGGTGAAGGGTTCCGACCCGGAATGTCCTTTTCTCCAGAGATGACGCCGCTGTTTCTCCAGCACTTTGTGCCTATCTTTGTTATTTGTTGCGCACCTTCGTTTGGAAATATCACACAGTTTCAGCAGCCTGGGTTCAAATATGACTATTGATGATCTCGGTGTGCAGTTTGAGTGTTCTCCTTGTGAACTCATGGCTTTCTTCAAAGTGTTCAGGGTTACAGCCCACCCCACATCTCAAAGGCATGCTGGGAGATCAAGTGGCCACAGTGAATGACCCCAAATACAGGCGGATTGCAGAAGAATTGGATGAGAGGGGGCGAATAGGCGTAGGGGGTGGGGGGCGGAGAGATATGATAGGCATATGAGAAAGAATGGTTTATGGAGAATTAAGTGGGGAATTGGGACAGATGGGAATCCTCTGGAAGCTGACACACATGATGGGCCAAATGGCCTTCTTCCATACATAATTGATAATATTATATTTCATGTGTCAAGGTTTCAAGGTTAGTTTCTTGTCACATGTACCAATCAAGGTAGTGAAATTTGAGTCACCACACAGCCATACTAAGTGAAAAGCAACAAGACACACAGCCACATAAAATAAAAGTTAACATAAAACATCCACCACTGTGGCTCCCCACATTCCTCACTGTGATGGAAAGTAATAAAGTCCAATCTTCGCCCTCTTTATTCTCCGACGATCGGGGCTGTCGAGCCATCTGCAGCCAGGACGATCAAAGCTCCTACAGTTTGCGATCCGAAGCCCTCGCGTCCGGGTGATCGAAATTCCTGCATCAGCTCGGTTGAAACTCTCCGCCGCTTGGAGCTTCCGAATCGGTCTCTAACCAGGGACCGCGGGCTCCACGATGTTCTCCACAATCGATCCTCGACAAAGGGATCGCAAGCTCCACGATGGTAAGTACGCGCCGCACCCGCGGTTGAAGCGCCGGGTCGGTCTCTAGAAAAGGCCGCAGTGGGGACGGAGAAACAATACGGAAAAAAATCGCATCTCCGTCGAGGTAAGAGATTGAAAAAACGTTTCCCCCAGCGACTCCCCCCAACCCCACATAAAACAAACCAAGGAACACTAAAACATACTCTTTAACACGTATTTAAAATAACAAAAACAGAAGAAAGGATAGACACACTTTTGGCGATGCATGAGATATGATTAATCAATGATGTCATCGTAAATGAACCCATGGGGAAGAGTGATAACATTTCACATTAGGTTTAAGAGTGAAGTACTCGTGTCTGAAATGAAGGCTGTTCAATGGGATGGAGTTTGATAAATGTTGACTGAGATTGTTGATTCAAAGATAAAACCATAGACCAGCAGCTGTAGCCAGTTATGGAAAGAATTATCTTGACAAAATGAATTTCATCCAAAAAATACAAATTTTGAGAGAAGGATGAATCATTTGTGACTCACTAAGAAAGAAGAGTCACGCTATTTTATAAAGATTAGTGATTTACCGGAGGATTGGGTAAATATGAAAAACCAATAAAAGATGACTAATAAAGAAAATAAAGAGAGATAAAATCAAAGAAGAGAATAAACAAGCAAGAAATGTAAAACACATAGAAGAGGTTGTCAAAGTGTTTGGAAAAGAAATGAGTTACTAATGTAAACTTTTGTTCCTCAGGGGCACTGATGAATTAATAATGAGAGATGCGGAAATGGCCTTGACCTTGGAAAAATATTTTGAAACTGTCTCCACGGGTACATGCTGTGAAAAATGATAACAGCAGAAACTCCAGAGGCAAAGGGAGAGTAGGAACTTGAGTTTGAGTTTAATTTATTGCCACGTGTCCCGAGCTGCTAACCAGCCAGTGGAAAGACTATACCTGATTACGATTGACCTGCCCACAGTGTACTGATACAGGATAAAGGGAATAACGTTTGAGTGAAGGTTATACAGGAAACCTAAAAAAAAAAAGATGTATAACATAGCAAAGAGCAGCGGGAAGCCAGAGAATTGGGCAACGTTCAAAGGACAACAGAAGGTAGCAAAAAGGGCAATACGGGCTGAAAAGATGAGGTACGAAGCGAAGCTGGCCAAGAATATAAGGAAGGACAGTAAAAGCTTCTTTAGGTATGTTCAGAGAAAAAGATTAACGTGGGTCCCTTGAAGGCAGAAACGGGTGAAATTATTATGGGTAACAAAGAAATGGCGGAAAAGGTGAACAGGTACTTCGGATCTAAGGAAGACACAAATAATCTCCCAGATATACTAGAGGACAGAGGATTTAGGGAGACAGAGGAACTGAAAGAAATTTGCATTAGGCAGGAAATAATATTGGGTAGACTGATGGGATTGAAGGCTGATAGATCCCCAGGGCCTGATGGTCTGCATCCCAGAGTACTCAAGGAGGTGGCTCTAGAAATCGTAGATGCATTGGTGATCATTTTCCAATGTTTAATAGATTCAGGATCAGTTCCTGTGAATTGGAGGGTAGCTAATATTATCCCACTTTGCAAGAAAGGAGGAAGAGAGAAATCGGGGAATTACGGACCAGTTAGCCTGACATCGGTGGTGGGGAAGATGCTGGAGTCAACTATTAAAGAGGTAAAAATGGCGCATTTGGATAGCAGTAAAAGGATTGGTCCAAGTCAGCATGGATTTATGAAGGGGAAATCCTGCTTGACTAATCTTCTGGAATTTTTTGAGGATATGACATGTAAAATGGATGAAGGAGAGCCAGTGGATGTAGTGTATCTAGACTTTCAGAAAGCCTTTGATAAGGTTCCACAAGGGAGGCTGGTGAGCAAAATTAGAGCAAATGGTATTGGGGGTAAGGTATTGACATGGATAGAGAATTGGTTGGCAAACAGGAAGCAAAGAGTAGGAATAAACGGGTCCTTTTCAGAATGGCAGGCAGTGGCGAGTGGAGTGCCGCAAGGCTCGGTGCTGGGGCCACGACTATTTACAATATATATTAATGATTTGGACGATTGGAATTAGAAGTAACACTAGCAAATTTGCAGATGACTCAAAGCTGGGTGGCAGCGTGAACTGCGAAGAGGATGTTAGGAGGTTGCAGGATGACCTGGACAGGTTGAGTGAGTGGGCAGATGATGGCAGATGCAGTATAATGTAGATAAATGTGAGGTTATCCACTTTGGCAGCAAAAACAAGGAGGCAGATTGTTATCTCAATGGTGTCAGGTTAGGTAAAGGGGATGTGCAATGAAACCTCGGTGTCCTTGTACACCAGTCACTGAAAGTAAGCGTGCAGGTGCAGCAGGCAGTGATGAAAGCTAATGGCATGTTGGCCTTCATAACGAGAGGATTTGCGTACAGGAGCAAAGAGGTCCTTCTGCAGTTGTATAGGGCCCTGGCGAGACCACATCTGGGGTGTTGTGTGCAGTTTTGGTCTAATTTGAGGAAGGATGTCCTTGTTATTGAGGCAGTGCAGTGTAGGTTCACGAGGTTAATCCCTGGGATGGAGGGACTGTCATATGAGGAAAGATTGGAAAGACTGGGCTTGTATTCACTGGAGTTTAGAAGGATGAGAGGGGATCTTATAGAGACATATAAAATTATAAAAGGACTGAACAAGCTAGATGCAGGAAAAATGTTCCCAATGTTGGGAGAGTTCAGAACCAGGGGCCACAGTCAAAGAATAAAGGGGAGGCCATTTAATACTGTGAGAAGAGACTTTTTCACCCAGAGAGTTGTGAATTTTGTGGAATTCTCTGCCACGGAAGGCAGTGGAGGCCAATTCACTGGATGAATTGAAAAGAGAGTTAGATAGAGCTCTAGGGGCTATGGAAACAAGGGATATGGGGAAAAGGCAGGCACAGTTTACTGATTGTGGATGATCAGTCGTGATCACAATGAAAGGCGGTGCTGGCTCGGAGGGCCAAATGGCCTCTTCCTGCACCTATTTTCTATGTTTCTGTTTCTATGATTCTATGATATTTTTTGAGTGGAGAGAGACTGGCTGACACCATGATCAGGGGTTCTGGCCATCGCTGAACAGCAAGCAGAGAAGGTGAGGCTGCACGCAACTACAGCATGTAATAGGGAAGGTCAAATGTCTGTTGGCCTCCATTGCAAACAAATAGATTGGCCAACCCAGCCCTTGCCGACCAGCTATCACCCATTTAGAACGGAGATGAGGAAGAACTTTTTCAGTCAGAGAGTGGTGAAGGTGTGGAATTCTCTGCCTCAGAAGGCAGTGGAGGCCAGTTCGTTGGATGCTTTCAAGAGAGAGCTGGATAGAGCTCTTAAGGATAGCGGAGTGAGGGGGTATGGGGAGAAGGCAGGAACGGGGTACTGATTGAGAGTAATCAGCCATGATCGCATTAAATGGCGGTGCTGGCTCGAAGGGCTGAATGGTCTACTCCTGCACCTATTGTCTATTGTCTATTGTCTATTGTCATACACTAGCTCTATTTTATCCCAGTTTTGCATCTTATACACTAAGGGAAATTTACAGAAGCCATTTAACCTACAAACATGCACATCTTTGGGTTATGGGAGGAAACCAGAGAAAACCCATGCAGTCATGGAGAGAACATACAAGCTCCGCACTGACGGCACCTGTGGTCAGGATCGAACCCGGGCCTCTGGTGCTGTAAGGCAGCAACTCTACTGCTGTGCCACTGTGCCTTATCCAATATCCAGTGGTCTCAGTTATTTTTAGATCAGTAGGGGTGAAGAGATAGTGGGGATCTCAGGAGAAAGCCAAGATGTGTAGGATATTCAACACCTCTGTCTGAAAGCACGTGCAAATGTTTCAGCCTTGTCTTAATCACTGACATTCTGGTCATGCCTTTGTTGAGGATGGGGTTAGACAATAGACAATAGACAATAGACAATAGACAATAGGTGCAGGAGGAGGCCATTCGGCCCTTCGAGCCAGCACCGCCATTCAATGTGATCATGGCTGATCATTCTCAATCAGTACCCCGTTCCTGCCTTCTCCCCATACCCCCTGAGTCCGGGACCCCCTGGTTCCCTCTATGTTCAGCCAGATGTCAAATACCTGATCCTTCATGGCATCCCCCTGAGTAGCCAACTATTCGTGCAATTGTCTACCATCGTTCACGACTGGCTCTGGTGGGAAGGCAAGGCTTCGACTCGAGACTACACCACTGGATGGGAGGTCATTGTTGCTTGCACCGTTGTTGGAATCTGGACTGCACATCCTACAGATGGTACACAGGCAGCTTCCTTTGAAGCCTTCTGCAGGAGAGTAGATAAATGTATAGTGAGAAAATAAAAAGCACGGTCTGGTGAAGGGGTGGCAGGGGATGGAGTAGAGCCAGTGCATTGCTCAGGTAGAGAGCTAGTAAGGACATGATGGGCGGAATGTCCATCTGCGCTGCACTGACTGCCTGACTCTATGATCTCATTCTCCCCTAGTGTAGCCTGGAGACCGTTTTTGTACGACAATGTTCCAGAGAACTGTTTTATTGCATGAGGAGTGCAACATATATATGAAATGTTGAAGTCACCTTATCATTCTTTAATCTGGCCCAGGAAATGTATTGAATAGATTAACTGCTACTCTATGTTTTCTTCAAGGTCTTTGGAGTGGTATTTGGATTGAAAATTTATTAGACACAAAGGCAAGGCTTGGGCCCAGAATGAGCATCAAGGGTGTTAACACATTGTTTAACGTGCAGCTTCTCGTTGGCTTTTGATCTTGTTCTGGTTGCGTGGATTTCTGAAGAATGTCATGGAATCATTGTGAAGAAGGGTCCCCGACATGAATTGTCACCGATCCATGTTCTCCAGAGATGCTGCCTAACCCACTAGCTTACTCCAGCACTTTGTGCCTTTCCAGCATAGAACACGGAAAAGGCCCTCCAGCCCACAATATTCACGTGGAACGTAACGCAAAGATAAGCTCATCTCATCTGCCTGTATGTGATCCATATCCCTCCATTCCCTGCATATCCACGTGCCTTAACTAAGAGTCTTCAAATGCCACTATTGCATCTGCGCCACCACCATCCCTGGCAGCGTGTTTCAGGCACCCACCGCTCTCTGTGTAAACATCTTGCCCTGTGCATCTGCTTTAAACTTTGCCCGTCTCACCTTAACTCTATGCCCTCTGGTCTTTGACATTTCCACCTTGAGATAAAAGTTTTTGACTGTCTACCCTATCTATGCCTCTCATAATTTTATATACTTCTATCAGGTCTCCCCTCAACCTCTAGAATTCCAGTGACTGTTTGGCAAACCTCTAAAAAACCCTCCCTCCCTCTACCCTTTATGCTCCACCCACCCCCGATTTCTGCCCCCCTCCCTTGCCTATGCCCCACCTGGACTCGCAACTATTTCTCTCCTCCCTCTCCCCTTCCACCTACATCCTTTCCTCTGGCTTCACAATTCACAACTCTTCAATCCTTTTGTCTCACACCTTGTACATTTTATCTGCCTTTGTCCATCCATCTGCCTATCACCCCCCCCCCGCCTATGTTTACCTATGACTTGCCACACTCTGCGTTGCCCTCCTCTCTTCCAGCTCTCTCCCCCCCACCCCCCCCCAACAATCAGTCTGTATTTGAGTCCCCACCCAACATCTTGCCTCTTCATGTTCTCTTGCGATGCTGACTGACCCGTTGAGTTACTCCAGCAATTTGTGTATTTAAAAAAAATGTTTGTCCAACCTCTCCTTACGGTAGTGCTCTCTAATCTAGACAACATTCTGGTAGACATCTTCTCCAAAACCTCCACATCCTTCCTGTAACGAGGTGACCAGAACTGCACGCAATACTCCAATGCATCAGATGAACAGGTATGAGTTTTCCTCAGAGATAAAAGCCCCAATAGCAACATGCATTGTGAAGGCGTGTTGGATGTGGGAGGAGAACGCATGCATTGAACTTGCCCCCCTGGAGCGCTGGACCTGGTAACCTTAACTCTATGCTCCCCACCATAGTGCTGCCTCTCTCCCAAACCCATTTGGATCGATACCAACACCAAGAGGCATCCGGTATGGCATGGGCAGAGGCAGGGTGGTGCTCAGAGACCACCATTGAACCATTGGAGTTTGCAAGCTCAGGAGGTCAGTGATTAGTAAGGGACCAGGTCACCCATCGATCCACTTATGCTCATGTGGGTCTCATGAAGGAAACTTTACAGCTCTTTAGTTGAATAGATCCTGCATTTGCAGGGAGATTCCATAACTGGCCATCTTTATTCAAGCCCACAATTTATTTTGTGTCACCTTTGCATTCCAATTCAAGCCCCAGGCTGCAGCCTCAGGCCCGGTAGCTGGCAAAATGACTGGCTTTGATTAGTTGAAAGATACAGCATTGAAACAGGCTCTTTGGTCCACCGAGTCCTTGCCGACCATTGAACACCCGTTCACACTAGTTCTATGTTATCCCACGATCGCATCCACTCCCTACACACCAGGGGTAATTTACAAAGGGCCAATTAAGCTGCAAACCCGTACGTCTTTAGAATGTGGTAGGATACCGGAGCACTTGGAGAAAAACTATGCGGTCACATGGGGAACATGCAAACTCCACACATGCAGCACGTGGTCAGTTTTGAACCCAGGTCTCTGGTACTGTGAGGCAGCAGCTTTACCCGCTGCATCAATGTTGCTGGTAACAACTCCCCTCCCACTCCCAGTCTGACCTTTCTGTCATGGGCCTCCTCCAGTGCCATAGTGAGGCCAACCGGAAATTGGCGGAACAGCACCTCATATTTCGCCTGGGCAGCTTGCAGCCCAGCGGTATGAACATTGACTTCTCCAACTTTAGATAGTTCCTCTGTCCCTCTCTTCCCCTCCCCCTTCCCAGTTCTCCCTCTATCTACCTGTCTCCACCTATATCCTCCCTTTGTCCCGCCCCCCTGACATCAGTCTGAAGAAGGGTCTCGACCCGAAACCCATTCCTTCTCCCCTGAGATGCTGCCTGACCTGTAGAGTTACTCCAGCATTTTGTGAATAAATACCTTCGATTTGTACCAGCATCTAGTTATTTTTTTACACTTCCTTTCCTCAACATCATTCTACGCAATTTGTCTTCAATGATTTTAGATGCATGGAATCGAGAGATATAAATCATGTGCAGACAGAAGTGATTAATTTAACTTTTCATCATGTAACACAAGGAACTGCTGATGCTGGAATCTTGCTGCAACACAAGGTGCTGGAGTAACTCACCAGATCAGGCAGCATCTCTGGAAAACATGGATAGGTGACGTTTCAGGTCAGAACCTTTCAAGTGATTGTGGTGGGGAGAGGGAGGAGATGGATGGAAGAGAGGTGGGGCCAGGATAAAGCCCAGTAAGTGATAGGTGGATACAAGTAACTGTGGGGGTGGGGGTGGGGGGGGGAGGTAACTTCATTTCTGGATGGGTGGACAAAGGCCAGAAATAAAAGGCAAAGATAAGGGTGGCAAAAGGAAACCAAGAGGATATAAGTAGACAAAAGGGTATGTGAACTTTGCATTTTGTTCGGCACGGTCATTACGGGCCGAAGGGCCAGTTGTTGTATGTTCTTAAACCCTCCCCAGTCACATCGAGTTCAGTGATCCACCCTGCAGAGAACAGGAATGCAAATGGTAGAAACAAGGAACTACAGATGCTGGTTAATGCACAACAGGACACAAAGTGCTGGAGTAACTCAGCAGGTCAGGCAGCGTGTCTGGAGAACAGTGATAAATGACGTTTTGGGTCGAGACTCTTCTTCAGATTGCAAATCATTTAGATCGATTCCCCGAGTGAGGAGAATTTATGCGGACACAAGGAACTGCAGATGCTGTTTTACCAAAAAAAGACACAGAGTGCTGGAGTAATTCAGCAGATCAGGCAGCATCCCTGGAGAACATGGATAAATTACATGAATAAAAAACATGGTCTCATAGTCTGAAGAAGTATCCTGATACGAAACCCAGAAATAGACAATAGACAATAGGCAATAGACAATAGACAATAGGTGCAGGAGTAGGCCATTCGGCCCTTCGAGCCAGCACCGCCATTCACTGTGATCATGGCTGATTATCCACAATCAGTAACCTGTGCCTGCCTTCTCCCCATATCCCTTGATTCCACTAGCCCCTAAGCTCTATCTAACTCCAATTTAATCCCTTCATCTAAGTCATTAATGTATATTGTAAATAGCTTCGGTCCCAGCACCGAGCCTTGCGGTACCCCAATAGACACTGCCTGCCACTCTGAAATAAACCCATTTATCCCTACTCTTTGTTTCCTGTCTGCCACCTAATTTTCTATCCATGTCAGTACCCTATCCCCAATAACATGTGCTCTAATTTTGCCCACTAATCTCCTATGTGGGACCTTATTGAAGGCTTTCTGAAAGTCCAGATACACTATATCCACTTGCTCTCCCTTGTCTATTTTCCTAGTTACATCCTCAAAATTTCCAGAAGATTAGTCAAGCATGATTTCCCCTTCGTAAATCTGTGCTGATTCGGAACGATCCTGTTACTGCTATCCAAATGTTCCTCAATTTCTTCTTTTATAATTGACTCCAGCATCTTCCCCACCACTGATGTCAGGCTAACTGGTCTATAATTTCCTGTTTTCTCTCTCCCTCCTTTCTTAAAAAGTGGGATAACATTAGCTACCCTCCAATCCACAGGAACTGATCCTGAATCTATAGAACCTTGGAAAACGATCACCAATGCATCCACAATTTCTAGAGCCACCTCCTTAAGTACCCTGGGATGCAGACCATCAGGCCCCGGGGATTTATCAACCTTCAGTCTCATCAGACTACCCAACACAATTTCCCGCCTAATGTGAATTTTCTTCAGTTCCTCCGTCACCCTAGGATCTCTGGCCACTAGAACATCTGGGAGATTGTTTTTGTCTTCCTTAGTGAAGACAGATCCAAAGTACCTGTTCAACCTGTCTGCCATTTCCTTGTTCCCCATAATAAATTCACCTGCTTCTGCCTTCAAGGGACCCACATTTGTCTTAACTATTTTTTTCCTCTTCACGTACCTGAAGAAGCTTTCACTATCCTCCTTTATATTCGTGGCTAGCTTACCTTCGTACCTCATCTTTTCTCCCCGTATTGCCTTTTTAGTTATCTTCTGTTGCTCTTTAAAAGAGTCCCAATCCTCTGGCTTTTCCTCTCATCTTTGCTATGTTATACTATTCTATTATTTTTACACTGTTCTTGACTTCCCTTGTCAGCCACGGTCGCCTCTTACTCCCCTTAGAATCTTTCTTCCTCTTTGGAATGAACTGATCCTGCACCTTCTGTATTATTCCCAGAAATGCCTGCTATTGATGCAGGTGATGCCTGTTTCCATGCTGTATCTCCAAACTAAACTACATTTAGCTAAACTACAATAAACTAAACTACACTATACTAAACTAAAATAAAATAAACTAAACTAACGAGGAGAATCAAGAAACCAAGGACAGCTCAGTTCATTCCTCCAGAAATATTCATTTCTCCAGAGGTGCTGCCTGACCTGCTGAGTTACTCCAGCACTCTGCTGAGTTACTCCAGCATTTTTTGAGGAGAATTTATCTTGAGCTTCCCAAAAAATTCCGACATGTGATAAGGTCTTCCCCACTGAAGGTTGGAAGCAGGCAGTTCTGGTACAGCAGGGCCCACAAAAAAGCAACGGCATGAATGACCAATGTAATCAGCTTTATTGCCAGAGAAGGAATTTAAAAATGTCACATAAAATATCATGGAGCCCATCAGTTTGCATGGTTAGAAATATATTGACCCAGTTGATAATGAAAAATCCCAGCACATCGATGCCTCTGACAATAACACGCAGGGATGGCACAGACTGCATGTGATATATTCTGCTTTGAATGTGAGTCTGTGTTAATGATGCAGCACCAGTTACTCCAAATCAGCACAGACCATGATGACAGATACCTGACTGACAGAGCAACGGCGACTATTCCTACACATCATACCGAGTAAGTGATGGTAGCGTAATCTGAACTCAGGTTCCAGAGTTTGAGAAACTGACTCACTCGCAAACAATTGTGCCTGAAAACATTTCTTTCGTTCAGAATTATTGGGTCATACAGCATGGAAACAGCCCCTTCGGCCCACTTTGCCCATGCTGACCAACATGCCCCATCTACACTGGTCCCACGTGCCTGCATTTGGCCCATATACCTCCAAACGTATCCTCTCTATGTACCAGATAGTATAAGAAAATAACTGCAGATGCTGGTACAAATCGAAGGTATTTATTCACAAAATGCTGGAGTAACTCAGCAGGTCAGGCAGCATCTCAGGAGAGAAGGAATGGGTGACGTTTCGGGTCGAGACGCTTTTTCAGACTGATCCTCTCTATGTACCTGTCTAAATGTGTTTTATACTACCGGCCCCAACTATCTGCTCTGGCACCTCATTCCACATATCCGTCACCCTCTGTGTGAAAATGGTTGCCCCTCAGGTTCATTTTAAATCTTTTCCCTCTCATCTTAAAGCTGTCCTTGGTTTCTTGATTCTCCACTTTAGTTTATTTTATTTTAGTTTAGTTTAGTGTAGTTCAGTTTATCGTAGTTTAGGTTAATGTAGTTTAGTTTAGAGATACAGCATGGAAACAGGCATCACCTGCATCCACCTATAACCTATTCAATGTTATATCTGTGCACCAAATATTCTACCCTTTATCCTGTACCTGCACACCGTAGATGGCTTGATTATAGTCATGTATAGTCTGTTATTAAACTGGACAGCACGCAGACAAAGGTATACTGGGTATACTGTACTTCGATACTGTGCCCCTAATCTTATAGAAACATATAAAATTATAAAAGGACTGGACAAGCTAGATGCAGGAAAAATGTTCCCAATGTTGGGGGAGCCCAGAAAAAGGGCTCACAGTCTTAGAATAAAAGGGAGGCCATTTAAAACTGAGGTGAGAAGGAACTTTTTCACCCAGAGAGTTGTGAATTTGTGGAATTCTCTGCCACAGAGGGCAGTGGAAGCCAAATCACTGGATGAATTTAAGAGAGGGTTCGATAGAGCTCTAGGGGCTAGTGGAATCAAGGGATATTGTGAGAAGGCAGGCACGGGTTATTGATTGTGGACAATCAGCCATGATCACAATGAATGGCGGTGCTGGCTCAAAGGACCAAATGGCCTCCTCCTGCACCTATTTTCTATGTCTATGTTTCTATGATATATGTAACAATACTAAACTAAACTAAACTAAACTAAACTAAACTAAACTAAACTAAACTAAACATCTGCATTTAAAAGACGTTTGGACAGAAGACACAAAATGCTGGAGTAACTCAGCGGGGCGTTTCGGGTCGTGATCCTTCTTCAGGCTGGTTAGGGATAAGGGAAATGAGAGCTTTTATAAGAAAATAACTGCAGATGCTGGTACAAATCGATTTATTCACAAAATGTTGGAGTAACTCGGCAGGTCAGGCAGCATCTCAGGAGGGAAGGAATGGGTGACGTTTCGGGTCGAGACCCTTCTTCAGACTGAAGAAGGGTCTCGACCCGAAACGTCACCCATTCCTTCTCTCCTGAGATGCTGCCTGACCTGGTGAGTTACTCCAGCACTTTGTGAATAAAGGGAAATGAGAGATATAGACGGTGATGTGGAGAGATAAAGAACAATGAATAAAAGATATGCGAAAAAGTAACAATGATAACAACCATCGGTTACCTTTTCATACTAGTTCTACGCCATAGAGTTCTTTCGCATCCATTCCCTACATGCTAGGGGCAAATTACAGGGAGCAATTAGCCTACAAACCTGCATGTCTGCATGTCTTTTGGATGTGGGAGTAAACTGGAGCACCTAGAGAAAACCCACGTGATCATTAGGGGGAACGTGCAAACTCCACACAGATAGCATCAAATGACAGGATTGGACCTGTAACTGGCACTGTGAGGCAGGGAGGGGGGGAAGGAGAGGGGAGAATAAATCGATTTGTACTCGATGCCTCCCGGATCACTGCATAGAAGCCCAGGTCAGGGCCCTGCCTGGGTCTCGCGGGTAGAAGCCCGGGTTGGGCGGTGACCGACGGAGCCCGCGGTTGGGGCCTGGGAGGCACCACGAGGCACGAAGCAGGGTGTGGACAGCAGTGAGGCCTCGGCGACAGCAGCGGTGAAGCCTCGCGACAATGGGGTCCCGGCGGTGGTGAGGCCTCGCGGCGGCGGCGGCGATGCTTCGTGGGTCGGCCCGCGGTCGACGGTCGATGAAAGCGTGGAGGACCACCATGAAGGGGGAGGGGGAGAACAATGGTGGACCGCCGTGAAGGAGGTGGGGGGAGAACAATGGACAATGGGGGGGGAACAAAGGACAATGGGGACCCAGCGTGGGGGAACAGCTGTGTGGGGGGAGGAGGGGGGCAAAAGGAGGAGCCGGCGAGCTTTGTAAATTTGTCAGGTGGCTGCTATTTGTATACGTTGAGTATGCAAGCAAAGAATCTCACTGTGCCCAGTCACATGTGACAATAAAGTATTCCTATTCCTATTCCTACTTCATGGGGAAAAATGGTGCTCCCAAATTTTCCATTGAAGCACCTCCACCCACATCTTGCAGCCTACACATCCTGGTGCAGTTTTGATCTTCACGGTAGCTTCAAGGAGCCGGAATCACCCTGGACATTGGTTCCTCTCACGCACACCAAATATTTACATAGCAATTAGATTTCCCTCACTATCTAGGTCTAGCTAACTCATCTCCCAGGGGACGGGTACGAGCTGAAATGGTGGAAATGATTCCGGAGATATTTCAAGCATGAAATAGATAAATTAATGGCTTGGATTGAAGGCAGGAGCATCAGTGCACACCATTATAAAGCAGCAAACCTGTCAGCGGCTTCTGCGATCTGCACTTGTGCAGTTAAAAGGGAAAATCTAATTATTATCTGAGTTGATTTGCTATAAACCACCTATCGTCACCGTGAAAGCCAGCACTGCAACATGAACGGTTTAAGATCGTGGCAAGGACCGACTGGTTATCTAACAGCATGGGTTGTTGCACTGAGTTGTGTACATTTTTACTGCATCTGAAGTCTACTTTGTTTTGTTTTTGCTTTCCTTCCCTTGGGAATTCTTGCTAGCAGAGAGAATGCGACAGAGACGGATTCCGGGAATTCCAGGTCTGTTAAATATGAACGTAAAAATAAAAGAAAATAGAGTCATAAAGTCGCACAGCACAGAAACAGGACTCTCGACCCAACTCTTCCATGCCCACCAAGCTTTATAACTAAGCTAGTCCCATTTCCCCGTCTTTGGCCCATATTGCTCTAAAGCGTTCTAAATGTCTTTTAAACATCACCATTGTACGTATTGCAGCAGCTTCTTCTGCCAGTTTGGTCTATTCGGGTGGCACGGTGGCACAACGGTAGAGTTGCTGCCTTTCAGCGCTTGCAGCGCCAGCGACCCAGGTTCCATTCCGACCACGGGTGCTGTCTGTACGGAGTTTGTAGGTTCTCCCCGTGATCCTCCCACACTCCAAAGACGTACAGGGTTGTAGGTTGTAATTGGCTTAGGTTTGCTTACTTGGTATAAGTGCAAATTGTCCCCAATGTGTGTAGGCTTGTGTTAATGTGCAGGGACCGCTGGTCGGTGCGGACTCAGAGGGCTGTAGGGCCTGTTTCCACGCTGTATCTCTAAACTAAACTGAACTAAATAAACTAAACTATTGTTTGTTTGTTTTTATGTGTATGTATGTATGTATGCATGTATGTGTGTGTATATGTAGACTGAACTTTTTTTCTGTTGGTTTTATTGTTTACGGAGTAATATTTGGTTGTGATGCTGCAAGTGAGTCTTTCATTGTTCTGTCTGGGAAATATGACAATAAAACACTCTTGACTCTTGACTCTTCACGCACCATCCTCAGATCTCTTTTTAAATCTTTACCCTGTCACATTAAACTTATGCCCACTAATTCAGGATACCTCTATCGCGGGGGAAAAAAGGACTGCAAATACTCAACTTTTAGATTTAGAGATACAGCGCGGAAACAGGCCCTTCGGCCCACCGAGTCCGCGCCGCCCAGCGATCCCCGCACATTAACACTATCCTACACACACTAGGGACAATTTTTACATTTACCCAGTCAATTAACCTACATACCTGTACGTCTTTGGAGTGTGGGAGGAAACCGAAGATCTCGGAGAAAACCCACGCAGGTCACGGGGAGAACGTACTAACTCCGTACAGACGGCGCCCGTAGTCAGGATCGAACCCGAGTCTCCAGCGCTGCATTCGCTGTAAGGCAGCAACTCTACCGCTGCGCCACCGTGATTTTGTATTCCTCTGTAAGGTCACGCCTCAGCCTCCGCTGATCCAAGGAAAATAAAATCTGAGCCGATACAGTTATAACTCAAGCCGTCAAGTCTCGGTAACATCCTCGTGAATCTTTTCTGCACCCTTTCCAGCATGATGGCATCCTTCGTATACACAGCTGGTCAGCCAGAACTGAACGCGGTGCTCCGAATGTGGTCTTTGTTGAAGCAAAATGGAAAGGTCATGTGGAGTTGACGTTCAAAATAACAGGTGATTTATTAAAATTGGTACTCACCGGGAGACCAGTCAAAGCTGATCTCCTGAGCATGACTTTGGTGCAGCATTTACATTCTCAGCTGACAAAATTACACAAAAATTTGATTAACAGTATAACCAGGTCTCGATTACAGAATGGAGGTTACAGAAAGACTCAATTAGGTAAGAAATAGAATAAAATGATTATCCACAAGTCGAACTGAGTTGACAGTTTTCTGTTACAACAATGGGTGCACACTATAGAATAATCAATGAAGTTCCTGAAAGTTGGGTGTCTTCACTGCTGCATTCCATGCCTCTACTTTTAGGCTTTGTCTGTGGTTCCCTGTCACCACATTAGCACAGCCCACATCCCTTTTTACTAGTTATTAGCCCTCACTATTCTTTCCCCTACTACATCTAGTACATGACTCCTGTACTCAATAGGCTTACTGATGAAGGCAGGTGTGTAAAACACCTTCTTCACCACCCTGTCTGCCTGTGTTGTCACCTTCAGGGAACTGCATACCTGCACTCTGAGGCCTCTCTTTTCCACAACACTCTCCAGGGCCCTGTTATTCACTGTTCACTGTCCTGCCCTGGTTTGACAAACCAAAATGCATCCCCTCATACTAGTCTAAGTTAGGTCCATTTTTTTGCCCACTTCACTCATTGATTTGGACCCTCTTGTAAAGTGAGTTAATGGTCCCTATTCCCATTAACTGCCCTCAGATTCCACTCTCACCCACACACCAGGGGCAATTCACAGTGGCAAATTAATCTACCAGTCTGCTCGACGTGGATGAGTGATATTTGGGAGGTAGGACATTGATCAGTGTATTTTTGAGCTAAACAGAAACTACCTGAGGAACTTAATGGGTCGGGCAGCATCTGTGGGAGGAAATGGCCAATGGATTGAAGAAGGATCCCGACCCGAAATGGCATCTGTCCATGTCCCTTTACAGTTGCTGCCTGACCTGCTGAGTTCCTCCAACAGTTTGTTTCTTGCTCAAAATGAAAAAAAAACATTAGTATGTATATTCCTTAATAACTCATCATTAGTCATACAATTCAAATACCCATTAATTGTCGCACGACACACTTACCATTTTATGTCCTAGTCTACATAAAAGTGATTGATGACAATGGTGACTCTGGGATATTATGGCCATTGACTTCAAGGTCAATCCTTTGTCATTCAATTGGACTAATTTGTTTCAAGCCTCCAACCAACAGAAAGATTTTGTACAGAAACTTCAATAATGCTATGTCTTTCCAATCACAAAACATTCTAGCTAAAACTACTGAGCCTGTGACATTTGAAGGAACCTTAGCTGAGTTTTAGTTTTAATCTTAGTGATACAGCGTGGAAATAGGTCCTTCGGCCCACCGAGTCCGGGCTGACCAGTGATCGCCCCATACACTGGCACTATCCTACACACTAAGGGCGACTTACAATTTACAGAAGCCAATTAACCTACAAACCTGCACGTGTTTGGAGTGTGGGAGGAAACCGGAGCGCCGGGAGAAAACACACACGGTCACGGGGAGAACGTACAAACTCAGCACAACCAATACCTGTAGTGAGGAACGAACCCAGTCCCTGGTGCTGTAAGGCAGCAACTTTACCACTGCGCCACTGTGCCACCAATTAATGCAGTGAAAACATAGAACACAGAACAGTATAGCATAGGATCCGGCCCTTCGGACTACAATACCTGTGCCAAACATGATGTCAAGACCCAATCTTAAGTGCCTGCACATGATCCATATCTTCCCATTCCATGCATAACCATGTCCTTTTCCAAAAGTCTCTTAAACACTACTATTGTATCTGCCTCCTCCACCCCCGGCAGCATGTTCTAGACACTCACCACTTTCTGTGTTATAAATCTGCCCTGCACATCTCCGTTAGACTTTGCCAATCTAACCCCCAAACTATGCCTTCTAGTATTTGATTTTTCAATACTTTTATACACTTCTATCAGGTCTCCCAAAGAAGAGATCAATCAGATCAAAACACAAAGTGCTGGAGGATCTCAGTGGACCAGTCAGCATCTGTGGAGGGAATAGACAGGCAAGGTTTTGGCTTGGGACCTTTCTTCAGACTGGTCAGATCATTATTTTCATATGCTGCTGTTTGAGAGATGTACATGGAATAGCATATCAGGAGAGGGAAAAAAATCTGTGCTCAACTTCAAAATAGAGCTGTTGAATGTTTCACGACCTGCGAGAGTCAACCAGACCTGTCTCTGGTCCAAAGATCAGTCTCTGACTGGGCAGTTCTCTCTCGATGCAGCTTCAGACTATCAGTCATGTACTCTGGACTCTAGATCGTTGCTTGAGTTTAACGCAGTGTGGGAGCGGTTCATCTGGGGAGGTAGCCCACTGAATGATGCAGGCTGCTGTTTTGCAATTGGTTGCAGTCCAAGTCCAGGCAGTGCAGTGAGTGAACAAAACACAAAGTGCTGGAGAAACATTTTTACACAGGGTGGTGAGTGCCTGGAACTCACTGCCAGTGGTAGTGGTGGAGGCTGACATGATAGTGATATTTAAAAGACATTTGGAAAGGTGCATAGATATGCAGGGAATGGAGGGATGTGGGTGATGTGCAGGCAGATAACAGTTGTTCAGTACAGACATTGTGGGCCGATGGGCTTGTTTTACTGTTCCGTATTCCAACTCATGTTCTATGTTTTAACTCAGGGGCATAGACAGCATCTGTGGAGGGAATGGACAGGCGATGGTTTGGGTCGGGAATCTCTTCAGACTGATGGAGTATGGAGGAGAAAACTGGAAAGCTGGAAAAGTGTTGGGGGTGGGAGAGAGACTGGCAAGACTTCTTCTTTCGTATGTCAACCACAACACTCAAAAGTGCCAATTGGTGCTTCAGAGTACCGTAGTTGACGCTTTTCTGCAAATTTTGCCAGTTCCGTAGAACTACCCAGGGTGGACGATGACATAAAGCAGCTCCTACCCCACTGGCAAGTGATAGGTGGATGCTGGTGAAGGATGGGGTGCAATTGGGAGATGGGTGGAGTAAGTGACAAAGGCAAGAGGGAAAAGTGAGACTAATGGGTGTGAGATAAGGAGAGAAGAGGAGGAGTGACATGTAAAATCAGAGGGAGGGATATGGGTGGAAGAAGGGAGGGGAAAGGGGGAGGGGGGAATG
This sequence comes from Rhinoraja longicauda, assembly GCF_053455715.1. NCBI lineage: Eukaryota > Metazoa > Chordata > Chondrichthyes > Rajiformes > Arhynchobatidae > Rhinoraja > Rhinoraja longicauda. The sequence goes on along the minus strand of NC_135967.1, from coordinate 14,981,463 downwards.
GTACATGGCTATGAAAGGTTTAGAGGGATACGGGCAAAACCTGAGCAAATGGAGCTAGCTTAGATAGGGCATCTTGGCCGGCATGAACGAGATGGGCCAAAGGGACTGTTTCTGTGCTGTACAACTCTTAAAGGGAATCAGGGTCTTAGGGATGGGAGATGAGTCTATGAAAGAGGGGAAATGAAAGAGGGGAAATGAACAGGATGACTGAGGTGGTGGTAAATGGTGGAAGTAATGGGTGCGCACTGGGGTGGGGGTGACAATGGTGAATTGGTGATACGAAGCAATGACTGGAAAGTGCTTTGCAAGCCCCTGTGTTCAGTCTTCATCTTATCTTGCAGATGCCTGTCGCTTTAATTCTCCACCTCCCGCCAACTCTTCCCTTGGCCCAATGAAGTTTAACAGATCACCTTCCATCCATCCACTCTACTACCATCGGGAAGATGGTGCAGGAGTCTGAAAACCATGTGCTCAAGGTTGAAGAACAGCTTCTTCCCAGCAACCAGCAGACCCTTAAACATTACCACTGGGAGAATGTACAAACTCCATGCAGATAACACTAACCACTCCCTCTTCTCCCCTCTCCCACCAGGCAAGAGGTACAGAAGTGTGAAAATGCATACCTCAAGATACATGGACAGTTTCTTCCCAGCTGTTATCAGGCAACTGAACTGTCCTCTCACCAGCTAGAGAACATTCCTGACCTCCCATCTACCTCATTGGAGAACTTTGAACTATCTTTAATTAGACTTTAATGGACTTTATCTTGCATTAAACATTATAACCTTTATCCTGTATCTATACACTGTGAACAGCTTGATTGTAATCATGCATAGTCTTTTTACTGACTGAACAGCATGCAACAAAAAGCTTTACACTGTAGCTTGAAGGTGGACACAAAATGCTGGAGTAACTCAGCGGGTCAGACAGCATCTTAGGAGAGAAGGAATGGGTGACATTTCGAGTCGTGACCCTTCTTAAGACTGAAGGTATTTATTCACAAAATGCTGGAGTAACTCAGCAGGTCAGGCAGCATCTCGGGAGAGAAGGAATGGGTGACGTTTCGGGTCGAGACCCTTCCTCAGACTGGTCTCGACCCGAAACGTCACCCATTCCTTCTCTCCCGAGATGCTGCCTGACCTGCTGAGTTACTCCAGCATTTTGTGAATAAATACCTTCGATTTGTACCAGCATCTGCAGTTATTTTCTTATACTTCTTCAGACTGATGTCAGGGGAGGGGGCGGGACAAAGATAGGATGTAGTAGGAGACAGGAAGACAGTGGGAGAACTAGGAAGGAAGGGGGAGGGGAAAGAGAGGGACAGAGGAACTATCTGAAGTTGGAGATGTCAATGTTCATACCGCTGGGGTGTAAACTGCCCAAGCGAAATATGTGATGCTGTTCCTTCAATTTGCTGTGGGCCTCACTATGACAATGGAGGAGGCCCGTGACAGAAAGGTCAGACTGGGAGTGGGAAGGGGAGTTGAAGTGCTGAGCCACCGGGAGATCACGTTGGTTAAGGCAGACTGAGCGAAGGTGTTGAGCGAAACGATCTCCGAGCCTGCGTTTAGCCGAGCTGAGCGAGTATAGCACAGGAACAATGTTTGTGCTGAATATGATACCAGATGAAACTGATCTCATCTGCCTGATGATTCATATCCCTCTATTCCCTGCATTTCCATGTGCCTATCTAAATGCCCCTTAAACGCTACTATCGTATCTTCCTCCATCACCACACTGGCAGCACGTTCCACCATTCTCTGTGTAAAGATCTTGCCCCGCGCATCTCCATTAAACTTTCTCCCTCTCACCTTATAGCTATGCCCTCTAGTGTTGGACATTTCCACCCCGGGAAACTCAGCAGGTCAGTCAGTATCACTGGATAACGTGGGTTGGCGATGTTACAGGTTGGGACCCTTCTTCAGACTAATTCAAGCAAAGAGGTTTCAATAAGGTGTTTTAGGAGAATGGATAAGTCTTGTGACTACTGCAAAATAAAGTAGGGGAAAAGAGGACTGTTTGCAGAACAGCACAGACCTGATGGGCTGAATGGCCTCTTTCAATGTCATAATAAATAAGTACATGGTGGAAAACTGGCACAAAATAAATAATTCTCCTGAAAACGATAGATAAATATTACTGAATATGGTTCGGAAATTTATGAGGCAGAATTTTTACAACACGCCCCAGACTAATTTGCTTGTATCCTGAATATTCATCCTTGGGCAATACAATGTCATTTCTAGAGTACTGTTTACAACAATTCTGTTCATGAACCTTTTTAAGTAGCCTACAGAGATGTATAATGCTCCATTCAATTAGCAAAAAGCAAATTGGGAGTTTATTGCAAGATATTATTTGTGAAATTGAAATAGATCAAAAGAAGACAGGTAGTAAAAGAAATTAGAGGCCAAGTTCTAACTTTAGAATGAAGCAGTATTTTGCGTGCATATTTTAGACTTTAAACATAGAGCATGGAAATAGGTCCTTCTGCCGACCAGCAATCACCCCATACACTAACACTATCCTACACACTAGGGACAATTTACAATTTACCAATTAACCTGCAAACCTGGACATCTTTGGAATGTGGGAGGAAACCGGAGCCGTCAGAGAAAACCCAAGTGGTCACAGGGAGAACGTACAAACTCCATATAGACAGCATCTGTAATTCAAACCCGGGTCTCTGGCATTGTAGGTCATCGGCTCTACCGCTACGTCACTGTGCCACCAATTTGCTTATGTTTTAGTAACCAGCAACTCAGCAAAAATATTGGAAGCGGATAGATTCTTGCGAGTCTAAGTTTGATAGATCCTGCCAGTGGCATTGGAATGAGTTGTTGGTCCATGCCTGTTGACTGGGGAATAGGAAGAACATTGTGAATGCAACCTGCCCATGGTAATGAGCTCCATGTGTAGCCAGCCCTGACCGCTCACCGGGAGGGCAAGGATTGGTTACAGCAACCCTGGATAGCTCAGGAATACCCAGCACGGTGGCGCAGCGGTAGAGTTGGTGCCTTACAGCACCAGAGACCCGGGTATGATCCTGACTACAGGTGCTGTCTGTACAAAGTTTGCACGTTCCCTCTGTGACCTCGTGGGTTTCTTCCAGGTGCTCGTGTTTCCTTCTTTACTCCAAAGCTGTGCAGGTTTGTGGGATCATTGGCTTCTGTAAATTGCCCCTAGTGTGTAGGTTTGAACTGGTGTGAATGGGTGATCGTTGATCGGTGCGGACTTGGATAAAGTTTTCCACATTGTATCTCTAAAACTAAAACTGAAAATGAAAAACACTTATCAAAGAAGTGACTTAAGGCTGGGGTAGGTGCTGGCAGTGGATATGGGCCAAATACAGACATGTGGGACTAGTGTAAATAGGGCATGTTGATCGACATGGGCAAATTGGGCTGAAGGGCCTGTTTCCAAGCTGTATGACTCAATGACTATGACTCCATGACTCTAGTGCAATTAAAATTGGAGATGATCATGAGGGCAAGAATTGGAGATGTGTTTAGCTTTGAAAGGGTTGCAGGGCTACAGCTTAATTAATTAATCAATAAATCTTTATTTCCATTTACTGTTTCAATGATTAAATACACAAAGAATGATGCACATGGAGAGGGAAATTATGAACAATAGCTTTGTTCTATCACCAGTGAAATCACATCTCACAATTACTGTGGTCAATATTACTGATCAAACATTAGCATGCTCCTCATACAGCATTCTCCGCTATTTTAAAGAGGCATTATCCCATTTACTTTAAATGGATTAGTAGCTCTATGTACGTGGGGGATTTAATCAGCTAAATGTATGCTGGCTGATGGTTTCAAAATCTAACTGTCACTTATAAAAATCCGAAATAAGTGATGTGGTCTGGTGAGAGGGGTGTAAGAGATTGAATTGGTACAGTAAGTGATGTGAAGCAATCAAACCCATCGAATTTTTCACAGGTGAAGGGTAGGTTCATTTATTTTTGTAGTCAGGGAAAATTGCAAGGATAAAATGTGTTGCGCAGAGAATAAGAGCCTGAAAATTGTGACGTCCAGGTTCAGGAACAGCTTCTTCCCTACAACCATTAAACACTACAACCTTCAAATAAGCTGAACTACGGAGAGCTGGGGCATTGGTTTTGTCTTTTTGCACAATTATTGGTTGTTTGTATGTTTGATTGTCTATATATATATATATATAGAGGCAGGAAACATGTTCCCAATGTTGGGGGAGTCCAGAACAAGGGGCCACAGTTTAAGAATAAGGGGTAGGCCATTTAGAACGGAGATGAGGAAGAACTTTTTCAGTCAGAGAGTGGTGAAGGTGTGGAATTCTGTGCCTCAGAAGGCAGTGGAGGCCAGTTCGTTGGATGCTTTCAAGAGAGAGCTGGATAGAGCTCTTAAGGATAGCGGAGTGAGGGGGTATGGGGAGAAGGCAGGAACGGGGTACTGATTGAGAGTGATCAGCCATGATCGCATTGAATGGCGGTGCTGGCTCGAAGGGCTGAATGGCCTACTCCTGCACCTATTGTCTATTGTCTATTGTCTATTGTCTAAATAAATATAAAAATATATGACTGTGTGTGTGTGTGTGTGTATATGTGCGCACACACACACACACACACACACACACACACACACACACACACACACACACACACACACACACACACACACACACACACACACACACACACACACACACACACACACACACACACACACACACATGTGTGTGTTTGTGAGTTTGTCTTTGGAGTGTGGGAGGAAACCGGAGCACCCAGAGAAAACCCACGCAAGTCGCGAGGGAACATACAAACTCTGTACAGACAGCGCCTGTTGCTAGGATCGAACCAGGGTCTCTTTCCCGATCAGGCAGCAACTCTACCGCTGCACCATCATGCCATGCCGTTCTGGAAACTGAAGTCTTTGTTCGGAGTGCTGAATATATATTTTTTTGTCTCCTGTCAAAAAATTGACTATGCATGTTCAAAATAAAAGAATGTTTTGTCAGGTTTGTCTGTCATCACACGGAACGGTGTAGTCGGAAATCTGGGAAGGACTTCTCGGCATCAGGAAAGATAATCAACTGGCTTCTCTATCTTACCATCACTGAGCTAACTGCCACATGGGCATTGAGTATATTAACCTCCAATCCGTTCCTTCTGACTGAATGAAGGCTGACAGAAGTTATTACCAAACCATTAGAGAAAATATTGCAACGAGGAATTTGATAGCAGTCAGATGTCATAAAGCACGGAAAGAAATCCTTCGGTCCAACTTATCCATGCTGAACAAGATGCCCCATCTTTTGCCTGTTGCCCATATCCCTGTATATCTTTCATATCCATGTACTTGTCCAAAAGTACGATGTGGACCCAAGAAACTGTGAATGCTGGAAACTGGAAGAGAACTGGAGTAAGTCAATGGGTTAGACAGCATCTGCAGAGGGAACAGATATGTGATGTGTCTGGTCCCTTTTCCAGACAGATTCAATCAGTGTGTGTTAGTCAATCAGTTTGAAGAAGGGTTCCGACCAGAAACATCTACTATTTTATTATGCGCTTGTCCAAAGGTCTTTTAAATGCTGTTAGCTTCATAGAGTAAACCTGGAAACAGGCCCTTAGGCCCAACTTGCCCATGCCAATCAATATGCCCCCATCTGCACTAGTCCCACCTGCCTGCATTTGGCCCATATCACACTAAACCTATCCATGTACCTGTCCAAATGTTTCAGAAGCCTCGACTACCTTTGCAACACTCTTTGCATAAAAAAGTTGCCCCTCAGATTCCTATTAAACATTTACCCTTTCACCTTAAACCCATGTCCTCTGGTTCTTGATTCCCCTTAACAGGATAAAAGGTTCTGCGCATTTACCCTATCTATCGTCTCATTATCTTATATGCCTCTATAAGATCACACCAGATCCTTCTGCACTCCAAGGAATAAAATCCTAGACTGCTCAACCTCTCGCTGTAGCTCAGACCCTCAGGTACTGGCAACATTTTCGTAAATCTTCTCTGCACTCTTTCCAGCTTAACATCTTTCCTATAACGGGTTCCTATTAAATATTTCCCCTCTCACCTTAAACCTAGGCCCTCTCGTTCTTAAATACCCAACCCTGGGAAACCCATTCTGTGCACACACCTTATCTATTACCCTCATGATACTGTACACCTCAATAAGATCACTCTTCAGCCTCCTACACTCCAATGAATAAAGTGTTAGCCTGCCCACCTCTCCCTATAGCTCAGGCCCTCAAGATCTTCTTAAATCTTCTCTACACTCTTTCCACCTTAACGGGATCTTTCCTTCAGCAGGGTGACCAAAAATTGAATTCCCTGCTTAAATGCTCCTGTATCATAGCCTCTCTATTTCTTAAACATCCTTCATATCTACTGTAAATGTTATGGCCAAGCTTTGACAGGTCCTCAGAAGGTTTGGAGCCAAATCGTGTTTAATTTCTGTCTCTACCTAACCACTTTGGATCCTTTATAATGTTCCACGTTTGTACAAATATAAGTTGCTGTTGTTCACTGAAAAAATGGTGCCAACATCTGATACCCATTTTCTGATGAGATCAACACATATATTTGTAATGTAGTCTATAAAAATGCATTGCTCAAATTGGAGCCAGTAGTAATATTGAACAGGTCATTAGTACTGTTTAATGATGCATTAAAATCCATCAGTCGGTTTCAAAAACTCACTATTCTACATGAGAATAGCACAGAATTAAATATTACCAAATGTGATTTATATGGTTTTTGGCATAATAATTTAAAAATAGAATCATTGCATATGTTAATTGGATCATCTTCATGGCTCAGCAGAGATTTGGGGTGAGGGGAGGGGGAGGGTGGGAGAGATTGTATTGGAGGAGGTTAGACTTCGTTCAAGAACAATAATCCTTCTCAGCTGAGGGCCTTTGAGGGCAGCACAGTGGCGCTGTGGTAGAGTTGCTGCCTTACAGTGCCAGAGGCCCAGGTTCGATCCTTCCGAACAGAAACATGTTGGTCCTTAATTCTGGCTAGATGGCAGCCAGCATCATCAAGGACTCACATGGGGCTCACGTTGTCGACCTCCCCGTGGTGAGCCCTGTCAACTGACCTCAGTCAGGCGAACGACAACAAACAGAGACAGCAGAAGCAGAAGCAGCTTCACAACGTCTGCTGCCTCAAATGCAAGAAGAAGAAGGACTCACATCACCCTGCTGGCCATGCTCTCATTTCACTCCTGCCATCAGGGAGAAGGTACAGGAGCCCGAAAACTGTAACGTCCAGCTTCTTCCCGACAACCATCAGGCAATTGAACACTACGAACTCCAACTAAACTCCAAATTTAGTCTAGATTAGTTTAGTTTGTTGTCACATACACTGGGGTACAGTGAAAAGCTTTTGTTGCGTAATATCCAGTCAGTGGGAAGACAGTGCAAGATTACAATCGAGCTGTCCATAGTGGACAGAACTATTGTGGTTGCAACAGGGACTTTGGGCTTTGTTTTTTTTGCAGGATATAGGGATTTTAAAAATGTATTGAACTTTTTTTGTTTATTTGTATTATCTATTGAGTTATCTATTTATATACTGTTTTTACAAAACTGTTGTCCTGTTGCTGCAAGTAAGAATTTCGTTGTTCTGTCTTGGTACATATGACAATAAAACACTCTTGACTTTTGGTTCTTGACTCCCATATGTTAGATGCGGACTTACCCAATAACAAGTTGGTCCCAATTTATTCTTCTCAGCTCCTGACTAATACCGTAATGTAGCCTCAATTTAATACTTTCACCCAAATTCCAATGTTATCTTTCTCCCTAACTGTCTTAAACTTACAGTGTTATGATCACTGCTCCCAAAATGTTCCCTACTAAAACTCCAATCTAATTTCCCACTACAAAGTCAAGTATGGTCTCTCACCTGGTTGGATTATCTACATAGTGTTTCAAACAACCCTCCTGGTTACACCTAACAAATTCTGTACCATCTAAGCCTTTGGCTCCAAGGAAGTTCCAATTAATATTGTGGAAATTAAAATCATCTACGACATAAAACTGCATAAAAACAAGTTATTAATTCTACTGTCAAAACAAAGAACTGCAGAAGCTGGTTTACACAAAAGGACACAAAGTGCTGGAGTAACTCAATGGGTCAGGCAGTCTACGCAAAATGAGATAGTAGCGCCGCGGTAGAGTTGTTTCCAAACAGCGCCAGAGACATGGGTTCGATCCCGACTACCGGTGCTGTCTGTATGGAGTTTGTACATTCTCCCTGGGACCACGTCAGTTCTCTCCAGGCGCACTGCTTTTCTCCCACATTGCAAACATGGTTTGTCAGTTAATTGGCTTCCATTATTGTCCCTTGTGTGTAGTGCAAAAGTAGAACTAGTGTACACTACTAGTGTGTAATGCAAAACTAGAACTAGTGGCATGGCATGTCCATGCCAACCAATGCCAATCATTGGTTGGCATGGACTTGGAGAAGGGCCTGTTACCACGCTGTATCTCTAAACTAAAAAAAAACGAAATTTAACTAAAGCCTGAAGAAGGATTCTGACCCGAAACGTCACCTGTCCATGTTCTGCAGAGATGCTGCTTGGCCTGTTGAGTTACTTCAGCACTCTGTGTCCTTTTAAAAAAAATAATTCCATTGGCCACTGTGACAAGGGAATCTGATAGAGTCTGTATAAGTTACTGCAAACTCAAATGATTCTAGTCAACGCGCGATAATTGATCTTATGTAGAGGTTTTCTCTAACATCGTATGCACACAATCAGTTTCAGACATGTTCCACAATGGTGAACAATATTAATTATGGTAGGTAAGGGTTCAGTTGAATTGCTGTAATGACAATGTAAATTAAATTCCATTATCTTGAATATCACAAATGTAAATTTTTTTTTGCCTCAAAGTCAAACCATGACATGCTCCCACATTATCACCTAAAATCATAAACAACTGAAAATAATTGATGCTGAAATTAATTTCAATGTGCACGCAGTAGGTGTGATGGCAGCTCCGATGATTTGTATTGGTTATTTTCACGCTGGAGAAATTGTCTTTAATCCTTCCATTCCCCACACTATATCTCTAAAGTCTAAAGTAGAGACTAAAAACAAAGTTAGTACTTCCTTCGATTTCGCTCACTGTGAACCTCATATTCTGCTTGGGTAGCTTACAACCTAACAATATGAACATTGAATTCTTCAATTAACGTAAGACTCCCTTAAGCCCTCCTATCTTTCTTATGCACCTCCCACCCCCTTCGCCCTGGTAACTTGTTTTTACTTAGTTTTATGTCGCAGATGATTTTAATTTCCACAATATTAATTGCAACTTCCGTGGAGCCAAAGGCTTACATGGTACAGAATTCGTTGGGTGTAACCAGGAGGGTTTTTTTCTCCCACCACCTCCCATCCACTCCCCACAAACTGCCCTACTCCTTTCCCCTCATCTCTCACCCTCGTGTCTCTGTCTCTCATTTCATCTCCCTTTGTTCCCCTCACCTCCTGGACTGTTCTACCTATATCCATCTCTGCAGCATTACATTTCATTCCCCCTCTTCTCTCCTTATCTAACACCCTTTTTCCTTTTCACCTCTGGCCTTTGGCATTTACCCCACCCATCTGACAATCAACCTCCCCATCCACCTGTTCCCACCTCTCACTCGCCAGGTGAGTGGTGTCATCCACTCCCTACACACTATGGGCAATTTATAAAGGCCAATTAACCCACAGGCCAGCAGGCCTGGGATGTGGGAGGAAACTGGTCACAGGGGGAATGTGTAAACTGCACACCGTCAGCACCCAACGTCAAGATCAAACCCAGGTCTCTGGAGCTGTGAGGCAACGGACTAATTCTGTTCCTATGACTTATCATATCATATCATATATATACAGCCGGAAACAGGCCTTTTCGGCCCACCAAGTCCGTGCCGCCCAGCGATCCCCGCACATTAACACTATCCTACACCCAGTAGGGACAATTTTTACCTTTACCCAGCCAATTAACCTACATACCTGTACGTCTTTGGAGTGTGGGAGGAAACCGAAGATCTCGGAGAAAACCCACGCAGGTCACGGGGAGAACGTACAAACTCCTTACAGTGCAGCACCCGTAGTCAGGATCGAACCTGAGTCTCCGGCGCTGCATTCGCTGTAAAGCAGCAACTCTACCGCTGCGCTACCGTGCCGAAATGCGACTAAACATAGAAAATAGGTGCAGGAGTAGGACATTCGGCCCTTCGAGCCAGCATCGCCATTCAATATCATCTAAAATCAGTACCCCGTTCCTTCTTTTTCCCCATATCCCATGATTCCTTTAGCCACAAGAGCTAAATTTAACTCTCTCCTGAAAACATCCAGTGAATTGGCCTCCACTGCCTTCTGTGGCAGAGAATTCCATAGATACACAACTCTCTGGGTGGAAAAGTTTTCCCCCATCTCAGTCCTAAATAGCCTACCCCTTATTCTTAGACTGTGACGCTCGGTTCTGGACTCCCCCAACATCGGGAACATTTTTTCTGCATCTAGCCTGTCCAATCTTTTAAGAATTTTATATGTTTCTATAAGATCCCCTCTCATCCTTCTTAACTTCCAGTGAATACAAGCCCAGTCGACCCATTCTTTCATCATATGTCAGTACCGCCATCCCAGGAATTAACCTGGTGAACCTACGATGCCCTCCCTTAATAGCAATAATGTCCTTCCTCAAATTAGGAGACCAAAGCTGCACACAATGCTCCAGGTGCGGTCTCACCAGGGCCCTGTACAACTGCAGTAGGACTAGCCTTGGAAATGAGATTAGCCCAATATGGCAACTTGGTCAGAATGGATAAGGTGGGCCGAAGGATCTGTTTGGGTTTTACAAGGCCAGAATCAAAGGAGCTTGGACCTTGTGCATGTCTTTGAGTTGCACCGGGTATTACAACCAAATGCACCAAGGCCCGTGATAGAGAGATGCACCATTCTGAGATCTGTTTGACATCCTAGACACGTTTACATGGAGGTGCCCAACAAAAGAAGCGTTTCCACAGTGCGGATGTTCCGCTGTTTCATTATTCTCCAAATCAACTTGTACCCTTATCTTCAGAGACCATTGCTTCTATTTGCTTAATCATTTGTAAAGCTTAAAGCGTCCACAATGAAGTAAATTTAATACACATGATCGCATTGAATGGCGGTGCTGGCTCGAAGGGCTGAATGGCCTACTCCTGCACCTATTGTCTATTGTCTATTGTCTATTGTCATAATGCCATTGTAACACCCCAGATTCTGGCTGAAATGTCCTAAAATAGACAAGGTTGTAGAAATGGCTCTCCCTATTGTATCTGTGTCCCTCAGGCACTGAGAAGAATCAATTTAATCACCATGGGCTGGAGTGGAAGGGCTTGCGATGAACATGTCTTCCACTACCAATTACCGACCCCTGGGGAACAAGGGCTTGAGGGCCATGCAAGGAGAGGGAAAGCAGTTTGTGGGAAGACCGGAATGGAGGTGATGGCTGCAATGGGCTTTGTGGCCAGCTGCCGCTGGGACTGTAAAATGGCGTCAAAATGGCGACTCCTGCATATAGACTCTGTACTAACCAGGGGATTGTGCTTATATATGGTGATAGCCTTGCTGAACTGTATGCATAAAAAGTATTTCGCTGTACCTTATTGCATGTGATAATAAACAAACCATTCTTCTGTCCTCACCATGGTTAGGCATAAAGTGCTAACCATGGAAGGAGCACTTTCATGAGTGAGTCAGGCAGCATCTCTGGAGATATGGAATAGGTGACGTTTCGGGTCTCCAGATTCAACTTTCACTTTCATACATTCTGTTCACCGTTCACCGTTGAGATCTGCTAATACACAACTTGCAGTCAGATTGATGCAGGTTCCACGACTTCCTCTGCTCAGCATAGCCTTGATCTCTCTCATTTATCTCTCATTTCCCATCTCCAGCTCAAACATTGTGTGTAAAGCAATCAATATAATGCACACAGCTCTGTGACCCCCACAGCTCACTTTCCATTCTACAAACGTCATTGATTGCTGAATAGGTTAGACCTCACTTAACATAGAACTTAGAGTTTAGAGTTTATGGACACACAGTGGAAACAGGTTTTTGTGGCGCACTGAATCCGTGCCGGCCAGCGATCACCCCATACACTAGCACAATCCTGCACATGAGGGACAATTTATAGGAGCCAATTAACCTTCAAACCTGCATGTCTTTGGGATGTGGGAGGAAACCGGAGCACCCAGAGAAAACTTACGCGGTCATAGGGAGAACGTACAATCTCTGTACAGACAACACCCGTGGTCAGAATCAAACCCGGGTCTCTAATGCTGTGAGGTAACAACTCTACCACTGCGCCACTGTGCCGCCCTAATTCTGAAGAGTTTTGATGCAATAACTCAGAAGATAGGTTTCAACTGGTAAAAAAGTGGCAGTCGAAAGGATGGAGACTTATCGGGAGAGTAGTGGAGGGAAATGAGAAATTTAATTTTAAGTCAATAGAGTTGTGTTCCAGAATACAGTACTTGAAAGTTTTGTTGAGAGCTTACAAATGTGGAATTACATCAAACAGACCGCACAGGAACAGCCCCTTCGACGCACAGTGTCTTTGTTGAACATGATGCCAAATTAAACATTCCTTCTGCCAGAAATGATCTGTATCCTTCTATTCCTTGCATGTTCATGTGCCTCTCTAAAAGCCTTTTAAGCACCACCTTCAGATCTGCTTTCACCACCACTCCACGAAGCACATTCTATCCACCCATTGTGTGAAAAAGCTTCCCCTCCGCATCTCATTTTAAACTTTTCCCCTCTGATCTTAAAGTTAAACCCTCTCAAATTTGAAATTTCCACCCTGGTGGGAAGATTCTGACTGTCTACCCTATCTATGCATCTCATTGTTTTTATACTTCGATCGGTTTTCCTCTCAACCTCCAGCAGTCTAGAGAAAACAATCCAAGTTGTTATAGCTAATATGCTGTAATCCAGGCAATTATTGGAAGATAACAAATTAGAAGAAAGTTTTGCATTCATTCTCTGTATGGCCAACATTCTGGTGACCCCCACACAACCTGTCTCATCCTCACTTAGACTGATGGTGTTGGCACCAATCCTCATTAGTATCTGGAAGGAGATCTATCTTCCACCTCAAACTGTTTTGAAGGTCGCTTAGATAATGATCTTTCCAATTAGCAGGAAGCCATCTGAGTTACCTGACTCGTTAGGTCAATGGCAAGGAAATATGGAATTGGCACTGGATGGTGTGTTTGGAGGAGCATGCTCTTCATGTGAGTTAGGGGGACTCTACAGCTAGTGAGTTAATTATCAGTTTACCTTGCAATCAGTTTATTGCTGCAATCTACTGGCTAGAGCAACATATTTAATGATGGTCCTAGACTCTGCCACTAGACGAACCATCCTCTCCACATCCATTCTATCAAGACCTTTGGCTATTCGGTAATTTTCAATGAGGTCCCCCCTCATCCCTCTAAACTCCAGCAAGTGCAGGTCCAGAACCTTGAAACACTCATCATATGTTAACCCACTCATCCCTGGGATCATTCTTGTAAACCTCTTTAGGACCCTTTCCAGAGCCAGCACAGCCTTCCTCAGATATGGTGCCCAAAATTGCTCACAATATCCCAAATGCGGCCTGACCAGTGCCTTATACAGCCTCAAGATTACACCCCAGTTTTTGTTTACAAGCCCTCTTGAAATAAATGGGTTTACATTGAGTTTGCCTTCCTTACTACTGATTTCGACTTGCAAGTTAACTTTTTGGGAACCCTGCACCAGCACTCCAAAGTCCCTTTGCACCTCCGATTTCTGGATTCTCTCCCCATTTAGAAAATAGTCTATGCCTTTATTCCTACTACCAAAATGTGTGACTCCACACTTTGCCACACTATATTCCATCTGCCACTTCTCTCCCCACTCTCCCAACCTGTCCAAGTCCTTCTGCAGAGTCCCTGCTTTCTCTACACTACCTGCCCTCCATCTATTTTCGTATCATCCGCAAACTTGGCCACAAAGTCTTCAATCCCTGATCCAAATCATTAATATACAACGTGAAGAGTAGTGGCCCCAGCACCGACCCTTGCGGAACTCCACTAGTCCCTGCAGCCAACCAGAAAATGTCCCCTTTATTGCCTCCCGTGTGGCACCATATCCAAAGCTTTCTAAAAATCTAGGTAAACAGATTATTTGCGACTCCAAGATTTCGTATTAATGAATACGATGAAGTGGTGTCACTGTGGCACAGCTGGTAGAGACTCTGCCTCACAGTGCCTGAGGCCCTGGTTGAATCCTGACTTCAGGCGCTGTCTGTGTATGGAGTTTGCACGTTCTCCCTGTGACCACATGGGTTTCCACCGAGTGCTCTGGTTTTCTCCCACATGTGGGTTTATAGGTTAATTGACCTCCGTAAATTGTTCCTGGTGTTTAGGGAATGGATGAGAAAGTGGAATAACATAGAACAATTGTGAACAGGTGATCGATGGTCGGCGTGGACTCAGAATGTCGAAGGGTCTGTTTCCGTGCTGTATCTTTCATTCAATCTATATTATTTTTGTGAGATCCAATTCAAACCGTAGGCAACTTAAAGTCCTTTAAAAATGTATCCTTGCTTGAGATTTCCTTGAAGGCAGATGTCCAATTAAAAATCCCAAAGGTCTGCATAAAATCTATAAATAGTATTTCTTGTAGACCTTACTGACATTTCAAAGAGCAAGGGCAAACTGGAGATGTCCCTCGATACCATTCTACCGTTCACTTGGGTTGTGACTGCCTGCACTCATCTCTGAATCCTCCCGCCATCTCCCCCCCTCCCCCCATCTCCCCCCATCTCCCCCCATCTCCCCCCCTCCCCCCATCTCCCCCCTCCCCCCATCTCCCCCCCTCCCCCCATCTCCCCCCTCCCCCCATCTCCCCCCATCTCCCCCCCTCCCCCCATCTCCCCCCTCCCCCATCTCCCCCCTCCCTCCCTCCCCCCATCTCCCCCCTCCCCCCATCTCCCCCCTCTCCCCATCTCCCCCCATCTCCCCCCCTCCCCCCTCCCCCATCTCCCCCCTCCCCCCATCTCCCCCCTCCCCCCATCTCCCCCCTCCTCCCATCTCCCCCCCTCCTCCCATCTCCCCCCCTCCCCCCACCTCCCCCCTCCCCCCACCTCCCCCCACCTCCCCCTCCCCCTCCCCCTTCCCCCCTCCCCCTCCCCCTCCCCCCTCCCCCCTCTCCCCATCCCCCCTCCCCCCTCCCCCCTCCCCCTCCCCCCTCCCCCTCCCCCTCCCCCTCCCCCTCCCCCTCCCCCTCCCCCTCCCCCTCCCCCTCCCCCTCCCCCTCCCCCTCCCCCTCCCCCTCCCCCTCCCCCTCCCCCTCCCCCTCCCCCTCCCCCTCCCCTCCCCCTCCCCCTCCCCCTCCCCCTCCCCCTCCCCCTCCCCCTCCCCCTCCCCCTCCCCCTCCCCCTCCCCCTCCCCCTCCCCCTCCCCCTCCCCCTCCCCCTCCCCCTCCCCCTCCCCCACCCCCACCCCCAACCCCCACCCCCAACTCCCACCCCCACCCCCAACCCCAACCCCAACCCCCAACCCCAACCCCCACCCCCACCCCCACCCGGTATGCCCAAATTTCGACTTTAGACTTTTGAGATGCAGCACAGAATCAGGCCTTTCAATCCACCAAGGCCACCCGCCAACCCGCGATCACCCAGTACACTAACACTATCCTATATACACTAAGAACAGGTTCGTTGTTCTGCTGCAAGAAAATCATTTAATTGTTCCATTGTCATTATATATGACAATTAAGCACTCTTGACTCTTGATTCTTGACTCTTTTATGTTATCCCACTTTCTCATCCACTCCTTATACATGAGGGACAATTTTACAGAAACCAATTAACCTACAAACCTGCACGTCTTTGGAGTGTGGGAGGAAACCGGGACACCCGGAGAAAACCCACGTGGTCACAGGGAGAAGGTGCAAACTCCACACAGACAGCACCGGAGGTCAGGATCACGGGTCTCTGGCATTGTAAGGCAGCAAGTCTACCAGCTATGCCACTGTCCCAATTGTCTCTCACTTTTCACTTCCAATTGTCTCTCACTTCTCTGATTTCCCTCACTATGCAGCCCCTTTTTCAGCACTCCTCCCCCCTTCCTCCCATCTCCTTCCACCTGGGTGGTGAATCTGAGGAATTATTTGCCACAGAAGGCTGTGGAGGCCAAGTCAATTGATATTTTTAAGAGATGGATTGATTCTTGATTAGTACGGGTGTCAGGAATTATGAGGAGAAGGCAGGAGAAAGGGGTTAGGAGGGAGAGATAGATCAGCCGCGATTGAATGGCGGAGTAGACCTGGTGGGCCGAATGGCCTAATTCAGCTGCTATCACTGATGACCTTATGACCTTATACCTTTACCTGTTGAAGTCTGACAAAGACCAACATCACACTCCAAGGCACTGAATTTCCAACATACACTCTTGGTAAGTGAGTTACACTAGGCAGGTCAACGGACAGTCCATTAATATGAAATGGAATCAGTCTTTATGTCAATAAAATCGGAGGCATGGAAGCACAAGGGTAAAAGATCCTGTTACAAGCTTCTCATGAGAGGTAATCTATATATTTTTCCACTTCCCAGATATAAGCCACCTATATCCACCCATCATTTATTTCTCCCTTTTTAGACAATGTTACTTGTTGTTAAATGTCTCTTATCATTATTCTTTCTCGATGATGAGAAATTTAATGCTACCAATTTAACGACACCAATCTACAGAAATAATCATAGCTTTACACGCAGAAAATAAAACCAGTCGCTCCTCTAAGTAAACCAAAGGGCTGGGATTGACAATTTTGAGATTAAGGTGCAAATGATAGATTATGCTGATGCAATCATCCTCTGACAATAAATGGAAACTGAAGGGTTGTTAACATTGGGGATTAAATAGAAAATGGCTCTTTGTAATTAGATATTTTACAACTTCCCATCTTTATAGAATTGCAATAACACTTTCCATTAAATTGGCAATTATTATGAGCTAGCTTTTAGAGTCAAAGTCACACAGCATGGAAACAGGCCCTTCAACAAAACATCCTCGCTGACCAAGATCTAAGCTAGTTCTGCGTAGGAAGGAACTGCAGATGCTGGTTTGAACCGAAGATAGACACAAAAAGCTGGAGTAACTCAGCGGGACAAGCAGCCTCTCATTCTACTGACAGACAGGAGATGCTGCCTGTCCTGCTGAGTTACTCCAGCTTTTTGTGTCTATCTAAGCTAGTTCTGTTTGCCCGCATTTGGCCCATCTCCCTCTAAACATTTCCTATCCATATTTTCCTATATGAAGGAATTCCTATACAAAGACACATATATAAAGTGTCTTTTAAATGCTGTTTTAGTACTTGCCTTAACTACCTCCTCTGTCAGCTTGTTCCATATACCAACTACCAGAAGGAACACATCAGGCTCATCAGAAGGAGCACATATTGATCAATGTCTTAATTAACAAAAGCCCTCGAGACATTGGTTTGATTCTGACTGTCAGTACCATCTGTGTGGAGTTGTGACTGTGTGGAGTTCTTCAGAGTGCCCCGGTTTCCTCGCACATCCTGAAGAATGGCTTGTAGATTTTGTATTGTGTAGGTTAATGGGAAAGAGAATCAAATGGTTGTAGATTTGAGAATGTGAAATTGAGTCTTCGGGATGCAGGGAAATGAGGAGCAGAAACTCTGGAACTGACAGGATTGCTTTCTGGTGAGCTGACATGGGTCCAAGAGGCCAAACGGTCTCCTACTGTTAGAAGGACCAAGTCAAGTCAAGTCATATGTACAAGTACGGCGAGGTAGGTGCAATGATAATGTTGCTTGCAGCAGTTTCACAGGCACATAGACTCAAACAACACATAAAAAGGCAGTGAAAAGAAAAAGACAGTGTAAAAACAAGACTGTTAAAAAACAAGTCCAATGTAGCGCAAGAGGTAGACTTCCATTGTAGGATTAGGGTTGTGCAGGTCAGTTCAACAGCTTGATGGTTGTAGGAAAGTAGCAGTTCATAAACCTGGTGGTGTGAGATTTCAGTTTTCTGTACCTCCTGCCCGATGGTAGCAGCAAGAAGACGGCACGGATCCTTGATGAAAGATGCGGCCTTCTTGAGCGGTAGATGCTTTCAGTGGTGGGGAGGGCTTTGCCCGTGATGGACCGGGCTGAGTCCACCATTCTCTGCAGCCTCTTGCATTCCTGTGTACCAGATGTAAGATTTTCGCAATATATTAGTGTAAGAAAATAACTGCAGATGCTGGTACAAATCGAAGGTATTTATTCACAAAATGCTGGAGTAACTCAGCAGGTCAGGCAGCATCTCAGGAGAGAAGGAATGGGCGCCCATTCCTTCTCTCCTGAGATGCTGCCTGACCTGCTGAGTTACTCCAGCATTTTGTGAATAAATCGCAATGTATTAGGTTGTGTATTGACAGCTGTATGAAAAGCCCAAAAGGGACCGTTAGTTATTGGTCTGAAAGAAGGTTGAGAGAGATGCACGGCCAGTATTATCCATGATGGACACAGAACTGGTTGTGATTTAATTGTCCAGACATAAGCAGGGCAAGAGACGCAACACTGTAAGAAACATGACAGTACTTCAGTCACTCAATAGAGTGATGTCATTTGGAAGTTCAAAGCTGAAGCCAATTCATGATAGGAGATTGAGGAATTGAAGAGAATAGGGAGCAGCTGAGGAAGTTGATGAGGTGAAGGGTCATCCATGATGTTACAAATGGTAGAGTGAACTGGAGGAGCTCCCTGCATTATTGCTGCTTCTATTTCTTGTCCAGGCCAGCATGGTGGTGTCATGATAGAGCTACTGCCCTACAGCGGCGGTGACCCGGGATCGATCCTGAGCGCGGGCGATGTCTGTACGGAGTTTGTACGTTCTCCCCGTGAGCTGCGTGGGTTCGGTTTCCTCCCACACTCCAAAGACGTGCAGGTTTGTACGTTAACTGGCCAAAGTTTACCTAGTTTTAGTTTTAGTTTCCGCGCTGTATCTCTACACTAAACCACAGGTGCCATGCCCAAACACTCACCTTCCTGACCAACATCACTATTCCTTTACCACCGCTCAATCAACTTCCTGGAACTCACCATCTGAGAGTGTTGTTGGAGCTTTCACGTTCTCCCTGTTACTGCGTGGGAGAAAAAAAGAAACATACAGTGGCAGGCAGCCAAACACAACGGCGCGGCCATCTTGAACAAAATGTTAATTCAATCACCCACAGTCCAACAACAAAAGCATTAAATAAGCATCAAAATTACACCCCCAAAAAAACCCCCAAAACACCGTCCAACAATAAAAGCACTAAACAGGCACCCAAATTACCCAACCCCAAAAACCCCCAAAACACAGTCCAACAATAAAAGCATTAAATAGGCATTCAAATCACACAACCCCAAAACCCCCCAAAACACAGTCCAACAATAAAAGCATTAAATAGGCATTCAAATCACACAACCCCAAAACCCCCAAAAACACAGTCCAACAATAAAAGCATCAAACAGGCACTCAAACCACCCAACCCCAAAAACACACAAAAAAAGAGACATCCATCAAAGAAACATCCATCACAGTGAGTCTCCTCCAGTCCTCTCCTCACTGTGATGGAAGGCCACAATGTCTTTCCCTTCTCCCGCTGTCCTCGCCCGCAGTCAGGTTGTTGTGGTTGCAGGCCGCACCGGACGGTCCACAGCGGGCCAAGCCCAAGGCGCGTCGTGTCGCAGCCGCTCCCGCAGCCTCCGAAGACGGCCGGCTCCGCCGATGATAAGTCCGATCCGGGGCGGGCGAACACGCTGCTGCTGCCACTGTTGCTGCACGTCGGGGCGGTCGTGGCTCCCGACATTGAAGCCCCCGCCCAGCAGAGAAATATCCCGCGGCCTATCTTAGGCCGCGCCGGACGGTGAAATGTCCGCGACCCAAGCCCCGCGATCCGGGGCGGGCGAACCCGCTGCCGCTGCCGGAGCTCCCGATGTCGGCATCCACGCGGACCGAGCCTAAGGCGAGTCGCAGCCGCTCCCGCAGCCTCCGAAGACGGCCGGCTCCGGTGGTGGTAAGTCCGATCCGCGGGCTCTGCGAACCGGAGCCCTGGAGGCCGACAGCTCCAGGAGTTGGGCCGATGGTTGGGCCGCAGCTGGAACGGAGACACGGTCCAGAAAACAAAGGTCGGGTCTCCGTTCGAAAGGGACACATATTTACAATGTTACAGTTTCCCCCTCCCCCCCCACATACACACATAGTACACAAAACACAAAAACACCACATCACAACTACAATTAAGACAAAAAAAAACAACAAAAACACAAAGACAAATGGACCGCAGGTGTAGCCGCAGCTGCTAGGGCAGTGCAGCCATTTTGTCTATAAGTTGTAACCAATTCTGTAAATTGTTCCTGGTGTTTGTTGAGTGGATGAGAAAGTGAAATCACCTAGAACAATAGTGAACGGTTAATCGATGGTCAGCGTGGACTCAGTGGGCCAAAGGGCCTGTTTCCTTGCTGTATCTTACAAACCATCTATGCTTTACAGAGTTCCAATTCAAACCATAGGCAACTTAAAGTCCTTTAAAAATTTAACCTTGCCTGAGATTTCCTTGAAGGCAGATGCCCAATTAAAAATCCCAAAAGGCCTGCATAAAATCTATAAATAGTATTTCTTGCAGACATTACTGACATTTGAGAGAGGAAGGTCATTAGGGCAAAGAAACTGGAGATGTCCCTCGATACTATTCTGCCCTTCACGGGTCGTGACTGCCTGTACTCCTCTCTTCATCCTCCCCCCCTCTTCCCTCTGCCCTCTCCCCAACTGCTCAGATAGCATGGTGGGACCCGTGAAGAAGCTTCACCACTGCATCTTTCATTGATCCCAGGAATGAGTGGGTTAACATATGATGAGCGTTTGACGGCATTGGGCCTCGACTTACCGAATAGTGAAAGGCCTGGATAGAGTGGATGTGGAGATGATGTTTCCACTAGTGGGAGAGTCTAGGACCAGAGGTCATAGCCTCAGAATTAAAGGATGCACCATTAGCAAGGAGATGAGGAGGGATTTCTTTAGTCCGAGGGTGGTGAATCTGTGGAATTGATTGTCACAGAAGGCCGTGGAGACCAAGTCAATGAATATTTTTAAGACAGAGATAGATAGATTATTGATTAGTACGCTGATCAGGGGTTATGGGAAAAGCCAGAAAAATGGGCTTAGGAGGGAGAGACAGATCAGCCATGATTGAATGGCGGAGTAGACTTGATGGGCCAAATTGCCAAATTGCCTCTATTACTTATGAACTCATGAACATGAACATCTCTAGCGATAACGACAAAGGATGACTTCTCAAGTACTGTGCATGCACCTGCAAAATATACTTTTTATATCCAAATGTCAGATTCTGAATAGGTTACTTGGCTACTGTAAATTGCCCCCAACTGTCACTCTAGATGAATGGGAAAAAGAAGAAAGGGACACCCTAAACCATCTCTAGTTCATCATGCCAACAAGTCTACCCTACTGGTGGCAAAATCTGCATATCCCACCCACAAATAGACGAGCCATCTTGGTCGGCATGGGTGAGTTGGGCCGAAGGGCTTGTTTCCATGCCGTGTGACTTTATAACTCCACATGGTCTCACAACACAGAGAATCAAAGTGAAAACAAGTCATCACCAAACCTTAGGGACCACCATAGAAGAAGATAAAAAGCTTCCGGCAAAGAAAATTTAATTGAGACAAAGAATTTCAACCGGCTGTCCCTGTTTAATTGTAAGAATACAAACCTGCATAATATCTCTGTGTTTCTCAATGAGCAGCATAAAAAGTTAGCAAACCTCATGAAATTGCTTTCAATTTTTAAAACGGAATCATCAAGGGAGGCTAACAATTGGAGGCAGATTAGTAACCTGGTAACCAGATGTATAACCAGTATCGTGACGCAGTTGTAACGAGAAACTGAAATAACTGGAAGCACTCAGTAGGTCAGGCAGCAACTGTTTTTAGTTATATTTGTAGTTTAGTTTATTGTCACATATATCGAGGTTTGTGTTGCATGCTATCCAGTCAATGGAAAACTATACATGATTACAACTGAGCAATCCACACTGTACAGATAAAGGAAATAGCATTTAGCGCAAGATAAAGTCCAATGAAAGATACTCCGAGCGTCTCCAATGAGGTAGATAAAATCTCAGGACCGCTCCTTAGTTGTTGATAGGACGGTTCAGTTGCTTGATAACAGCTGAGAAGAAAATGTCCCTGAATCTGGAGGTGGGAGAAGGGAAAAGAGGGAGCGACTGGGCTGAGACTCATCTTTGATTATGCTGGTGGCCTTGCAGAGGCAGCGCAAAGTGTAGATGGTGTCAATGGAGGGGAGGTTGGTTTGTGTGATGGTCTGGGCTGCATCCACAATTTTCTGTAATTTTTTGCGGTGTTGGATGGAGCTGTTCCCAAACCATGCTGTGATGCATCCCGACAAAATGCTTTCTCCAGTGCATCTGTAGACGTTGATGAGAATTGCACCTTCTAAGGAAGTAAGGCATTGGTATGCTTTCTTGGCCATTGCTTTGATATGGCTGGTCCAGGTCAAGCTGTTGATAATATTTATTCCTAGGGATTTGAAGCTTTCAACAATCTCTACTTGGGCGCCTTCAATGAGGAAAAGCCTTTGACCTGAAATGTTGGCACTGTGTCCAATTCCACAGATGCTGCCTAACTTGCGGAGTGTTCCCAGCAATTTCTATCTGTACAGGAAGGATATGGAGGCTTTAGAGGGGGTAGAGGTTTTACCAGTATGCTGCCTGAATTAGAGGGTACTAGCTATAAGGAAGAATTGGACATATATGGATTGATTTGTCTAGAGCATGGGAGGCTGAGAGAGGTCTGATAAGTATATACAATTATGAGAGGCATAGATAAGGTAGACAGTCAGAACCTTTTTTTTCAGGGTTGAAATGTCAAAGACAAGAGGGCATAGCCTTAAGGTGAGAGGGGGTAAACTTATAAGGGATGTGGAGGGTAAGGGTTTTACACAGTGCCTGGAACACGCTGCCAGGGGTGGTAGTGGAGGCAGAGACAATAGTGGCATTTAAGCCTTTAAATAGGCACATGGATGTGCAGGGAATGGAGGGATATAGCTCACTGGCAGGCAGAGGAGATTAGTTTATCTTGACATCATGTTCACAACAGACAATGTGGGCCAAAGGGCCTATTCCTATGTTCTGTTCCATGTCCAATGTTCTATGTAATTTACCTATCCAGCACCTGGAGTCGTAGCTAATATTGTTGAAACATGCCCAAAATTTCTTTCCAAACCCTAGAATATAGAACACAAAAACATAACGTTCTGCTCAAACCATCTCTGCCAGATCTTTGCTCTCTTCATTAGATTCCTGCCACTCTCTGTCAGCTAACTTTATCAGTCAATCCTCCTTGCTTTTCTTTTATGGCCTTTCCGACTGCTATTTAAAAGAAAATCTATCTCATTTTCCTCTTGTACTAAAACTCAATTGTCCACCTTCTCCTTTGCCTCTATATCACTTTATAATAAAAGAAAGAAAGCTAGAACAATGTAAAGTGTTCACAGTGCGGTCAAACTAAGCCCTGGGTTCAATAGCAATAAAATCAATCTTTATCTTTACGAGACCAGGTTGAGTTGGATGCTATCATATCATATCATATCATATCATATATATACAGCTGGAAACAGGCCTTTTCGGCCCACCAAGTCCGTGCCGCCCAACGGTCCCTGTACATTAACACTATCCTACACCCACTAGGGACAATTTTTACATTTACCCAGCCAATTAACCTACATACCTGTACGTCTTTGGAGTGTGGGAGGAAACCGAAGATCTCGGAGAAAACCCACGCAGGTCACGGGGAGAACGTACAAACTCCTTACAGTGCAGCACCCGTAGTCAGGATCGAACCTGAGTCTCCGGCGCTGCATTCGCTGTAAAGCAGCAACTCTACCGCTGCGCTACCGTTCCCTTATCCATGAGGAACAGACTTGTAAACAACCATTTCAGGTTGGGAACAATGGTACGAAAAGGAATCCCTAGAGATATGGAGAATCATGGGGTCAGAGGGTCATACTGCTCGGAAACAGGCCCTTCGGCCCAACCTATTCATGCCCACCAAGATGTCCCACCTACACTATATGTCCCATTTGCTTGCGTTTAGCCCATATCCCTCTAAACCTTTCCTATACATGTACCTGTCCAAGCATCTTTAGATGTTTTTATAGTACCTGCCTCAACTACTTTTTCTGGCAGCTCATTTCATATACACACCACCTTCTGAGTGAAAATGTTGCCCCTCGGACATGCCATTAGGCTCATGATACTCCCATGAGTAGTAATTGAAGTCCGGCAGAGCTCAATAGTTAACAGATGACCTGTAAAAGAATTGTTTTTAAAATGTAGATGCTGAAAATGTGAATGAATTTCTCATATGTAGCAGGTAGTGTAGGAGATGCAACACCTGTCCCTTTACCTCCCCCCTCAACTCCATCCAAGGACCCAAACAGTCTTTCCAGGTGAGACAGAGGTTCACCTGCACCTCCTCCAACCTCAAATATTGCATCCGCTGCGATAGATGTCAACTTCTTTACATCGGCGAAACCAAACGCAGGCTCGGCGATCGCTTCGCTCAACACTTTCGTTCAGTCCGCCTTAATCAATCTGATCTCCCGGTGGCTGAGCACTTCAACTCCCCCTCCCACTCCCTGTCTGACCTTTCTGTCATGGGCCTCCTCCAGTGCCGTAGTGAGGCCCACCGGAAATTGGAGGAACAGCAACTCATATTTCGCCTGGGCAGCTTGCAGCCCAGCGGTATGAACATTGACTTCTCCAACTTTAGATAGTTCCTCTGTCCCTCTCTTCCCCTCCCCCTTCCCAGATCTCCCACTGTCTTCCTGTCTCCACCTATATCCTTCCTTTGTCCCACCCCCCTGACATCAGTCTGAAGAAGGGTCTCGACCCGAAACGTCACTTATTCCTTCTCTCCTGAGATGCTGCCTGACCTGCTGAGTTGCTCCAGCATTTTGTGAATGAATCTCATATGCAGCAGATAAATTCCAAAACTTCAAATCTACCTCATTACGGTCCTTGCACATTTTCTTTCAGTTTCACTTCGAATTTAAAAAAACAACATTGAAACAGGCCCTTCGGCCCATCGTGTCCGCACTGACCATCAATCACCCCTTCATACTAACTCTACGTTATCCTAGATTTGCATCAGGCATGCTAGGGACTATTTACAGAGGTCCAATTAACCCACAAACCTGTACGTCTTTGGGATGTGGGAGGAAACCGGAGCACCTGGAGAAAACCCACCTGGTCACAGGGAGACCGTGCAAATTCCACAGAGACAGCACTCGAGGTCAGGATCGAACCCAGGTCTCTGGCACTGTGAGGCAGCAGCTTCACCAGCTGCGCCACTGTGCCGTCCAAGCATGAGACTCGACCCGAAACGTCACCCATTCCTTCTCTCTCTCTCTCGAGATGCTGCCTGACCCGCTGAGTTACTCCAGCATTTTGTGTCTTTATTAAATATTAACTCACAGAAAAAGGTAATATCAAAATATCCCCCCCCCCCCCCCCCCCCCCCAGTTGAATCCAATATTTCCCATTGTCTGCTTAAGAATGCCATAATTAAATTCCATATCTTGGTTTGCAGATTGCTGTTAGTTCTCTAATTAAAGGCAGTTGTAATAATTAAATATAAACTCATTCTCTCCCCCTATAGCTTTCTTTAGGATTTTTTTAGTTTAGTTTACCTCATGCCCGATGGGAGAGGGGAGAAGAGGGAGTGACCGGGGTGAGAATTGACTTTGATTCTGCTGGTGGCCTTGCCGAGGCAGCATGAATTGTAGATGGAGTCAATGGAAGGGATGTTGGTTTGTCTGATGGTCTGGTGTGATAGTCTAAGTATCTGCATTCACTGTTCCACCATTTCAAGCCAATCCAATTTTCTCCTGCATGCGGGGACACCAATATTTCAGTGATTCACGGACCTGAACAAGAACCTGTCAAAGAAAGTCACACAACGCTGTGTGCTAATCAATCAATGGCACAAAACCGTCAAGAGCTTACACAAGCATCAGAACAGCATCAAGCATTGCACGTTTTAAACCAGGCAATCCTCTGGGTGAAACTGATTTTGAAACAAAATCAAAAATCAAAAATGACCAGCCCGGTCATTCCTTCTTCTCCCTGCTCTCATCCGGCAGAAGATACGGAAGTTCAAAAGCCCAAAGTTCAAAGCTTCTTCCCCTCTGTTATCAGGCTTCTGAATGGTCCTTCCCTAAGCGAGGGTTCTGTCCGATTCTCCTCTATCCCATGTGGACATTGGAGTTTGTCTCAGGAACCGATGTGCCACAATGCAGGGAACTATATTCTGCACTCTGTTTATCCCCTTTGTTCTACCCATTGAACTTTTTTTTAGTTTAGTTTGGTTTATTTTTATCACGTATACCGAGGTACATTGAGAAGCTTTTTTGTTACGTCAGCAAGTTTGCACTGATTCCACTTATGCATAGAATTATCTGATCTAACTGGATAGCATGTAAAATAAAGCTGTTCACTTTACCTTAGTACACGTGACAATAAAAAAACTTACACCTAAACCTATACACCTCTACAGAGCAGATTGTCTTGCATTGGGATGCGTCCATGCCCTCAAACCAGGGCAACATGTTGCTTAGAAGTCCATCCAGGAATTTTGTATATCTTGGGATAAAACTGGAGGTCTGAGGCAACTTGGAGATCAGATTCTGACACAACTGAGCACGGCGTTCCATCGCCAGAGCAAACTGGCCAGGAAATTATGATGCAGATTTATAGGACTGAGTTAAGTTTAGGCTTCGTCTTATGTTCAGCTTTATTATTGTCTTCCATACTGGGGTATAGTGTAAAGCTTTGGTTTGGCTGAATTTGGAGAACTGCATGCAGTTCTGGTCACCCCATTACAGGAAGGCTTGGGAAAGGGTGCAGAGGAGGTTTACCAGAATGATGGCTGGATTAGATGGTATTAAGTGAGGTTGGACAAACTTGGATTGTTTTCTCCGGAGCGTAAAAGCTTGAGGGGGAAATCTGATAGAAGTATATAAAATTAAAAGAGACATAGAGAGGGTAGACAGTCAGAACTTTTATCCCTAGGTGGAAACGTTAAAGATTAGAGGCCATAGCTTTAAGATGAGAGGGGGGGAATTTAAAGGAGATGTGCAGGGAACGTTTTTCTACACAGAGAGTGGTGGGTTCCTGGAATGCGCTGCCAAGGGTGGTGGTGGAGGCAGATACAATAGTAACATTTAAGAGGCTTTTAGATTGACACATGGATATGCAGGGAAAGGAGGGATATGGATCACATGCAGGCAGTAAATTAGTAAAATGAAGTTCAATCAGTCTGAAGACACGGTAGCGCAGCGGTAGAGTTGCTGCTTTACAGCGAATGCAGCGCCGGAGACTCAGGTTCGATCCTGACTACGGGTGCTGCACTGTAAGGAGTTTGTACGTTCTCCCCGTGACCTGCGTGGGTTTTCTCCGAGATCTTCGGTTTCCTCCCACACTCCAAAGACGTACAGGTATGTAGGTTAATTGGCTGGGTAAATGTAAAAATTGTCCCTAGTGGGTGTAGGATAGTGTTAATGTACGGGGATCGCTGGGCGGCACGGACTTGGTGGGCCGAAAAGGCCTGTTTCCGGCTGTATATATATGATATGATATGATGAACTTGCCGCTCCACTGCGATTTCTCCTCAAGGTATGTCTACTTTGAACAAGTTCTCCTCTTCTCTTCGACGAGAGTTTAGCAACATGCTCTCTCACTGCTCCCCTCTGTGCTTCCTCCAGTCTGAAGAAAGGTCTCGACCCGAAACGTCACCCATTCCTTCTCTCCTGAGATGCTGCCTGACCCGCTGAGTTACTCCAGCCTTTTGTGATACCTTCGATTTGTACCAGCATCTGCAGCTATTTTCCTACACAAAGTGAAGTTCAATAGTCAGTATGGATGTGGTGGGCTGAAGGTTCTATATCTGTAGGATGCCATGACACTTCAATGTTATTAAATGTAAAATCTATCACAAACCATTGCAATCAACACGCGTGTAGAATCTAGTTTATTTGCTACTTAACAATAGTCCTCGATTTACTCAGGAGTTATAACAATGTAGTTTGATTAATACAGCTGAAGGCAGCTTTATTGCAATAAATAAATGTTTTAATCTGTGTCCTTCTGAATAACCTGATTTTCAACAACCCCAAAATGAATAAAGAAATGGCACATAATTATTCAATGATTGCATTTACACACTGACATTTGCAAATTAAATACTTTAAGAACCTGAGTCATCTAAAAGCGGGCCAAAATCATTTAATTGTAACATTTTCTAAGATCTATAAATGGATGTGATCAGCAAAAACTCGGCACGCTGATTATTTTGATGTGGGTGGGTCTGGTCTGGTCTGGTGATAGAGTATTTATCTATTTATTTTCGAATCCACGCGGTCCCACCAAGCGGGGCCAAGGTCGTCCATTGGGGATGGGAACCGTGCCGCCGAGAGCAAGGAGGGACCTGCGAGCAACCTTCGTGAGCGAGGAGGGCTGGTGGGGAGCGAGGGGGCCCGTCGGGGACAGAGGAGGGCCATTAGAGAGAGAAGAGGGTCATCAGAGAGCCATCTGGAGCAACGAGTTCCGTCGGCGAGCTTCTCGGTGGGGGGCTGTCGAGAATGAAGGGGGGACCCAGCGGGGTTGGGGGGGGGGGGATGGGGTGGCTGTGCTGTGCAAGCAAAAGATGGTTTTACCAGGTTGTATGCAAAAACAAACCATTTCACCACACCTTAGATACATGTGACAGTAAAGTGTCATCGAATTAAATCATTGGATCTAAGTATCAAGAGCAAGGCCAGGATTTATTGTCCATTGCCCTGGAGAAGATGGAGGTGACCTGACTTCTTGGACCGCTGCAGTTATTTGATGATGGTCATCCCACACAATGTTGGGCAGGTTCTTTGGAGATCTGGACCCAGCAACAATGGAGAACTGGGAATATATTTCCATATTCGGGCGGTGTGCATTTTAGAGAGCGTTGGTGACGTCCCAGTGAACTTGCCTCTCTTGATCGCCAGAGGTCATGGGTTAGGGTGGTGCTGTCTGAGATACCAGGGGCATGTAACCATGGGTCCATTTTGTAGATGGACTCACTGCACCACGGTGCACTGTTGACAATGGGAACGGTAGCTTCAGGTAGTGGAAGGGATGCTAACCAAGTGACCTTTATTTATTCAAGACAGACAGACATTGTACTGCCATTTCCCAGTCAGATGCACACACACACACACACACACACACACACACACACACACACACACACACACACACACAAACACATGCACACACACAAACACATGCACACACACAAACACATGCACACACACAAACACATGCACACACACAAAGACATGCACACACACATTTGCACACACAGACACGCACTTGTGCATACGCCCACAAACACACATGCACATTGCATGCACACACTCATGTATGCATGTACTCATGTATGTACCAATATACATACACACCACACACATGCTCACAAATATGAATACAAGCACATAAATGAACACAAAAAAAGCACGCACACCCACCCACGCACCCACACACAAACACACACACACACACGCACGCACGCACGCACGCACGCACGCACGCACGCACGCACGCACGCACGCACGCACGCACGCATGCACACACACACACACACACACACCCGCACATAACCACACACACACACACACACGCGCACGCGCACGCGCACGCACACGCATCATCGGAATTAGGGGCAATTCCTGAACCATGAAGTGAATGTATTCTCTCTTGGGCCAAGGTTGATTTCTATCAGACTGAAGCTGGTACACAAACAGCACCAGGGAAATACATTTTCACTGAATCTCTGACTGGTGACAGTGTATTAGATAAGGAGGAGCTAACTGGAAATCCTGATGTAGATGGGAACAAGCACTGAGACTGAATAATGGATGTCCTTGTCTGTCTTCACTGTTAACTTGACGAATAGGCCCTGCCACTAACAGTGTAGTTAAAGTGAAACCATTGCTTCTTGTAGATGAAGTTCAGAAGAGGTTTAGACCTAGCTGATGCAAGGTTAATAACAGGGAGCAGCTCTAAACACAGACTCCAATGTAAATCTCCATTTTCTTCCCATGCTTTAGAGACAGAGATGATGTTACACACTTCACCCATAAAGGAAGATAGGCACAAAGTGAGTTGAATTTAGTTGATCATCACGTGTTTCGGTGTACAATAAAAAGCTTTCGCTGTGTGCTAGCCAGTAAGCGGAAAGACAATATATGATTACAATTGAGCCATCCACAGTGTACAGATACTTCTTAAAGGGAATAACGTGAATACCATTTAGTGCAAGATAAAGTCCAGTAAAGATAGTCTGAGAGTCTCCAATGAGGAGATAGTAGCTCAGGATTGCTCTCTAGTTGTTGATGGGATGGTTTAGTTGCCTGATAACTGCTGGGAAGAAACCGTCCCTGAAATTGGAGGTGTGCTTTCTCACAGTTCTATACCTTGTGCCTAGGAAGGAACTGCAGATGCTGGTTTACACTGAAGATAGACGCAAAATGCTGGAGTAACTCAGCGGCACAGGCAGCATCTCTGGATAGAAGGAACGCGTCACCCATTCCTTCTATCCAGAAATGCTGCCTGTCCCGCTGAGTTACTCCAGCATTTTGTGTGTGTATACCTTGTGCCCGATGGGAGGGTGGAGAAGAGGGAGTGGCCAGGGTGGGATTCGTCCTTGATTATGACGGTGGTCTTGCCGAGGCCTCGTGAGATGTAGATGGAGACAATGGAAGGGAGGTGGGTTTGTGTGATGGTCTGGACTGTGTCCACAATTCTCAGCAATTTCTTGCGGTGTTGGATGGAGTGTTTCCAAACCATGCTGTGATGCAACCATGTAATCTGATAAAATGCCCACGTGTAGAAGTTGGTGAGAGTTGTTGGGGACATGCCAAACTGCCTTGGCCTTCTAAATAGGTAAAGGCGTTGGTGTGCTTTCTTGGCCAGTGCTTCAATATGGGTGGTCCAGGCCAAGTGGTGGCACGGAGGCGCAGCGGTAGAGTTGCTGCCTTACAGCGAATGCAGCGCCGGAGACTCAGGTTCGATCCTGACTACGGGCGCCGTCTGTACGTTCTCCCCATGACCTGCGTGGGTTTTCTCCGAGATCTTCGGTTTCCTCCCACACTCCAAAGACGTACAGATATGTGGGTTAATTGACTAGGTAAAATGTAAAAATTGTCCCTAGTGTGTGTAGGATAGTGTTAATGTGCGGGGATCGCTGGGCGGCGCGAACTCGGTGGGCCGAAGGGCCTGTTTCCGCGCTGTATCTCTAAATCTAAAATCTAAATAACTCAGCGGGTCAGCCAGCATCATTGGAGAAAAAGGACGGGTGAAGCTTCGGGTCGGAATCTTACTGCAGACTTACTTTTTTAATGTGGAAATAATTTCAGTGGGTCAGGAGCAGGCAGAAACAATGGGTCTGACAGGGCAGTTCTGCTTATGGATTTTGGGGAGAAGGTAAAACAGAGCCATGCGGGGCATGGAAACGATACGTTTGGAGGCTGTGGAGGGCAGACAGCTGGAAGTGCTAAAACCAGAGATGGTTTGTGGCAAATAAAGTACCGTTGAACCATTGCGTTGGAAAGAACTGCAGATGATGGTTTACACTGAAGATAAACACAAAAAGCTGGAGTAATTCGGCGGGTCAGGCAGTATCTCTGGAGAAAACAAATAGGTGATGTTACAGGTTGAGACTGAAGAAGGGTCTCGACCCGAAACTTCACCTATTCCTTTTCTCCAGAGATGCTTCCCAACCCGCTGAGTTACTCCAGCACTTTGTGTCTACCGTTGAACCATTGAAGGCTTTGGGATGTTTGTACCCTGATAATAAAAAAAAATAATTAATGAACGATGGCAGACTGAATGAAGAAAGCAGGGAAGAGGGATGTCCTTTGAGACTTACTACAGTCAAAGGGAAAATGGGCCAATGACTCAGTGAGTTGAATAGAATCGTGAGACTGAATTATATGAGTAATCACTACACTCTCTAATTACAGAGCCCGAGACCAGATGGTGAGCTAATGTATTATGAACGGCAAGTCCCAAAATGCAGCTAAATTGCCAAGGAGCCAAATTAATTGTCAACATAACTAAAGATGAAAGGTTATGCATTACAAATAGCAAGCGAGGAGTTTTGGAGTTAACAGCCATTCAGAGATCGTTAGTGGACTCCTACACAACCCATTTGTTTGCTGCTCATTGATAACATGCAAAGTCAATGCAATGAAGGGTTACAGAAGTCAGTGGCGTGTTGGTTTTAGTTTTAATTTTAGAGATACAGCACAGAAACAGGCCTTTCAGACAACTGTCCGCACCGTCAGCAATTTCCCAGTTCAATCCTACACACTGGGGACAATTTACAGAAGCCAATTAACCTCCAAACCCTGCATGTCTTTGGAATGTGGGAGGTAACCGGAGCATCCGGAGAAAGCCCATCTGGTCGCAGGGAGAACGTACAAACTCCGGGCAAACAGCACCCATAGTCAGGATCGAACCCAGATCACTGATGCTGTGAGGCAGTGGCTGTAACCAGCTGTGTCACTGTGCCACCCTAAGTTCAACGGCATCATGTTCGCCACAGATCTTGTGGGCTGAAGGGGCCTTTCCATGTGTTGTATTGCTCTATGTATTATGTTGCACCACACCCACCTTCACTTCAGTTCACTTTGTTGATGGCGGTGGTAATGGACGATAGTAAAATTTAAACACGTGACTTAATTATGCTTTCTGCTGCAGTAAAGCTATGCATCTGATTCAATGGCTCATCAACAGGAGTGGCACACTGAGGTCCCTGTTAATCTCTCCCCTCTCACTTTCAGTCTATGTTCTTTAGGTTCAGAATAATTTCCCCTGTGGAAAAGATTGTAAGCACTCACTTTATTCCTGCCCCTCATCTGATTTTTTTTGTCAGGATCTCTTAAAAATCATTGAGGATGATACCAATCTGAAATCAAATTGAAATTTGGCTCAGATTTGATATTTTGAGTTAAGGAGAGAAGGGGAGACATGAGGCAAGGCTGACTTAATGGTTGTGGTTCTGATCGTGTCTGTACAGGCGATGGAAACAGAATACCTCCCTCACTCGGGAACTGGACTGGCACGAGAAAAAGCCAGTGCCAAGTGGCACTGCAATGGGCGCGGGACAGGGGGGTGGAATGGAATTGGCAGACACAAGGAACTGCAGATGCTGGAATCCTGAGCTAAACACAAAATGCAGGAGTAACTCAACAGGTCAGGCAGCATCTGCGAAGGGAATGGGCAGACAGCGACAATGTGGAAACAGGCCCTTCAGGCAACCGTCCATACCAACCAACAATCACCCTGTACACTAGCACTATCCTACCGACTAGGAACATTTTCCAATTAACAGAAGCCCATTAACCTAGAAAACCTGCACGTCTTTGAAATGTGGGAGGAAATCGAAACACCCAGAGAAAACCCATGCTGTCACAGGGAGAACGTGCAAACTCCATACACGCAGCACCCATAATCAGGATTGAACTTGGGTCTCTGGCGCTGTAAGGCAGCAGCTCTACCACTGCACCAATGTGTCGCCCTGTGCCAGGTCAGATGTTTCCTGACCCATTGAGTTCCTCCAGCAGTTTGTGATTTGTAATGGAATTGGCAGGATTGTTGCACCAGAAGCCAGCATTGACTTGATGGGCTGAATGGCTTGCTTCCCTGTTGTAACAATTGTCTAATGCTACAGTTCTATGAAATGCTCAGAGAGTCAGACGGCATCCAAGGAGAGATTAACTGTGGACTGCCGATGTTTTAGACCAACGACCTGTTGCCAAGTGTGATTCTTCAGGTGAGATGTTAGACCTTGATTCTTAGGATGGCTGGAACAAAATCCTTGAGATGGGTTTGTTGGGATAGGTTTATGATTGTCACGTGCACCGAGAAACAGTGAAAAGCTTTTGTTTGCATACTATCCAGTCAGGTCAGATAATACCACACATGAACACAATCAAACTACGTATAGGTACAGCAGGTAGAGTGAAGGGAAAACTACCAGAATGCACAATATCGTTTTCAGCATTATAAAGTAACAGTTCCACAGAAAAGATCCAATGTCTGCAATGAGGTAGGTTGGAAGATCGGGAGTATATCCACGGTGATTAGAGCTACAAGGCAGTGTTCCCTCACATCCCCCTTCTCTGCTTAGCTCAATATTTTAAATCTGAGCCCAAATGAATCTTAATGTTGGAGAGAGAAGAGGGGAAGTGGGGGGAGGTGTGGTTGGATGCAATGCTTCACTGTTGGACTTTAAGCAATGATTATTCTAAATTAATAGTATAGACTTTAGAGACACAGCGTGGAAACAGGCCCTTCAGGCCCACCGAGTCCGTGCCAGGCAGCGATAACCTGACAATTTCAGCTAAAATGTGGAATGGAGTTATCAGTGGCCCAACATTCCACGGCCTACGAAAACAAGGTTCCCAGATGTGTTTATCTCCTCGAACCTGAGATCAGTGCATGGGAAAGGCTGTGCTGGCGAACAAAACACAGCAATGTTTGAGTAGATGTTCCCAAACAATGTCTGGAAATGACTGGGTTGGCTGAGCAAAACACAACACAACAGCAATAGTTGGGTAGGCTACCTGCACCCCCTGCCACTAATAGTGCAGACATGTTGCAGACAAGGGGGGCTTATGATTGGCTCGGGGAGGTCTGCTCTGATCACAAATGCCATAAGGATGGTGTTGGGCACCCTTTCGGTGAGAGAACCTCAGCCTTGGACTGTGTCGCGAACGGTGCTAAGTGATCTTGAACGAAACATCCTGTGGCGTGCTCTGGTGAGTTTGTGAGTGCGTACGGGTTTACGTGAGGATGTGTAGAAACACCCTGTGGCGTGCTCTTCTGTATACCCGGGGATATTCGGGGATATTACGTGAGTGTATGTGCCTTATTTAGTAGTGCAGTAAATTACTGAGTGAATCAAAACTGTTATCTGAATCCAGTGACTTATCGAACACAACACCCGTTCACTAGCGCTATCCAATACAGGAGGGACAATTTACATCTGACCAAAACCAATTAACCTACAAACCTGTACATCTTTGGAGTGTAGGAGAAAACTGGAGCACCCGGAAAAAACCCAAGCAGTCACAGGGAGAACGTACAAACTCGGTACAGACAGCACCCGTAGACAGGATCGAACCCTGGTCTCTGGCGCTTTAAGGCAGCAACTCTACTGCTGCGCCACCATGCCTACTCCAATCTGGTCAGTATCTTGTTCCATTTTGGAATCTTGCTCTACACAGGTGTGCTGTGGGACATCCTGCACTACAGCTGGTGTCTAAACTTTGTAAAATACATTATTGGTTGTAAACTGCTTAGGAATATTGTAACAGATACTCTGCCATGTCAAGCCTCTCTTGAGTTATTTGGCTCAAATGATGAGTATCTATGAAACTTGCACCAGGAAGCCTTTAAATAATTCACGCTGTTTTATTGACATTAAGACTTGATACATTTACACATTAAGATGTCAAGGAGTACAATATAGACTTCTCTTGGTAAGCAAGGAATTTATTCTTTGTTGAAGACAGCTCTTTAGTTGTGGTTTGTTGTTCTTTCTCAAAGCATAATAGAACAATCAGAAAGGTCTCCAAATTTAGTTTTTCTGAAAATTCTTTTGTATGTGGGGTCACTTGCAAAACTCTTTAACATTCTCCCCAAATTGTCCTTGAGAAATATGAATAATTTGAGTCCGTGTACAATCTTTGCTGTGAATAAAGGGTATTTCTCAATGAGAGGAATAGATTGGGTAAACACACAAAGTCCCTTGCCCAGAGTAAGGGAATTGAGAACCAGAGGACATAGGTTTAAGGTGAGGGGGGGGGGGGGGGGAAGACTTAATAGGAACCTGAGGGTAACTTTTTCACACAAAGGGTGGTGGGTGTACGGAATGAACTGCCGGAGGAGATAGTTAAGGCAGGTACATTTAAGGGACATTTGGACAGGTACATGGATAGGACAGGTTTAGAGGGATATGGGCCAAACGCAGGCAGGTGGGACTAGTGTAGATGGGACATGTTGGTCGGTGTGGGAAAGTTGGGCCAAAGGGCTTGTTTCCACGCTATATAACTCTATGACTATGAGTGCTCTGTCCCAAATCTAATCTATCAAGGCTGGTGAGACCATATCTGGGTTTCTCATGGAGCCTTGGTCTTCATTATTAAGAACTGATATGGTCATTTTAGAGGCAGGGAGATTCGCTATGTTGAATCCTGCAGTGATATGATTGAAGGACGAGGAAAGGTTGAATAGAAGGCACAAGAAATTGCAGATGATGGAATCTTGAACAAAATACAAAGTGTTGGAGTAACACAGCTGGTCAGGCAGCATCTGTGGAGGCAATGCAGAGACGACATTTTGAGTTGGGGTCCTTGGACAGACTGATTGGAGTAGGCAGATGAAAAGTGTAAAAGACAGATAGGTCCTGGACAAAACCTGACAAGTGATAGGTAGATAGATGCAACATGCTGGAATAACTCAGGCAGCATCTCTGAAGAAAAGGAATAGGTGATGCTGTGAACTCTGAGTCTGAAGAAGGCCTCTGACCCAAAACGTTACCCATTCCTTTTCTCCAGAGATGCTGCCTGACACGCCGAGTTACTCCAGCATTTTGTGTCTATCTTTGGTATAAACCAGCACCTGCATTTCCTCCCTACACAAGTGTTAGATGGATACAGGAGAGTGGGGAGGGGAGGGAGGAGGGGGTTGAGTGACAGCTGAGTAGAGTAAGCTACAAAGGCTAGAGATGAAAAGGAAACAAAAGGGTATCAGATAAGAAGAGAACCATAGAAAAATAGAAAATAGGTGTAGGAGGAGGCCATTTGGCCCTTCGAGTCAGCACTGCCATTCATTGTGATCATGGCTTAACTTCCACAGTCAGTAACCCATGCCTGCCTTCTCCCCATAATCCCTTGATTCCGCTAGCCCCTAGACCTCTATCTAACTTTCTCTTAAATCCATCCAGTGAATTGGCCTCTATTGCCTTCTGTGGCAGCAAATTCCACAAATTCATAACTCTCTGGGTGAAAACGTTTTTTCTCATCTCAGTTTTAAATGGCCTCCCCTTTATTCTTAGACGGTGGCCCCTGGTTCTGGACTCCCCCAACATTGGGAACATTTTTCCTGCACCTAGCTCGACCAGTCCTTTTATAATTTTATACGTTTCTATAAGATCCCCTCTCATCCTTCTAAATTCCAGTGAATACAAGCCCAGTCTTTCAAATCTTTCCTCATCTGACAATCCCACCATCCCGGGGATTAACCTCGTGAATCTACGCTGCACTGCCTCAATAGCAAGGATGTCCTTCCTCAAATTAGGAGACCAAAACTGCACACAATACCCCAGATGTGGTCTCACCACGGCCCTGTACAATTGCAGAAGGACCTCTGCAGAAGGGAAGAGGGGTGAAATGTAAAGTTGAGAGCCCACACATTTGAGAAACAAAATTTTGGTTCCCTTGGAATTCCCAAATGTCTTTGGAAGAATCTCCACAAACCATTGATCAGAATAACCAAGAAAAATAATATATTTTGATAAGAACTCATCATTCTGCAATGAACATGCTAGTGAGGTGTTGTTGCAGGAAGGTACTTGAGAGAAAATGACAGACACAGACTTTAGTTTAGTTTAGTTTAGAGATACAGTTTGGAAACAGGCCCTTTGGACCATTGAGTCTGCACCAACCAATGATCACCTGTACACTAGTTCTGTGTTATCCCAGTTTTGCATCCAATACACTAGTGGCAGAGGTCAATTAACCTATAAACTTGCATGTTTTTGGGATATGGGAGGAAACAAGTGCACCTGGAGAAAACTCACGCGGTCACAGGGAGAACATACAAACTCCACACAGATAGCACCCTGAGTCTGGATCAAACCCGGGTCTCTAGCACTTTGCCCCTATGGTGCACCTACCCTAAAAGCCAGCTGCATTTTCATGAACTCAATTGATTTCATCTGCCAGTCCTTGACATAAACTAATGATGAAGTCAAATGTTTTATTTGAGTATCCTCTATTACTGCATTCACTGCAGCTTGGATCGGTCATGATGAGATATTTGTGAAAATAATGTAGCATGTTTATTTTTGTGTGCTTTCAATATGTTTGATTTTCAGGAACCGATGCTGAGTGTTTTGCTTCGTGACATTGTTTCCGAAAGGTGTTTGTTAGTAAAGCCAGTTAATGTGTTAGTATGTGGGTGAATTTGGAGAAAACAGACACAAGTGTCCAAACACAACATGAAATGTTTGCTGCAGCTTTATAGGCATGTCAAAATCAACAAACATAATAAATGTACAATAAACCATCAGATGTTCAAGGTAAACCAGCCCATAATAGCGCCAGCCAAAGTACACAGTGACATTTCAGTGGTGTAATGCCCAGGGCAGATCATTGATGAGGTTGGATAGACATAAAGTGCTGGAGTAACTCAGCGGGTCAGGCAGCACCACCAGAGAACAGGGATCGATGACGTTTTGGGTCGGCACCCTTCTTCAGTCCCGATCCTGAAAAGTCACCTATCTATGTTCTGCAGGGATGCTGCCTGATCCACTGAGTTACTTCTGCACATTGTGCCCTTCTTTGTAAACCAGCATCTGCAGTGTTTCTACATGGTGGATGAATATACTTGGGCATGTAAGAGTGATGTTGGGACTGTGAATGTAACTGTCTTTTCCCTGGCTGGCACAGTGCTACAATTGCTGCCTTACAGCGCCAGAGACCCGGGTTCGATCCTGACTATGGGTGCTGTCTGTGTGGAGTTTGTACGTTCTCCCTGTGACCTGCATGGGTTTTCTCCGGGATCTCCGGTTTCCTCCCACATTCTAAAAATGTACAAGTTTATGGGCTAATTGGCTTAGTAAAACTGTAAATTGTCCTTCGTGTGTGTAGGTTAGTGTTTATGTGCGGGGATCGCTGGTCGGTGCGGACTTGGTGGGCTGAAGGACAATGCGGTATCTCTAAAGTAAAGTAAACTACCTCCTCCAGTAGCTTATTCCATATACCCACCAACCTTTTTGAAAAAAGTTGTCCCGTAGGTTCTTATTAAATATTTCCCCCCTCACCAAACCTATGTCCTCTGGTTTTTGATTCCCCTACTCTCGGTAAAATACTCTGTGCATTTATCTTATCTTTTCCTCTCACGATCTTATACAACTCTATAAGATCACCCCTCATCCTCCTGCACTCCAAGGAATAAAGTCCTAGCCTGTCCAAACTCTCCCTGGAGCTCAGGCCCTCGAATCCTGGCAACATAAATCTCCAGTGCACCCTTTCCAGCTTAACAGCCTATTTTATCTTGTAGGGTGACCAATCTGAACACAATACTCTAAATGTGGCCTCACCAATGTCTTGTACAATTGTAACATGACCCCCCAACTTCTATACTCACAAATCACTACCCAAAAAATTGAGATACAGAATAAAGCTCAGAGAGAGAAAGAGAGAGAGAGAGAGACATAGCCTCACATTCATTCTCTCTCCCCCTCCCTCTCCCCCTCCCTCTCCCCCTCCCTCTCCCCCTCCCCCTCCCCCTCCCCCTCCCCCTCCCCCTCCCCCTCCCCCTCCCTCTCCCCCTCCCTCTCCCCCTCCCTCTCCCCCTCCCTCTCCCCCTCCCTCTCTCTCTCTCTCTCTCTCTCTCTCTCTCTCTCTCTCTCTCTCTCTCTCTCTCTCTCTCTCTCTCTCTCTCTCGTGTTCCACTCTCTCGTGTTCCAGAGAGAGAGAGACCGAGGCAGACAGATGGCAGAGTTTTCTTCTGCATTCAATTGCACTATGAATACCAACATCAGTTTTTGTTTTGTTGCTACTTGGAATCCAGACCACAATGATCCTGCAGGCCATTTTGAAACCTACTTTGTCCCCAGACCTTCTGCCTGTCTCCAATCGTAGACCTGTCACGAGCCAGCACACTTGGACTGTGTTTTAGAATGTGATATTGGAGAAATAAATTGCCTCAATAAACTAAAGCCTTGATATTTATGAGCAGTAACTCCGGCCAGTTTGATCCCTGCAGCTGAAAATGGGTTTATGTTAAAAATGAATATTATCAATCATAGCATCGATCCATCACTTGCAAGTCACACATTTCTTCTTGATCCCAATGCAATTTTACCTCTGACAATGCGGAACACAATGTGCTGGAGGAACTCAGCGGGTCAAGCAGCATCTGTAAAGGGAATGGACTGACAATGTTCCGGGTTGGGACCCTTCTTCAAACAGAATTGACCTGAGACGTCACCTGCCCATTCCCTCCACAGATGCTGCCTGGCCCGCTGAGTTCCTCCACCGCTTTGTGTTTCACTCAAGGTTCCAGCATCTGCAGTTCCTTGTGTTTCTTAACGCTGCCAATGTTGTTTAAACAACCTTCATAAGTTCATAAGTTCAATAAATTGTAGGAACAGAACATGCAAACTCCACA
The DNA here is from genome assembly GCF_053455715.1 of Rhinoraja longicauda. Classification (NCBI taxonomy): domain Eukaryota; kingdom Metazoa; phylum Chordata; class Chondrichthyes; order Rajiformes; family Arhynchobatidae; genus Rhinoraja; species Rhinoraja longicauda. The sequence continues at coordinate 14,940,856 of NC_135967.1, read as the reverse complement.
CAGACAGCACCCGAGGTCAGGATCGGACGTGGGTGTGTGGCGCTGGCTGTGAGGATTTGATTATTTTCGAAGGATTTGTTTGGCGAGGACAAACGAAAGCAGTCAGAATTTGCTTTTTGGACTTCTGTCGGAAAGCAGAGACTCTCTTTGTTGAAAGAGTCCTCTAATTGGGAAGGATTTGTTCGTGTTTTCTGAAAGTCGTAGGAGCGGCAGTGGCTGGCGGAAGGCCAAGTTGCACTTGAACTGGTGGGAGCTGAGTCTGGAGCGGTGTTTGTGGTCTGTAGCATCGGAAAGCTCCCTCCCACACCGACTTTGCCCGGTCCAGGTGTGCCGGGTAAGTACGGCAATAGTGCATTGGATTTTCGTTGAAGCCGGGAGGGCGACCGAGACCTGGGGAAGAAGCCTCCGGAAGCTCCATTTTCTACGACGGGAGGATTGGCACGGACTTTTCCCTATCTTATCAGGAGGAGACTGCTTCTGTTGCTTTGCCAGGAAAGCCTTCACAAGACTTTAAACTGCTGCAAATGCGTGGAGGTGCAGCAATAGCAGAAAGACTGCTTTGACTTATAAAATACTGAGACGTTTTGTTTTGCTCCACGCCCTAAAGATGGCGGCCCCCAAGACTTATGCAGCTGCCGTACAGTCGGCAGTCTCCGTGACTAAGGGCCATGAGTCGTTGGGGCGTATACTCGGGGTGAAAGTGACCTTGCAGGGCAACATTACCTTCAAGGCTGTGCTAACCGCGCTGGGGGAGACTGTTGGCAAGAAGGCCATAATCGCAGGCGCGGTGGTCAGTGGGAAGGCTGTTGTCATCCTAAAGAATGAGCAGTCGGTGGCTACCGCATTGGAAAGGGGGATCACGGTGGCTGGGATTTACATGGCGGTGGACCCATGGGGACGGCCCGTGCTGCCGGTCATGCTGTCCAACGTTCCCCCTTATGTTCCGGACGCGCTCCTGCTCCCACATGTAACTAAGCTGGGGGAGGTGCGGTCTGGGCCCACCAAACTGTTGCATAGGTTGGGTGATCCCGAAATGCAGCATGTATTAACGTTCAATCGCCGCGTGTACATACAGCTGGCACAGGGGATTGATATGGAGGGGAGTTTTGAGGTTGAATGGGAAGGATTCTGCTATCGCGTGTTTTGGAACACGGGCCAAGCACGCTGCCATGCATGCAAAGAGGTGGGGCATTTCCGCAGGAATTGTCCCAAGCACCGGGCTGCCAGCTCCACCAAGGTGGCCCAGGAAGGCAGTGCTGGCCCATCTGGGGCTGCTGGTTCTACCACGGTGGCCCGTGATGACTTTGTTCCCTTGCTCCCATCCTCCATTCCCCCACCACCCCCATGTCCCGTACCTGTGGCGGAGGATGCCGGTGCAGTGTGGGGGGTGGATGAGGGGCACTGGGAGAGACAGAAGAGTAAGAAAGCTAAAAGGAAGAAGAAGAACGTTCAAGTGGGACGCCAGGCAGAAGGTCACCTTAATGAGGGTCCCCCGGCAGAAGATATTATCGAGCTCGCCTCTGAGCCTGAGGGTCTGAAGGCTGGAGAGGATGAGCAGGTAGATGGCGGGGCGGAGGAACAGGCTTCAGCAATGGAGCTGACTGTACCACCGCACGCTAGTGGTTATAAGAGGAGGAGGCACGGGTCCTCTGACACGGAGAACGGCCCTGAAGGTCAGGGGCGACCTGAAGGGAGGTGTTTCTCCCCTGTTGAGGCAGAGTACCCAGTACACGCTTCCTCTGGGCAGGAGGATGCCTCTGTAGTGCAGGGACCACCTGAGAGTGGTGACACACTACCCGAGGGGGCTGTTCCCCCAGGGATTGCGTCCGCTGGCTTAGAGGGTGACCAGGGGAAGATTGATGGGGGGGACTTGAGTGTGGGGGTGGGTCCCCAGCCCATGCTCCCCATTGAGGCTACGAGTCCTATTGAGGGGTGTGCTGCCCCATCGGCTGAGGGAGCAGGGGAGACTCCGGGGGACGGGGACTCTCTGGGTGACGGTGCTAGGCCGGGTGCCCTGGGTGCGAAGGAGGACATGGTCGTTTCGGATCGTGTCCTTCGGTCGGACTCCAGACGTACCCTCTCACTGCCCGCCCCGGAGACTTCCTCCAACATCACTGCCCCCAATCCGGTTACAGAGGGCAGTGGGGGTGTGCAGGAGCCTGGCCATTTACCAGGCAGCTTGCCACAGTTAGAGGTACCGGTACCTGCCCCCGTCACTGATCCTGGGGGTGGGATGGTGACGGAGGAGGGACCGGGTGATGTGGCCGACCCGCCCACCTCACAGGGAGGGGTGAGCGAGGCGGCTGGGAGTCAGAACTATCCAGACTCGGGCTCAGACATTGAGTGGGAGGAGGAGGGGGACGTGGAGTCCAGCGACCGTGAGTTGATGGACTGTCCCACCCGCAGCCCCGTGTCTCGGCTTGTTGATATCTGGGAACTCCGGAAGTTTCTGAAGGACAGCAGAGGGAAGAGGAATAAGGCAGATCTGGCTGTTGACTGCTGGTCGGACCTGACGGTACCCTTGCAGTCCATTTATGCCATCCTTCAGGAGGAGGGGAACGTGGCAGGTGTATTGAAAAATGAGCGGCGCCAGCTCCAAGAGCTTTTTAAGTCCCTAAAGAAAGGGCAGAGGGCTCGGGGAGGCTCCATTCCGTCAAGGGGGGCTGGTAAAAGTTCTTGTGCGCTTTCAAAATGAAGCTCACTATAGCCAGCCTGAATATTAATGGGGCCAGGGAGTCTCTCCGTAGGTTTCACCATCTCTCGGTGCTGAGGGACGGGAGGTACGCGGTGAGCTTCCTGCAGGAAACACACACTGTGGCTAGTGACGAGCCCACCTGGCTCCTGGAGTGGGAAGGGGGGGTCTACATGAGCCATCTCACCTCCATTTCGAGTGGAGTGGCCTTCCTGTTGGCCCCATCTTTCCAGCCGGAGATTGTCAAGGTGCAGGACATTGTACCAGGCCGGCTGTTGTATCTGGCCGTGCGCCTGGATGGCGTGCCGTTACATTTTATTAATGTGTACGCCCCCAAGAGCGGTGCTATGCAGACGCGGTTAACACAAGAAGTGACCGCGCTGTTGAACACCATCGATCGGGGGGAGTGTGTTTTCCTGGGGGGTGATTTTAATTGTACCCTTGAGGCGAGAGATCGCTCTGGCATTCAGCGCGATCCGGCAGCGGTCAAGACATTAAGGGAGTTGGTGGATTCTTTTGAGCTAGTAGATGCTTGGAGGAATTTCCATCCCAACTCCGGCGCCTTCTCATACAGGTTTAAGGGGGGTGGTTCCCGTATTGACCGTGTATATGTGTCTAAGGCTTATGTGTCCTGTGTCTCGGCAGCCTCCATGCGGTTGGAGCCGTGCTCGGACCACTGCCTGGTGCGAGTGGACTTTATCCCGACGCGCACACGGGCAGGGTCCGCGTACTGGCACTTCAACAACCGGCTACTGGAGGAGCGCCGGTTCCGGGACTCATTCAAGCAGTTCTGGGCGGAGTGGAGGGAAAGGCAGGGGCGTTTCCCTTCCCTAAGGCAGTGGTGGGATGTAGGGAAGGCTTACGTCCGTCTGTTTTGCCAGGACTACACGAGGGGGTCGACCAAGGGGCGGGACTCCGAGATCGGACGGCTTGAGAGAGAGTTGCTCGACTCGGAGTCTCGCCTGGGTCAGACGGAGGGGGACTCGTGTGAGTGGGAGGAGTACCAGGAGAAGAAGGGGGCACTGAGGGACTTGCAGCTGAGGAGGTCCCGGGGCGCGTATGTGAGGTCGCGAGTCCAGATGTTGCACGATCTGGACCGCGCCTCCCCCTTTTTCTTCTCCCTGGAGAAGTGCCGAGGTGCCCGCAGGCAGTTTGTCGAGTTGCTTGTGGACGATGGCTCCTCCGTCACGGATCCAGAGAGGATCGGTGCCTCAGTTAGGTCGTTCTATGACACTCTGTTCTCCGAGGGAACATCTAGTGAGGAGGCACAAGGGGTGCTGTGGGAGGGCTTACCCGTAGTGTGCAAAGAGGTGGCTGAGCGCCTCGATGATCCCCTAACTCTGGAGGAGTTGACTGGTGCCCTGCACCAGCTCAGTAGGGGCAAGTCTCCGGGGCTGGATGGGCTGACTGTGGAGTTTCTTCGAGCCTTCTGGGGTGTCCTGGGGGGCGACTATGTGAAGGTGTTGGGGGAGAGCCTGGCGACCGGGGAGATGCCCTTCTCATGGCGAAGGGCAGTCGTCGTCCTGCTGCCCAAGAAGGGCGATCTCCGCCTCTTGAAGAACTGGCGCCCGGTCTCTCTTCTCAGTACGGGTTACAAAGTCTTTGCACGGGCATTGGCCAATCGCCTGGGGCCCATGCTGTCCCATGTGATCCACCCTGACCAGTCCTACACAGTCCCGGGCCGGTCCATCCAGGACAATATCCATCTGGTCCGGGACCTGATCCATCTGTGCCAGAGGGCTGGTCAGTCCGTTGCCTTTCTCTCCCTTGACCAGGAGAAAGCATTTGACCGGGTGGGACACGACTACCTTCTCGGGACTCTGCGGGCGTTTGGATTCGGACCCCATTTTGTGGCCCGGGTCCGGCTCCTATACGCTGCCGCAGAGTGCCTGGTCAAGGTCAATGGCTCTTTGTTGGCTCCCATTCACTTTGGAAGGGGGGTTCGTCAGGGATGCCCCATGTCCGGCCAGCTTTATTCCCTCTGTGTGGAGCCATTCCTGTGTCTCCTACGGAGGCGGCTGGCAGGTTTGGATTTGCCGGGGCCGGGGGTGGAGGTGGTTCTCTCGGCCTACGCCGACGATGTGTTACTAATGTTCACCGACCCGGTTGACCTGCGGAGGATGCGTGAGTGCCAGCGGGTGTTCTCAGCCGCATCCTCCGCCAGGATCAACTGGGGGAAGTGTGCTGGGCTCTTGGTGGGTCAGTGGCAGGTGGACTCCCTGCCGGAGGAGATGGCAGCTTTTGCGTGGAGCACCACGCACCTCCTCTATCTGGGGATCTACCTGAGTCCCACTGAGGGGGCTTGGCAGGCGAATTGGCAGGAGCTGGAGGCGAAGGTGGTCGCCCGTGTGGGGCGCTGGTCAGGCCTCCTTGGTGTGTTATCATATCGGGGTAGGGCTTTGGTCATAAACCAGCTGGTGGCCTCTCTGCTGTGGTACCGGCTGGCCACTCTGGTCCCGTCCTCTCGTTTCATCGCCATGATACAGAGGAGGTTAGTTAACTTCTTCTGGGGTGAGAGGAACCACTGGGTCTCTGCTGGGGTTCTGAGTCTCCCGTTGGAGGAGGGCGGTCAGGCGCTGGTCTGCGTCCGCACTCAGGTGGCAGCCCTCCGACTCAGGACCTTGCGGAGGTACGTGTACTCCGAGTGCCCTCCCAGATGGCACACGCTGGCCACGTACTTTTTCTGCCAGGGGCGCTGCCTCCAGGAGGGATCACGGCACCCGGTAGCGGGCATGAGTCAGCGCGCTAGGCGGGAGTTGCCTGGTTTTTACCGTGATCTCCTGAGAGCCAGGAATTTGGTCACCTTCAGCCAGGGCGCTGCTCCTCAGGGGGAGGGGGGTGCTGTGGTTGTGAGGGGCCCGGTCCTCACCCTGTCACGGTGGGTGTCGAGGAGAGGCGTGTGCGTGGAGCGATTCCGACTGGGCTTACCCCCGCTCCGTCGGAATTGCTCATCGGGCCCACGGCACGGGTCCCTTCCCGAGAGCCGGCCCCACGCAATATGAGCCGCCTTTCCCAGATGCCCAGCGTGCTGTTCCGTGACGCGGAGAGGCGCGTTTTGTACAGGCTGCTCCTGCACACTCTCCACTTCCTCGCTCTCGTCTTCCGTCCGGACACGCCCTGGCGGTCCGTGTTACCACCTGACGGCGGGAGCGGTCCCCAGTGGAGGTCTCTCTATAAGGGGGTCCTCCCGCTTTACATCGGGGACCTGGGGTGGAGAGTGTTGCATAAGGCTATAGCCTGTAACAGATACTTGAGCCGGTTCACGGTCTCGTCTGCCGCCTGTCACTTCTGCGGTGAGGAGGAGACCGTGTACCATTTGTATACAGAGTGCGTGAGGTTACAGCCCCTGTTCCAGTATCTGAAGGGGCTGCTCCTCAAGTTCTGGCTCCATTTTAGCCCTACGATTTTAATTTTTGGGCACCCGGTACAGAGGGGGAAGGGTCAGGAGGGAGGAGAGGGTCTCCCTGTCGGTCTGCTCCTGGGCCTGGCCAAGATGGCCATCCGCGGGTCCAGGCAGCGGGCAGTCGACGGCCTCACAGAAGTCGGCTGCCTACCCCTGTTCCAGGCTTACGTCCATGCCCGCGTGTCCCTGGAGAGGGAACACGCGGTGTCCACGGGGACTCTGGTGGCCTTCCGGGAACGCTGGTCGCCGCGGGGGGTTGAATGTATTGTTGACAGAGATGGCGGGATTTTAATGTGATAATTGTTTAATTTGTAAACTGCCGATACAGGCGGCTTTTGTTTGATCACATTTTGCATAGTATGTTTGTATGTTTTTCTTTGGAATAAAACTTTTATATATTAAAAAAAAAAAAAAAAAAAAAAAAAAGAGGTCAGAATCAAATCTGCGTCTCTGGCTCTGTGAGACAACGGCTCCATCTAAAGCTCTTAATAAGCCATTAATGCCAGTGAGAGAAAGCCGATGGCATGGACGTAATCCAGATTGATCCATATGCAGCCTTTTGACTGGGTGTGCTTGTTATTTGTTGGAGCCATCCTTGAAATCAGCAAACCCAATCACAAAACTCCCCCTGAATCTGTAGTTCTTCCGACACTAACCTTGCATAGATATTTAACTGTTCAAAACAAACAATTGGTTTAAGCAAATCGATGAATTCAATCCCTTTTCAGACTTAGAACATAGAACAGAATACAGGAACAGGCCCTTCGGCCCACAATGTCCATGCAGAACATAATGCCAAGTTAAACTAACCTCCTCTGACTGCACGAGATCCATATCTCTCCATTCACAGCATGTATATATGCCTATCTGAAAGCTTCTTAAATGCCACTATCATATCTGCTTCCACCACCATCTACCACCCACTGTGTAAAATCTTGGTGGCAATGGCGACCAAAGGCAGCACCGTGGTGCATTGTTAGAGCTGCTGTCTCACAACACCAGAGACTCGGCTTCGATCACAACCCCAGCTGCTGTGGGTGTGAAGTTTGCATGTTCTTCCTGCGACCACGTGGGTTTCCTCAGGGTGCTCGGGCTTCCTTTCACCTTCCAAAGTTAAGTGGAGGTTTGTAGGTTAATTGGCCTCTGTAAATGGTACCTAGTGTGTAGGGAGCGGACGAGAAACCGGGATAACATAGAACTAGTGTGAATGGTTGATCGATGGTTGGTACAGACTTGATGGGCCGAAGGGCTTGTTTCCACGCTGTCTCTCTAAATTAAACCAAAAGCCTCCTTTAAACATTGTCCCTCCCACCTTAAAGCTATGGAAGGAGATGTTTGAGGCAGGTTTTTTACAGAGGGTGGTGGGTGCCTGGAATGTACAGCCAGTGGTGGTGGTGGAGGTAGATATGACAGTGGTATTCAAGTGACTTTGGATAGGCACATGGATATGCAGGGAGAGGTATGGATCATGTGCAGGCAGAGGAGATTAGTTCAACTTGGCATCATGTTCAGCACTGTTGGCCGAAGGGTCTGTTCTCCTGCTGTTCTATGTGTTGGAAGGAACTGCAGATGCTGGTTTACACCCGAAGATAGACACAAAATGCTGGAGTAACTCAGTGGGTCAGGCAGCATCTCTGGAAAAAAGGAAACTCACCTGGCACATCCCTCCAAAGGCAAGACTTTGCCGGCTGTAGCAATCGTGCAACACTTTTATAATCTCCTAAATATTTTAGGCATGTAAAATTCATTAAGATTGAAATAAATTATTTAAATTTTTTTAAATTATCATCAAATTAAAAAAGAAGCTGATTAAAAACATAAAGCATTTGGAAATGATTAAGAACATTAAAGCAAAATAATTAAAGCAAATAGCAACATATCCCTTGTCTCGGAAGGCACAGCTAAGCTATTCCATTGGTATCAGTGGGTCTCAGTGCATCTGAACTGTCACCTGAGGTGTGAGGTGATGTGTAATTTGATAATATCCTGGCAGGATTACTTGACAACTCAACACTACGGCCCACCGCTTGCACTACTATGGACTTGTCTCTGCATTGATGTCTTGTTTTGTTGCACAGTCTTCTTTCATAGAGTTATAGAGTCACACAGCATCCTAACAGGGCTTCAGCCTACACTGACCAAGATGCCCCGTTTACAACAGTCTAATTTACCTGCACCCGGAGAAAACCCAATGGTCACAGGGAGAATGTACAAACTCCGTACAGACAGCACCCAAGGTCAGGATCAAACCTGGGTCTCTGGCGCTGTGAGGCAGCAACTCTATCGCTGCGCCACCGTGCCGCTCCCAGTCTGTGGTGCCAAGGATGAGATTTTAATATTCACTATCCCACATGGGAAGAAAGTTTTTTTTTTCTCTCTGCCACCATAGAATCATTGAGTCATAGAGACGTACAGAGTGGAAACAAGCCCTTCAGAACACAACATAACACAGCTTGCCCACGCCAACCAACTTGCCCCATTTACACTTGTCCCACCTGCTTGTGTTTGACACATATTCTTTCAAATCTTTACTATCCTTGTATTGGTCCAAATGTTTCTTAAACATTGTGATAGTACTTGCCTCAACTACCTCCCCTGGCAGCCCTTTCAAATTACCTACCTCCCGTTGTGTAAAACAAGCTGCCCCTAAGGTTCCTATTAAATATTCCCCCCCCCCTCACCTTAAGCCTATGTCTTCTGGTTATTGATTCATTGTCTAACCCTGTACCCTGAATCTGTGACCTGTCTTCTTATGGACTCTTTGGCCAATATCTTCACACCATCATTCCCAGTCAGCATCTTTCATAATCTTACCTCCCTCAGTGCGGTCAGCTCTCATTTGTCCAAACTCTCATGTAGCCTCAATCCTACTCAATCTCTCCTTGAAAGAACACCACACAGTTCAGTAAACAAGCCATGAATATACCCTGCAAAGGTATGTACAAATGTTGTATTTAATTTTGTTTTAGTTTAGTTCAGATATACAGCATGGAAAAAGGTCCTTCAGCCCATCGAGTCCACCAGTTCATACTAGTTCTATGTTATACCACTTTCACATCCATTCCCTCTTAACCTGCACCTTACCAAGCTTGTGCATATGTCAATAAACCCCACTTGACGTGACTTCTCTCCTCTAATTTTGACCACCACTGTTGCTGTTCTTTGAGGCCAGTGCAATATTTCCACACCTGCCACAGCTCGGATCAGTTGTGGACATTAAACTTGAGTGAAAGTCTCAATCAAGTTAATGGCAGCTCACCAACAAAATTCCCCACATATATTTTGCTGTTTATGCATCTCCACAATGTGATTATTACACATTATTATTCATGTGGCACTCATGATACCAATTTATGGAGAATAAAATGGCCACAAGAGACCCAATTAGAACCGCAATCGCTGAAAAATTGAGTTTGTTTACTCTGATCTAGGCAATTAGCTTCACAATTTCACAATTTAGCTTCTATTTTCTCACATCTTCCTTTGGTTTCCATGGGTGTGGGTGAAAGGAGCAAGTCTTTAATTCTCAAAATGCTGGAGTAACTCAGCAGGTCAGGCAGCATCTCAGGAGAGAAGGAATGGGTGACGTTTCGGATTGAGACCTTTCTTCAGTCTGAAGAACGGTCACGACCCGAAACATCACCCATTCCTTCTCTCCTGAGATGATGCCTGACCTGCTGAGTTACTCCAGCATTTTGTGAAATAAATACCTTCGATTTGTACCAGCATCTGTAGTTATTTTCTTACACTAAGTCTTTCATTCTCACAGTTGCTTTTACAATGACTAAAAATGACAGGAATTTTATTACCTCTTTGCCATTTACATCGCAGCTTGGTTTAGGAACAGCTTTGCCCAGGTCTGCAAGAAATTGCAGAGAGTTGTAGATGTCGCCCAGTCCATCACACAGACCAGGCTCCCCATCACTGACTCCATCTACACTTCATGCTGCCTCGGGAGAGCAGCCGACATAATCAAAGGCATTCCCTCTTCTCCCTGATCCTGTACAGCAGCAGATAGAGATACTTGAAAATGCACACGACCAGACTCAGGAACGGCTTCTTCTCCTCTGTTACCAGGCTTCTGAATGATCCTTCTATAAGCCAGGGTACTGTCCGATTCACCTCGATCCCATAGAACTGATGTGCTACAATCCTGAGAACTATATTCTGCAATTTGTAATTTTCTCCTTTGCTCTATCTATAGTACTTGAGTTTGACTTGATTGTATTTATGAATGGTATTATCTGATCTGTTTGGATAGCATGCAAAGCAAAGCTTTTCCCTGTACCTCGGTTCCAGTGATAATAATAAACCTAATCTTAAACATGCCTTGCTCTTTTCCCAAAAGGGCCCTGCATAGAGGCCATTTGGCCCGAGACATCCATGCTAATCAAGATCCCTGACCAAGCTAATGCCACTTGATCAGGATTTAACCTGGAGTAGTGAGATTGTTTCTATACTAGCTGTGCAACTGTGCCACCATTGTGGACTTCTTACATCTGTGAGATTGCTCCAAGGAGCACTAATCTTATCAACTCATCTGAAAACATGCCACTACTATCTGCTGGTGAGGGCTGGACAATAATGTATCTGGAATAACAGGGGTCGGCACAGTGGCGCAGCAGTAAAGTTGCTACCTTGCAGCGCCAGAGACTTAGGTTCGATTCTAACAATGGGAGCTGTCTGTGTGGAGTTAGTACGTTCTCCCTTTGACTGCGTGGGTTTTCTCCGTGTGCTCCAGTTTCCTCCCACACTCTAAAGACGTAGAGGTTTGTAAGTTATTTTACTTCGGTAAAGTTGTAAATTAGCCCTAGTGCGTAGGATAGTGATAGTGTACGGAGTGGTCACTGGTCGGCATGGACTCAGTGGGCCAAAGGGCCTGTTTGCACTCTGTATCTCTCAAGTCTCGTCCCAATTGGCAGGTTACATTGAATAGTAATGTTCCACTCTAAAAGAAGATATGACTTGCATTCATACAGCAACTTTTACAACCTCAAGACACCCAAAATACTCTAGAACCAATGAACTACAGTCCTGCTGAGTTCCTCCAGCAGTTTATTCTTTGCTGGTCAGTCTGAAGAAGAGACCCAACCTAAAACATCAGCTGTCCATTCCCTCCACAAATGCTGCCTGACCCATTGAGTTCCTCCACAACTTATTTGTGGACCTGCACTCACCTTTGGGATGCGGGAAACTACAACCAATTTTCGCACAGCAGTGCCCACAAAAAGCAGAATAATAATATTCTGTATTAAGTGGCTCAGCACTTCAACTCCCCCTCCCATTCCCAATCTGACCTTTCTGTCCTGGGCCTCCTCCATTGTTAGAGTGAGGCCCAGCACAAATTGGAGGAACAGCACCTCATATTTCGCTTGGGCAGTTTACACCCCAGCGGTATGAACATTGAATTCTCTAACTTCAGGTATCCCTGCTTCCCCTCTCTATCCCCTCCCTCTTCCCAGTTCGCCCACTAGTCTTCCTGTCTCCGACTACAACCTATCTTTGTCCTGCCCCCTCTCCTGACATCAGTCTAAAGAAGGGTCTCGACCCGAAACATCACCCATTCCTTCCCTCCCGAGATGCTGCCTGGCCCGCTGAGTTACTCCACCATTTTGTATCTACCTTGGAATAATAATAGATATCTGTGTCAAATTGTAGAGAACCATAAGAGGCTGACATTCAGGTCAACATCTCGTCTAATAGCCAACATTTCTGATCATGTCACAATCTTTGAGTAGAAACACTACATCTGAACTGATATCTTATAAAAATGATCAATACTTTTCAACAGATCTCCTCTCAACAGGATGCGTTTAGAGGGATGTGGGCCAAACACAGGCAGCTGGGACCAGTGTAGATGGGACATGTTGGTAGGAGTGGGCAGTTTGGTCCGAAGAGCTTGTTTCCACACTGTATGACTACAGTGTTTCCACACTGTATGACTAAGGTGACTTTGGCTCTATGACTAAATCTTAAGTCAAAGTTACCACAGTAATCTCAATCTGTGCTTTGAGCTCTCATATAATCCATCTTACTGAATACAATACAATACAATACAATACAATATATCTTTATTGTCATTGTACCCAGGGGTACAACGAGATTGGGAATGCGCCTCCCATACGATGCAATAATTTAGGTAATTTAGACAGCAGCAACCCAACGAAACGAAACAGTTGTAACAGTTTTGGACAGGGTAAAGTGCAAGTTGATCTATGCGTTGTGGCCATTCGGCTCAGCAGGACCGGTTCATAGCAGCTATGGCCCTGGGGATGAAGCTGTTCCTGAGTCTGGAGGTGCGGGCATAGAAGGCCTTGTATCGTCTGCCCGATGGAAGGAGTTCGAACAGACTGTTGCAGGGGTGTGAAGAGTCTTTGTGGATGTTGGTGGCTTTTCTGAGGCATCGTGTGTTGTAGATGCCCTCCAAGTCTGGTAGCTGTGTTCCGATGGCCCTCTGAGCTCTATGGACTACCCGCTGTAGAGCTTTCCTTTCTGCCTCCGTGCAGCTGAGGTACCACACAGGGATGCCATGCGTTAGGATGCTCTCTATGGTGCAGCGGTAGAAGGTCGTCAGCAGCTGTTGGGGTAGACCAGACTTTTTCAGTGTTCTTAAGTAGAACAGTCTTTGTTGTGCCTTCTTGACCAGCGCAGCAGTGTTATTGGACCATGTTAGGTCCTCCGAAATGTGAGTGCCCAGAAACTTGAAGCTGGACACTCTCTCCACACTGTCCCCGTTGATAGAGATCGGGGCATATTCCCCGTTATGTGACCTGCGGAAGTTGATGATCAGCTCCTTGGTCTTGGTGGTATTTAGGGACAGGTTGTTATCCGAGCACCAGTCCGCCAGGTTCTGCACCTCCGCTCTATAGTTTGTTTCATCCCCGTTGGTGATCAGCCCGATCACCGTTGTGTCATCTGCAAACTTGACAATGGTGTTGGTGTCGAATGCAGGAACACAGTCGTGTGTGAAGAGGGAGTAGAGCATGGGGCTCAGAACACAGCCCTGTGGTGTGCCGGTACTCAGGGTGATAGTGGAGGACAGGTGCGGGCCCATTCTCACTGCCTGCGGTCGTTCCAGCAGGAAGTCCAGGATCCAGTCACATAATGACGAGCTGAGGCCTAGCTGGTGGAGTTTGGTGATGAGCTTGGTGGGGATGACCGTGTTGAAGGTGGAGCTATAGTCTATGAATAGCATCCTCACGTACGTGCCCTGTCTCTCTAGGTGAGTCAGGACAGTGTGAAGAGCCAGAGAGATGGCGTCCTCTGTGGATCTATTTGCCCTGTATGCAAATTGATGTGGGTCCAGTGAGTCAGGGATGCTGGATTTGATGTGTGAGAGGACCAGCCTCTCAAAGCACTTCATGACTATCGGCGTTAGGGCAACCGGGCGGTAGTCGTTCAGGTTGGAGATCTTTGCTTTTTTCGGCACCGGAACTATGATAGCCGACTTCAGGCACTTGGGGACCGTAGCCAGAGATAATGACAGGTTAAAGATCCTGGTGAATACCTCAGCCAGCTGTTCAGCACAGTCCTTCAGTACCCTTCCTTGAACTCCATCCGGTCCTGCAGCCTTGCGTGGGTTGACCCTTTGCAGAGCGCGTTGTACCTCCTGTGTGCTCAGTTGCAAGACCTGTCCCACCGCCTCGGCTGAAGCAGCTTTGTGACTTTAAGATGGACACAAAGTGCTGGAGTAACTCAGTGGGTCAGGCAGCGTCTCTGGAGAAAAATTATGGGCAACGTTTCGGGTCAGGGCCCTTCTTTAGACTGAAAGTTGAGGGGAGGGAACAGGAGGTAAGAAAAGGCCAGAATGTTTCAGGGCCGGCAACAGATGACCAAGGGTGGAGCCCATAATGGCCCATTCTTCTGTGGTAGTGAGTCCGGGTTAAAACATGAAAGTTGAGCCGGCGACCAGTTGTAATCATAGAGGGGGAGCAGAGAGAGAGGGTGTTGCAGAACTCCCGTCAGAGAGAGGAGAACAACATCAAAGTGGGCATTCCTCAAGCAGATTTTGCAGTGGAGCAGACAAAATGTGTAGGAAGGAACTGCAGATGCTGGTTTATAATGAAGATTGACACAAAGTGCTGGGGTAACTCAGCAGGTCAGGCAGCATCTCTGAAGAAAAAGGATGGTTGACGTTTCGGGTCGGCACCCATCTTGAGACTGAAGTGCTGACTTGAGCTGTGGCGAGTAGGTAGCAGTGCTGCCCATTTCAACGAGCACAGGGAAGGTGACTTTGTATCTCAGCTGAGTAATTTAATTAGCAGTGCCCACAGGTATGGTGACTAATTGACAGTGCCTGTCTGATTGTGCAGAGGGAGGGTGATGATTTAATCAGCTGCAGCCCCTAGGTATGTTTGTTTACAGGCAATTCTTGAATCAATATACAGAGGGAAGCATTGCACAAAAGAAAGAAACACACACTGCTTGAAACTGCGATGAAGCAGCTGCTCAAAAAATTGTCTTCATTTCCCATTCACCAGATTAAATCCCATAGAAATTACCTGAACTGCTGACTATTTCCACTGTCTTCTATTTTTATTTAATTTACTCTGGCAAGTCCTATGCTCAATTAAAGTGTGAATCCAGCAGGATACCTTGTGCAAAGCAGAAAGTGCTGCAGGAACTCAGCGGATCCAGACAGCATCAGTGGATGGAATGAAAAGGCGACATTCCTCCAATCTGAAAAAGGATCCCGACTTGAAGTCTGGTCCGTCCATTCCCTGCACAGATGCTGCCTGACACACTGCCTCCACTAAACACTTTGTGTTTAGCTTGAGATTCTAGCATCTGCAATTCCTTCTGTCTCCAGGATACTGTGTGTGTGTGTGCGCAAATGTACAAGTGTGCAAATATGTCAAAGTTTGCATTTTGCATGTGTGTGAAGGCATGTGTGCAAATGTGTGAATATATGTATTTGTTTGTGTTCATGCATGTGTGTGTGTGTGTGTGTGTGTGTGTGTGTGTGTGTGTGTGTGTGTGTGTGTGTGTGTGTGTGTGTGTGTGCGCAAATGTGTGCATTTGTTTGTGTGTGCACGTATTTGTGTGTGTCTGTCCACATGTGTGTTCATCTTATATGTGATTTGTGTGTGTGTGTGAATGTGTATGTGTGTGTCAATGCGTATGTTTGTGCATGTGTGCATGTGTGTGTGAATGTGTGTGTGTATGTTTGTGTGCGTGTTCGAATGTGTATGAATGTGTATGTGAATGTATTTGTTTATCTGTATGTGTATGTGTGTGTGTGCGCGCGCGAGAGAGAGAGGAAGAAGAGTGGACATCACCCAGCAGTGATGAATGATGGACGATGTCCAAACCATTGATCACTTCCTCACTAGCAACCCAACTGTACAGTTGCAAACAACACACTTCATTATTATATGACCGGTTCAGTGAGAACCAGGCCGTAACATCTTTAAGACATGTACAGGTCAAAATGTTATATTTCATACAGGAATCAATCGCTCAACAAAAATCGTGTAATATGAAGCCATTACATGAGGAATTTGTGGCCCAGCCAGTGGTCTGGGCCAACAATGAGACAATGTTTTGACTCAAAACTGGTGAATTAGATTTCCTCACTGCCCAATGACAGTTGGTAAACAGTAGCAGGTGAAATTTGGCAAAGATCATTGCCATTCTCAGAAATGATTAGAATTAGAAAATAGAACAGTACAGCACAAAGACCGTTGAACACACATAGTGTAACACAGGAACAGGCCTTTCAGCCCACAAAGTCTGTGCTGAACATGCTGCCAAGTTAAGAGAATCTCTTCTGTCTGCTGGTGAACCATATCTCTCCATTCCATGCATGTCATCCTGACCTTCCCTGCAGGAAAGATGTGCTGGCACTGGAGAGGGTCGAGAGGAGTACCGAATAGTGAAAGTCTTGGATAGAGTGAATGTGGAGAGGATGTTTTCACTCGGGGGAGAGTCTAGGACTAGAGGTCAGAATTAAAGGATGTTCCTTTGGGAAGGAGATGAGGAGGAATCTCTTTAGTCACAGGGTGGTGAATCTGTGAAACTCTTTGCCACAGAAGGCTGTGGAGGCTGTCAATGGATATTTCTAAGGCAGAGATAGATAGATTCTTGATTAGTACGGGTGTCAGGGGTTATGGGGGAGAAGGCAGGAGAATGGGGTTGGAAGGATATATTGATCAACCACGATTGAATGGCAGAGTAGACTTGATAGGCCGAATGGCCTAATTCTGCTCTTATCACTTATGACCTTATGACCATATCATGTGCCTATCTAAAAGCCTCTTATGTGGCTTTGAGGAGGTATGGAGATGGGGAGGGAGAGAGAGACGGTGGAGAGTCTTGAAAAGAAGAATTAAAGGTTTAAAAGCAAGGCCTTGTTGAATTGAAAATCACCATGGGTCAGCATTTTAAATGTCGGCATGCTGGCCAAGGTATAATGTATCGTATTGGTATGTTAATAACTCGAATTGAAACTCATAGCAAGGTCCCCCACAGTGAATCTATTTATATGGAAATAGGCTGCATTGAATGTCTCAGCCTGATATTGTTTTGAATCAAAGGGTAAATTCAACCTCCCTGCTCTGATAGAAAGGTTCAAATGATGCAGCAGTGTTTTTGCCTTCTTACAGCCCTTGTTCTTTCAACAGTATTACATCAGGGGTGAATCACACCAGAATAAGCTTTTGTGGTCTCGAGCAACACCTTTCTCCTTCTGACTCTGCAGGGATAAAATTATAAACTGAAGCTACAAGAAGAGTTTGGACAAACAAACTCGGTTTCTTTTCTCTAGAACACTGAAAGTGGAGGGGAGACCCGATAGAAGTGTATAGATTTACGAGAGACATAGATAGAGTAGACAGTCAGAACCTTTTTCCCAGTGTGGAAATGACAAAGATTGGAAGGTATAACTTTAAGGTGAGAGCATCTAAGTTTAAAGGAAATGTGCAGAGCAAATTTGTTTTTTGGTAGAGAGTTGTGGGTGTCTAGAAAGTACTGGACTTTATTCCGTGGAATGCAGGAGGTTGGGGGGTAATCTTACCGAGGTGTATAAAATCATGAGGGGATTAGATAGGGTGAATGCACAGAGCCTTTTACCCAAGGTAGGGCAAACAAGAAACATAGGTTTAAGATGAGAGGGGAAAAACTTAACAGGAACCTGAGGGGCAACACAGAGGACAGTGGGTATAAGGAACAAGCTGCCAGAGGAGGTGGTTGAGGCAGGTACTATAACAACATTCAAGAGGCATTTGAACAGGTACGTGGATAGGAAAGGTTTAGAGGCCAAATTCAGGCAGGTGAGACTAGTGTAGATGGGGGATTTTGGTCAGCATGGGCAAGTTGGGCCAAAGGTTCTGTTTCCAAGTGCTATGCCTCTATGACTAGTCTCCATAGTCAATATTTGAGTGCTAGTTCTTCCAAAAGGAACTACGAGAAAAGGTTATTGCAATCTAGTCCATGGTCCTTTCTTGGCATTACCTTTTCCAATGTCCAAACTCCTGAACACCCCCCCAACCCCCTACCTGCTAAAATCAGTATAATTGAGGTTCTGTTATTTCAACCTGTTGTCTCTCACTTTAAATGCTAAGGCAGCATTGATCCTCAGAAAAAGAAATCTATCTATCTATCCCTCCCTCCCTCCCTCCCTCCCTCCCTCCCTCCCTCCCTCCCTCCCTCCCTCCCTCCCTCCCTCCCTCCCTCCCTCCCTCCCTCCCTCCCTCCCTCCCTCCCTCCCTCCCTCCCTCCCTCCCTCCCTCCCTCCCTCCCTCCCTCCCTCCCTCCCTCCCTCCCTCCCTCCCTCCCTCCCTCCCTCCCTCCCTCCCTCCCTCCCTCCCTCCCTCCCTCCCTCCCTCCCTCCCTCCCTCCCTCCCTCCCTCCCTCCCTCCCTCCCTCCCTCCCTCCCTCCCTCCCTCCCTCCCTCCCTCCCTCTCTCCCTCCCTCTCTCCATCCCTCTCTCCATCCCCCTCTCCCTCCCTCTCTCCATCCCTCTCTCCATCTCTCTCTCCATCTCTCTCTCCATCTCTCCTTCCTCTCCTTCTCTTCTTTCTCTCCTTCTCTCTTTTTCTCTTTATTTCTTTTTTAATTTCACACTTCAGCAACATACACACCCTTTGTTAGTATTAATATAGTTAATATTTATATAATGATTAATGACACATTGGCTGGAGTTTCACTGAGGCATCTTTCTCATGGTCAAATGTTCCCTCAAAATAATTTATTTCTGTCCTGATGAAAGCCCATTTGCGTAAATCAGCACATTGTCCTTTGATGCTGGAATTAACACAGAGATCGATGAGAGGCCATGAACTTCCATTAATTTTCCAGCACTTACAATAGGAATGCGACTGAATATTTTGCATCAATGCTGAGAAGATGCAAGGTGTGGTTGTCTCTTTGCAGAGTAAGGGTTCACTGGAGGAGAACTGTTGTGATGGTTGTACGTCATGGATTTTAAATGGCAGCAAATCATAAAGTGCTGGTGAAACTCAATGGGTCAGGCAGCATCTGTAGAGGGAAAAGAATGGCTGATGTTTCAGGTTGGGACCCTACTACAGGATTGCGAGCTGAGAGGAAGGATAGCCAGTGTGAAGGGGTGAACCAGGGACCATTAAGAGTCAGGAGTCAGGACTCAAGAGTGTTTAATTGTCATAAATATCGACAACAGAACAATGACATTTTTACTTGGAGCACCATAATAGGCTTGTAAACGCAATACTAAAATGCAAATTAATTAAGCCTCTTTCTCCAGAGATGCTGCCGGTCTCGCTGAGTTACTCCAGCATTTTGTATCTATCCTCAGAGTGAACCAGCATCTGCAGTTCATTCCAAAACATCTATGTAACTTAATAACTCCAATACAAGCGCAAAACAAGGCTTCATAAGTTACTGGGTGGCGCCATATATGGCAGCCTCGCCAACAGCCGATCTCATCTTTTTCTTCTTTTGCTGTTTTGGTCTGTGTTTATTTGTATGTTTTTAGTGTACTTTTAGTTTTTGTATTATGTCGGGGAGGGTGGGGGGGGGGGGGGGGGGGGGAGGAGGGGTTGGGGGAAACCTTTTTTATCTCTTTCCTCGATGGAGATGCGACTTTTCCCATCGTATCTCCATCTGCACTGCGGCTTTATCATTGTGGAGCTGGCGGTCCCTTTGTTAGGGATCGACTCGGGAGCTCCAACCGCCGACAGCGGGAGCTTCGATCAGCGACTGCGGGAGAAAAGGAGGAAAGAAGGTATAAGTTATTTGCCTTCCATCACAGTGGGGAATGTGAGGTCGCCGAAAAAACAAGATGGACGTGCTGCCTGCACTGGTGAGGACTCGGAGGGAGTGCAGTGAGTGCAGTGATCTCGGTGTTTTATGGGGCTCCATGAGGACATCCTGGAGTCTAGTGCGAGTGTGGACGGCTTTCTGACGGTTTGGATGGACAGGGAGTGCAGAGAGAGTGACAGCGGTCGGTACAACTCTGGTCACATCACGGTGAGGGAGCGTGTGTGTGGCCTGGACATTGAATTGATGGTTGTGAGTCTCCGTTTATGCTGTGTGGGCTGCGGATTCTCACACGCCGTTGTGGTGTCTGTTTAAGTCTATGTTTAATTTTTGTGTGGTTATGTATCTTGTTGCTTTTTAGTATGACTGTTGGCAAATCAGATTCCTTGTATGTTTACATACTTGGCCAATAAATTAATTACAATTACAATTACAATTAATAGGTTCTTAGAGCCGAATTAGGCCATTCGGCCCATTTAGTCTCCTCCGTCATTCCATCGTGGCTGTTCTACCTTTCCCTCTCAAACCCTTAGCAACCAAAATCTGTCCATAGTTCATTGGATAGTGTTGTGCAGTGTTCAAGAGTCTGATGGTTGTTGGCAAGAAGCTGTTCTTGAAGCTGAAGGTCATAGTTTTCGAGCTCCTGTCCCTTCGTCCCGATGGGAGAAGCAAAAGGAATGCATGACTGTGAGTTGATAGGTGGATTTTAAGTGGCATTTGACTTAAAAAAAGTTTTAAACATTGGCTTGTTGATTTAGGAAGTGATTTTTAAAGTATATTTAAACCAAACCAAACATTGATGATTACGGCCAGGAAATGGGTTTTGTGATGTTGATGGAGAGATTAACAAGGGGTGGTGTCTCTGAAAGAGTGCAACGGAGTGTCTTACATCCATCTAAGGGAGCTGGTGAAAGCTTGGTTTAAATTAGACTTCTTGGCTTCAATTGGACTTGGTTTCAATTGGACATCAAACTACATTGGATGCTGCATTCCCATAGGGGTGCCAGATTGAATCAGAAGTGTTCCGACCCAAAACGTTACCTATCCATTTTCTCCACAGATGCTGCCTGTCCCGCTGAGTTACTCCTGCACTTTGTGGCTATCTCTGAATCGCCATCTTATAATTCTTTGAAAGGCATCAAAAACTGGGTTGCAGCCAAAAGCACACAAAATGATCAGTGGTAAAATATAACGGCCAGCATGAATATTTACAACCCTGCATTAAAGTTTTTTATAAGGCCAAATGTGTGATGTACAAGGGTCATTGAAATGGATGAAGAATTAGTCTAATCCTTTCCAAAACTGCAGTCTTGTACGTGACAAGGAGAGATCTTGGCAATGCCTTTGAGACCTGAATTCAGTTCAGTCTTATATCTTGAACATAATTCAACATTGGATAGAATTGATCTTGCTTGCTCAATAATACAGAAATTCAAAATGGTAGAAATTATCAGTCAGAAGTCGAATCAATCAGTTCCCTACTTAGATCATGGTCTATTTACCTGTGTTTCAGAAATAAATATATTGGGTATAAAATGCCCTCTTATTGAGAGTGGTAGAGAGATTGTGGATTGCAGATAAAGCATAGTTATGACTTATTTTAAATTACTCAAAGAAACCAAATTGATATAATATAGATATACAGAAAGCACAAATAGGATTGCTATTGATCCTAGATAGACACAACATTTTAAAATAGACACAAAAAGAGACCCGCACGCCTTTGCTTCTAACTCCAGTTCCAGACGCCCCAGTTTGGACCCAACCCGGATTTGAGTTGTAGACCTTTCTCTCCTGCAGCTCTTTATCCACCACCCCACCCCCCCCCCCCCTGCCCCCACCCCCCCTCCCCCCCGCCTCCCTCCCTACTTTCAGTCTGAAGAAGGGTCCCAACCCGAAATCTCATCTTTTTTCTCAGGAGATGCTGCCTGACCCGCTGAGTTACTCCAGCACTCTGTGTCTATCTTTGGTATTAAACCGGCATCTGTAGTTCTTTGCTTCTCAAACAAAACAAGGTATTGGAAAAGTGACCAAAAGATTAGTCAAGATTCTTCAGGAGCTGGTAAAAAAAACAACATAAATTGAATTCCTTACTGAGTGAAAATGTAAGAGATTCCATGCTCCAGGTTCGAGTTATGTCCAGGTCACTTGGAAAGGATGCAGCATATTCTTCATAAAAACAATTAAGGAAACCAAATGCAATCACACTATTAGCAGTATTCAGAGTGAAAAATAAGAAATTAGGTAAAATGGAAGTAACCAGAACTTAATGGCACAATTTCTCAGAAATCTATATACCTTCCGTGATAAATGATGAAGGTCTGGGTTAATTTCTTTACCTCATTAAAGCTTCCTCAATCTCCCTCTGATTAATGTAGGGAAGTTGGATAAACCAAAGAGTTGAAATGAGTCATTAACACTCGACGATGAAGTTAAAAGTCTGTTTAACTGTTTCCATTTGCTATTTCTACAATCGCTTTGTTTTAATACCAAGTCCTTAATGTCATTAATACAGCTTGTGACAAGAGGGTGCAAGGAGCAACATGCCTTTGCTATTAATGGTTAATGTAGGTACACATAGGTTATAAACATAGCATCTTTAGTCATATAGTCATAGAGACATACAGAGCATGGAAACAGACCCTTCAGCCCAACTTACCCATGCCAACTAAGATGCTACAGGTTTACTATTCCCACATACCCGTGTAAGGCTGATATCCTCCTAAACCTTTCTATCCATATTCCTGTCCAAATGTCTTTTAAATGTGGTTATAGTACCTGCCTCAACTACATCCTCTGGCAGCTCATTCCCTACACCCACCACCATATATCTGTGTGAAAAAGTTGCCCCTCAGATTCCCATTAAATCTTGCTCCTCTCACCTTAAAATGATATATTGTTAACTAATGCCCTGAAATCTTCAGTTGCAGGCAATATTGGCTGTGGCCAGTGTTTTTTTTTTAGGAATATTTATTTATTCCCTAAGAAAATGTCTCGGGAATAAATTGAAAACTAGAAAGAATTTCAAAGGAGATTTACCAGAATTATGCTTGGATTAGGGGATATTAGCAACAGGGAAAGGTTAGACATACTTGGATTGTTTTCTCTGGAGCATGGGAGGCAGAGGGGAGACCAGATAGAAGTTTATAAAATCATGAGAGGCATAGATAGGGTGGACAGTCAGAACCTTTTTTCCCCAGGGTGGAAATGACCGGGATTGGATGGCATAGCCAGTTCTATTCTCTTTCCATTGCAATTCCCTTAATATAAATTCATAAGTTCTTAAGTCATCGGAGTAGAATTAGGCCATTTGGCCTATCGACTCTACTCCGTCATTCAATCATGGGCGATCTATCTTTTCCTCGCATAAGGTTATGTCATTAGGAATAGGAGTAGAATTTTGGCGACTACCTACGTCAACCGGCGACAGGTACCGGCGTCAAACCCGGAGGCCAAAATGACGTGAATTGTCTTCAGTTGTCGCCGACACGGTCGTGGCTTGTCGTAGCTTGTCGTGGGTAGACGCAGGTTGACTTTGGTTGTCGTAGGTTGCTGCCTGTGTGGTTGTAGGTTGTCGTAGGTGCGGTCGTAGGTGGACGTCCTAAGTCGCGACGATTGGGTCGCCGGTTGTCGGTAGCTTGCCGTAGATTGACATCGACTAGGTGGTAGGTTGTTGTAGCTTGTCGTAGACATTGTCGTAGGGGGGTGTCCAGTCGCTGTTTCTTCGGCGACCTGCTACGACTATTGCAGTCGCCGGTAGTCGCCTAAAAAAACGCCTACGTGGGACAGGCCCTTACTAATGATGAACCTCTCATTTCCCATTTAAAAAATACCCAAATACTACAGATTCACTACCACAATGTAAGTTGTTTCTGACCTGAGCTTCTCCCTCTCAAGTTGAATTTGCATGGTATTATGTCATAGCCAGAACAACTTCAGGGAAGACCCTCATAGAGGTGAAGGAAAAGGCAGGGAGGGATGAGAGTATTCATAAAGCATGTGGACACCATGCGTTCCCCTTGAACTGTGATTGCCATTGGTATCAGTGACCCCTGAGAGATTGGACGGTGATATCTGCGATGCACTGAGCAGCAACAACTCAGTCACCCACCATCATTGTACAACATCAAGACACTTCAATTCACAACAGCTTAGGGATGTTGTGAAGGATTCATCCCTAGTTTACCAGGGATTTGAAAACAAAAGTTTGCAGACTCCATTTACCTCAGTATGGCTGGATTATGTGCCATGCAAGTCTAGAACGCAATAAAAGGTCGGTCTGCCACAACAGCTAATGATGACCTTCTACCGCTGCATCACAGAGAGCATACTGACACACGGCATCTATGTGTGGTACCTCAGCTGCACGGCAGCGGATAGGAGAGCTCTTCAGCGGGTCGTCTTCAGAGCGCAGAGGATCATTGGGGCACAGCTACCAGCCCTGGCGGACATCTACAACGCACGCTGCCTCAGGAAAGCCACCAGCATCTACAAGGATTCCACACACCCATGCCACCGTCTGTTGGGACTATTTCCATCTGGCAGATGTTACAAAGCCTTCTACGCCCACACCTCCAGACTAAGAAACAGCTTTATCCCTAGAGCTATAGCTGCTCTGGTCCTGCTGAGAGCCTCCCATGATCTGTCTCTGCCCCCAGGGTCATCTGGCACAACTGACCCCTGCATGAACCTTTTTTTGCACTTTACCTTGTTCCCCCTTTTTTTCTTCCCCCCCCTCTTTTGTTGTTTTAATTTTTGCCGTGATTTATTTATATATTTGACAGCATCGATATGGAAGTGACATTCTCAATCTCGTTGTATTTGTACAATGACAATAAAAGATATTGTATTGTATTGTATTGTCTTCAGTTTAGTTTATTTAGCTTAGACATACAGCGTGGAAACAAGGCCCGTGAGCTGATCAAGTCTGTGTGGTCACCCATACACTAGTTCTATCCTGCACACTAGGGACAATTTACAGAAGCCAATTAATCTGCAAACCTGCACGTCTTTGGGATGTGGGAGAAAACCAGAACACCCCAGAGAAAACTCAGGGAAAACGTACAAACTCCATAGTCCGGATCAAACCCGGGTCACTGGGCTAGTAAGGCAGCAACTCTACTGCTGCACCACCGATACGCAATACGATAAAGTCGATACTCACTTGTGTTGGTAAAATGTTGGATGATATTATTGTGCTTTAGATAGCCAGTCCAGTTTGCAAGTGGACGGGACTTTCTTTGAAAATGGGTGCTAACATATAAACAGGTGTAAAATAGACAATCTCTGCTTTCCATCTTAAAAATAGTCACCGTGCACTTCAATATGTAGGCACTCGATCAATGTTGTGGTCTGGCTCTTTGTAACTGGCTTTTGAGACAGAACAAGGACAACTAAGAAATTGTTCTGAAGAAGTGTCCCGACCCAAATCATCGCTTATCCATTCCCTCCACAGATGCCGTCTAACCCGTTGAGTTCCTCCGGCACTTTGTGTTTTACAAAAAAAAAGTTTGGAAAACCAAAGATCATGACTTGGATCATGAGTTTAGTTTATTGTCGTGAGGAACAGTGAAAAGTTTTTGTCGTGTAAAAACTAGTCAGCGGAAAGACTGACATGATGACAATAGAGCCATCCACAGTGTACAGATACAGGATAAAGGGAATAACGTTTAGTGGAAGATAAAGCCAGTAAAGTGCGATCAAAGATAGTCCAAGGGTCTCCAATGAGGAGATAATAGTTGAGGATAGCTCTCTAGTTCTCCTGTGCAGGCAGTAGAGTTTAGTTTAACTTGCCATCAAGTTCAGCACAGACATTGTGGGCCGAATGGCCTGTTCCTGCGCTTGCTGTTCTATGTTCTATGTTTCAGGAAGGTGTACAGTTGCTTGGAGCACAGTATTGGATTTCAGTGTGTTGTTCCCTGTTCTTTAATTCAGTGTATTCATTGTAATTCAGCGTAATCCCCAGAAGAAAAATATACTTTATTATTAACAACAAATACCCAATAAATAAAAGCTGGCTTGTTCCGGCTTCAAGGCTTTTATTATCTTGACTTGGGCCGTTGCTGTGAGTGACAGACTGATCCCTTCCTCTCCTTGGTCAGGGTATTTAAGGTAATGATACTCCCACAAGGGTTTTTACAGAAGTCATGTAATTGTTCTTTGAAATGGAGCCTGAAGAGGTAACCTTGTTAGATAGCTCAGTGGCTCAGAGTTAATATGCTTCACACGTTAGATATGTAAATGTACTGTATAACCTTCCTGAGAGTTCAGAAGTAAAACTATATGTGCCTGTATAATTTATGAGTTATAATTGGTAGAACATTTTTCTATGTGGCATTTGGGAACTGGGAGAGATTGGAGAGGTGATGGAGGGAGGGCCACTCAGCTCGGAGGTAGGAAGGGATAGGGATGGAGGCTCTAGGGAATGTCAAGGTGTGGGGTTGGGATATGGGGGGAGGAGGTAAATTCCATCCATTGGAATCTGGACCGAGTCTATGGTTGACATGTAGTAAGGGAAAGCCACTGATTGGAAGAGTCATCGAGTCAAACAACATAGAAACAGTGAGTGGCACAGTTGCTCAGTGGCAAAGTGGCTGCCTCACGGCATCAGAGACCCGGGTTTGATCCTGAGTACAGGTGCTGTCTGTATGGAGTTTGCACACTCTCCCTGTGACCACGTGGGTTTCCTCCGGGTGCTCCGGTTTCATCTCGCATTCCAAAGACATGCAGGTTTGTAGGATAATTGGCTTTTGCAAATTGTCGCGAGTGTGTAGAATTGAACTAGTGTACGCGTGATCACTGGTCGGCATGGACACGATAGGTGGAAGGGCCTGGTTCCTCGCTGCTTCTCGAAAATTAAAACTAAAAACAAATAAAAAGACTATTACGTTGTAGAAAAGAAACACAAGAAACTGCAGATGCTGGTTGACAAAAAGACACAGAGTGCTCGCCTAAATCAGCGGGTCAGGCAACATCTCTGGAGAACATGGACAGGAGACATTTCAGGTCGGGACCATTCTTCTGACTTTGGTGACTATTCCATTGTATCAGTTGCACACACCCAACAAGTGACACTGTGATTTATTTTTGGGGGGAAGGGTGCAACCTTGAAAAAGTATCCCTCCTGAACAAGCGTTTATTTCACCGCATCACGCTCTGAGTTTCTGCACAGTTGCCTGGAGTCAGTCTCGACCCCTCTGACTGGTGTGGAGAGAGTGCAGGCCACTGGGTCACTGCTGACACATGGAGAGGGTTTGATTCACCTTTCGAGGCCAAGCTGAGGTCTTCTGTCCAAGCTGGACAGAGAGAAGGACAGGATGTTTCCACTAGTAGGAGAGTCTAGGACCAGAGTGCACAGCCTCAGAATAAAAGGACGTACCTTTAAAAAGGAGATGAGGAGCAATTTCTTTAGGCAGAGGGTGCTGAATCTGTGTCATTCATTGCCACAGACGGCTGTGGAGGCTGTCAGTGGGTATTTTAAAATTAGTGGTTGACAGGTTCTCGATTAGTAATGGCATCCAAGATTATGGGGAGAAGGCAGGAAAATGGGGTTGAGAGGAAAAGATAGATCAGCCATGATTAAATGGTGGAGTAGACTTGATGGGCCGAATGGTCTAATTCTTATGAATTTAGGAAGGGTTTAGAAGTATACAGACCAAACGTAGGCAATGTGAACCTGCCCAGGAAAGACACTAGTGCTGCAGTAACTTAGCGAGTCGGGCAGTTTCCCTGGAGAACAGGGTTAAGTGATTTCTCTGGTCGGGACCCTTCTTCTAGCCCAGTACATCACCTTGGACAAGATGGGCCAAAGGGTATGCTAACTCACTCAGCACAGTCTAGATAGGCCGAAGGGCCTGTTTCAGTGCTGTATAGCTCTGTGATTTTGTGAATTTGGCTGCCATTATTCAGGCAAAACTACCTGCGACACACTACAAAATAAAGTCTAAGAGAAAATTGTTTTGAATATGTAAATGATTTGGGTTCTGAATTGAATTGAAACTGCTCGCCAGCTATTCCCAGTTCTGCTTCACTTCTTGCTATGATTTGGTTTGCCGATGAGGACGTGTTATGACAATGGCCAGCTCTGAATGAATATGAAACTACATTTCTAAAGTACTGAAATACTAGTCAAGGCAAGGGAAAATAATTTAATTCAGTTTTCTCAATATGGCATCTTAGAACATAGAACATAGAACAGTAGAGCACAAGAACAGGCTCTTCGGCCCACAATGTCTGTGCTGAACATGATGCGAAAATCACATTCTTCTTAGGTCATGTTGGTAAGGGCAGATTTGGAGTACCTATTACAGTTTTGGTCGCATAGTTATCAGGGTGTGAGTCATTAAAGTGGAGGGGATGCAGAGGAGATTTCAAGGATACTGAGTCTGGAAGATTTGCGTTTTAAGGAGAGTCTGGATAGGCTGGGTCTATTTTCCCTGAAGGATAGGATGCTGATGGATGACTTTACAGAGGTTTATAACATCATGATGGGAAAACATAAGGTGAATAGGCACAGTCTTTTTTCCCATAGTGGGGAATCTAAAACTTGAGGGGACTGGATTAAAGATACAGGGGAAACACTTAAGAGGAACGGGGTGGCATGGTGGCACAGCGGTAGAGCTTCTGCCTTACAGCGCCCAGAGACCCGGGTTTGATCCTGACTACAGGTGCTGTCTGTACAGAGTTGGTATGTTCTCCCCGTGACCGCGTGGGTTTTTTCCAGGTGCTCTGGTTTCCTCTCACACCACAAAGACGTACAGATTTATAGGTTAATTTGCTTTGGTAAAATTTTAAATAGTCCCTAGTATGTAGGATAGTGTTAGTGTACGGGGTGATCGCTGATCGGTGCGGATTCGGTGGGCCAGAGAGCCTGTTTCTGTGCCCTATCTCTAGACTAAACTAAACTAAATTAAAGGAACCTGAGGGGCAATTCTTTTCACACAGAGGGTGGTGTATATATGGAATGAGCTGCCAGAGGAGGTGGTTGAGGTGCGTACGACATCAGCATTTCAAAGACATTTGGACAGGAGCATGGATAGGAATGGTCTGGAGGGATATGAGTAAGGTGCAGGCAAGTGGGACTAGCTGTTTATCAACTGGTCAGAGGGCTGGAGGGCTTGTTTCCGTGCTGTATAACTCTGTGACTTCAATAAATCAGCTATGAATCTTTCATTTCCAGTGTGCTGCATCATATTGAATTTAGTTTTTCAATCTGTGTGTGTGGGATAATGGTGCGAGATCACACACTGCCACCTCAGCCACAACACACAAGGGGATTCCAGTGAGAAGTGCCAATGTCAAGTGCAGTCAATGAGGATGCAGGCAATTTCCCCAGCAGAATGGTGCTTATGTTCAACATTTTCTCATCAAAGGTCACTTTCACACCAACAGAGCCACACGTGTACAGTTCGCTGCACCAAGCACTCCGCCAGGGCCTTCAGGTTCCACATTGAACAGCAGGGCAGCACATCTGGTAGAGCCGCTGCCTCGTGATGCCAGATACATGGAGTCTGCCCTGGTTTGACTCGTAGAGTCATGTAGTTGTCCTGGTTTGACTTCTCAATATGCGACACCTCACACATATCTGCATTAAACTCCATCAACAATTCTTCTGCCCACTTGCCTAGCTAATGAAGTTCCTGCTGTCATTTTTGATAACCATCTTTGCTGTCTGCAATATCCTTCAAACGCTGTCTAAACACAGACAAGTGTGTGAAGGTTGTCTTCAACATATTATGGACGAGCAAGGTTTGCAGGGAGATTGATATATGCTTTAATTCGGGTGAAGTGAGCTGGTAAAGACTCCCAGCAGAGCTGAGCGGAGGGGAACATTCTCCAGCTTTAACTGAGCAATCTTTACTCAGCTGAAGGCAAGCAATTGGTAGAAAAAGTCATTCAGCATCTTAATGGGTTTGTTCAGCTGCACCCCACCAAGAGCATGGGAAGAGCATGGGCGGCACGGTAGCGCAGCGGTAGAGTTGCTGCTTTACAGCGAATGCAGCGCCGGAGACTCAGGTTCGATCCTGACTACGGGTGCTGCACTGTAAGGAGTTTGTACGTTCTCCCCGTGACCTGCGTGGGTTTTCTCCGAGATCTTCGGTTTCCTCCCACACTCCAAAGACGTACAGGTATGTAGGTTAATTGGCTGGGTAAATGTAAAAATTGTCCCTAGTGGGTGTAGGATAGTGTTAATGTACGGGGATCGCTGGGCGGCACGGACTTGGAGGGCCGAAAAGGCCTGTTTCCGGCTGTATATATATGATATGATAAGGTGGCATCAAAGGGTGAACGCCAAACTAGCACGGGACAAATGGAGGAAGGGAGGAAGAGTATGGAAAGGAGTGAAAGCAGAGGAATGGGTAAAAGGGAAGAAAAGAAGAGAACGAGAAAAAGAGATGGAAAAGAGAATGAACGGGAAGAAATGAAAGAGAATGAATTGAGGCTTTAAAGTGGTGAGGGGATTTTACAAGAAGGGGAGTGATTGTTCCCAGTGCTATGTTGGTGGAACCAAATGTCTAATGTTCTATATTCTATATTCTACGTTCTATGCTTCATCCCACATCCCAAAGATGTGTGGGTTTATAGGTTAATGGTTTCTATGAATTGCCCCTATTGTGTAGGACATACAACTAGAGCCATCGATGGTCGGTGTGAACTCCACACGGTAAGGGCTTGTTTCAAAGCTGTATCTCTTAACTAAACTAAAGTAAAACATGGATATGCAGGGAATGCAGGGATATGGATTATGTACAGGGAGATTAGCGACGTGGGAGGACACCAGAGCACCCGGACGAAAGCCCACGTGGTCACAGGGAGAACGTGCAAACTCCACACAGGCAGCGCCTGAGGTCAGGATTGAACTCAGGTCTGGCGCTGTTAAGCACCAGCTCTACCGTTGCACCGCTGTGCCTATCCAAAGGTTCCTCAAATCCCTCCATTGTCTCTGCCTCCACCACCACCCCGGCAGCATTTTTAGGGCACCCACCGCCCTTTGTGTAACCTGCCCCGCACATCTCCTTACTTTCCTTTCTTAAAGAAGTGTCCTTACTTGGAGTTGAGTCAATTTTAGGCACTCTTTATCTCAGTGAGCTATGGAATTGAGGAATGTAAAGAGGGTAGTAGGCTTAAAGCATGGGGTCAAACACACCACAGTTGAATGGGTTGAAGTGGGTTCGAATCCCACTTCTGACACCATGTAATGAGTGGAGTCGTACACACGTCGTAATGCAACACACATTTATTACAGTCCACTTACAGCATAGATCTGCAAGACTTCACCGTGACTAACAGCTACTCCAACTGCCCTACGTAGGCAAGCTCTTGGTAATATATATCGCATATTAGGTGGAGCAACTACTAACAAGTGCTACAATTGGTTAGTAAGAAATAACCAATCTACAGTGGAGGAGGGGTTGATTTGTCCTCATTCACCCGCTGTGATTCTGGTCTTCTTTAAATACAACTTTGTGCAATCTCTAATAATGTCATAGAGTTATATAGTGTGGAAACAGGCCCTTTGGCCCAACCTGCCCTTACCAGCCAACATGCCCCATCTACATTAGTCCCACCTGCCTGCGTGTGGCTCATATCCCTCTAAACCTGACCTATCCATGTACCTGCATATAATATGTAATAATTCCCAATGTAATAACAAGGAACTGCAAATGCTGGCTTATATCAAAGATAGGCACAAAATGCTGGAGTACCTCAACGGGTCAGGCAGCCTCTCTGGAGAAAATGGACATGCGACATTTTGGGTCGCGACCCTTCTTCATTTTGTGCCTATCTTTGTGCTGTGATTAGTTGTTACTCTCTCTGCCTTTCATTAATCATTGCGTGTTGTTTTGCATGTTGTTTAATGACATGTATGCCAGGATTTATTTTGCAGGGTAAACTAGTTGAGGTAAATCTTTGGCTTAGTCACACGTCTTAAAATTCTCAAGGTGTCACTCAGCCTAGCACAGGGCTCCGGTAATCCTACTTGCACGCATTAACTTATAGAATCTGTACCCCAATGAACATTGCTGAAAATTCTGCCTCTGTGCTGAATTCCCAGCCAAATGAATCCCTTATTACAATGCATTGTAAAACAGGTCAGTACCTTGAATCTATTCAATTTAAATTTAAATGTAATTAAAACGAGGGATTTGCTTCCTGCTTTCTTATAAGCATTTCCCCAGGATAATAGTCTTTATCCTCAGTAAATAACAATTCCAAATCTGAACTCCCAAAGTAAGGATTGTTTGCATTGGGATTTCAGAAGTGTTTTGGTTGGCATGTCAACTTGAAATACTCATCAGGACAATAATTCCGTAATGGGTGCATTCACTCTCTCTGCCTGTGATATTTGTTCATCAGCAATCCTGCGATTAAAGGCAAATAAAGACTATCTGAATTTCTGCTGAAACCTAATAACTCATGTCGATCTTGAAATAAGACATAGAACTGTACAGCACAGGAAGAGACCCTTCAGCCCACTACATCTGTGCTGAACATGATGCCATGACCAAATGATTAGGTTCAAATCTGATCACACATGGGGAGGCACAGTGGCACAGCGGTAGAGTGGCTGCCTTACAGCGCCAGAGACCCGTGTTCGATCCCGATTACAGGGGCTGTTTGTGCTGAGTTTGCAACTTCTCCCTGTGACCGAGTGGGTTTTTTCCAGGTGCTCCGGTTTCCTCCCACATCCTAAAGACGTGTGGGTTTTCTAGGTTAATTAAATTGCTTCCATAAATCGCCCCTAGAGTTCACCATGCAAACCTGGGGTAACATACAACGAGTGTATCGATGATCGTTGGTCAGTGCGGAACCAGTCGGCCGAAGGGACTGTTTCCATGCTGTATCTCTAAACTAACTAAATGTTCTCATTCAACATTGTGGTTAAACGTTGCACAAAGTAGAGTTTCATTCTTCACAATTTGAAAATATATTGCCAAATATATATCAGGTTTGTAGGTTCATTGGTTTTGGTAAAATTGTAAATGTTCCCGAGTGTGTAGAATAGTGTTAATGTAAGGGATGATCTGGTCGGCGCGGTCTTGGTGGGCTCAAGGTTCAGTTTCCCTGCTGTAACTCTAAACTAAACTAGACTGTGCCAGTCCCGAGTTGCCTTTGAGAAGGGATGTTCTTGAGAAACGTGGCTTGTTGGATCCTTTATTCCATTTGCTTACGTGAACCACGTTGCCCTGAGTCCAAGAGTCACTTGTAGACCAGACCTATCTACGTAAGGGCAGCAGATATCCTTCCCTGAAGGACAGCAGTGAACAAGACGGCTCTTTACAACAATCCAGGAGTTTCATGGACAGCATTAATAAAACTACATTTAATTCCAAGTAATTAACAATTTTAATTCTCCAGCTGTCATTGTGGGGGTTTGAACTCTTGTGTCTGGATCAGTCATCCAGAACGTGTGATTACCAGCAACAATGCCACAGCATCCAGAAACAGCCCAGCAGACATATCCGTTAGAGCTTAACCTAACAATGACACCACCCCTCCCCTTCACCATTGCTCACCAGAAGCAGGATAGAGTGGTTAACAAGGCGGGACAATGGCGCAGCAGGAGTTGCTGCTGACAGCGCCAGAGAGGAGGATGTCAACAATAGACAGCAACTCTATTGCTGCGCCACTGTGCCACTCCACTAGGTTCTATGTTCCTAAATGTCTTACCAACAACCCAGCAACTTTCACATTTTTGTTGTTTTGAAAAACTAGAACAAATCATATTTATTTAATGCAATTCTCGATTGGCTGAGGTAGGATTTGAACCAGCATTGATTGATTCATCTCTGCACATTTGAAGCTGTGTAACACAACCCCCTTGATTTACTTTTGCTCATATCCTCCAGAGGACTGGGGCAGATCAGAAAGACCTCAAAGGAAGAGATGTAGCAGGTAGCTGCGGAATTGATTTGATTCTCTCTGTGGATTTCAGTGGGGTCTATAATAAGACTTGCCCAGAGCAGGGAGAACTAATTACTAATTTATTTATTGATGAAACCATCAAATAGTTCTGGGCACAGAATATACTATAAGAGAATTGGAGAGATTTATTCCATGCTTTTGGTGGTGGTGTTATTGAAAACAATAAAATTGGTAAAATTATTTTTTTGTAAGTGATGGGTGCAATTAAAGTCTACATCATTACCAGAAGTGGAGATGTGGGGGAGAATCCAGGATACACAGCATTCTGAGTTGTTCCATCATTTACTACTTCTTCACTGTTGCTGGGTATGGAGAAAACTAAAACAACATCTTTTTTAGTAGATTTTCCCTGCATTGTGGAATTGTGTATTTGGAATATGGTCTCATAACCTAAGAATGGATAAACTTTAAACTTTAGAGATGCAGCGCAGAAACAGGCCCTTCAGCCCATTGTGTCCTTGCCGACCAGTGATCACCCCGTACA
Source organism: Rhinoraja longicauda (assembly GCF_053455715.1). Classification (NCBI taxonomy): domain Eukaryota; kingdom Metazoa; phylum Chordata; class Chondrichthyes; order Rajiformes; family Arhynchobatidae; genus Rhinoraja; species Rhinoraja longicauda. The sequence goes on along the minus strand of NC_135967.1, from coordinate 14,907,115 downwards.
CCGGCACTATCCTACACACTAGGAACAATTTACAATTTTACCAAAGCCAATTAACCTACAAACCTGCATGTCTTTCGTGTGTGGGAGGAAACCAGAGCACCTGGAGAAAACCCACGCAGTCACAGGGAGGACATTCAAACTCTGTAAAGACAGCACCTGTAGTTAGGATCGAACCCGGGTCTCTGGCGCTGTAACTCTAAAGTCTAAACACTAAAGCACAGGAACAGGCCCTTCACCGGTCCAAACATGATGCCAATACCAATTTTTTGGGGGCCTGTGCACAATCTCCCTCCATTCACTACATATCCATGTGCCTATCCAGAAGTCTCTTAAACACGACTGTGTATCATACCTGCCTCCACCGCCACCCCTGGCAGCATGTTCTAGGCATCCACCACCTTCTGTATAAAAAATGTCCCACACATCTCCTTTAAATTTGCCTCTTTCAACTTAAACCTATGCCCTCTGGTATTTGACATTTCCATCTGGGGAAATAGGTTCTGACTGTCTACCCTATCTATGCCTCTCATAATTTTACACACTTGCACCATGACTCCCCTCCACCTTCAGCATTCCAGAGAAAACAATCCAAGTCTCTCCAACCTCTCCCCATAGCTAATATCTCATAATACAGGCTTCATTCTGGTAAAGCTCCTCTGAAATTCTTTCTCAGTTTCAATTGATTCCTTAGGAATTCCCTCAGGAAATAAATAAATAATCTTGATGTAACATTGTTTTGTTTGTTTATCACATTATCTATTGAGTATTTTCTTTATAAACCTGGCCACAGGAAGAACCTGCACTCTCCACACAGTGGAGGATATTCTAGAGCAGGAAGGAAAAGCTGGCTTATGAGTCGAGTGCAAACTGTGTATGGAATACCTACAAACTGCTTAAAACCGACTGTGAACTGCTTACAATATGCCTATGAACTGACTTCAAAATGCCTACACCAGGCCTCCAAACTACCTATAACTGAACTACAATTTGGCTACAACTGGATCACAACTGGCCTTTAACTAACTACAACCCACCTACAACTGGACTACAATTGACTTACAACTGGTCTACAATGTCTACAACTGGGCTGAAAACTGCCTACAACTGAGCTACAATTGGGATACAACTGGGTTACAACTGGCCTATGCCCACAACGCACCTATAACTGGACGACAATGTCTGCAACTGGGCTACAAACTGCCTAACTGGCCTACAACTGGCTACAAATGGGGTACAACTGCCTACATCTGGGCTACTCCTGGGTTACACCTGGGCCATAACCACCTACAACCCACTTACAACTGGACAATAACTGCCTACAACAAGGCTATAAACTGCCTACTGACCACAAACTGCACTTAACAGGGCTACGAACCACCTAGAACTTTGATCCAATGGCTACAACTGTCTACAACTGGGCTATAATTGTCTACAACTGTCTACAGCTGGGCTGCTAACTGCAATTAACTGCCTATGAATTGGCGTACAAAGTCTGGGAATGGATTGGTAGTTTATTAAAATCTTCAGACAATGACAAATGGCTTTTCCTCTCGAAGCACAGAACTACACCAAACGAAGATCATTGATAAAAAAATGATTTACGTACTGACAATTTAAAAAATAATAATGATTCACATTAAGCTGGAAAGCTGCATGTCTATGAAAGACAAAAATATGCTCTTCCTGTTCATGTTGATAAAATCTATCAACTAGAAACAATAAATCCATGTTCTTTTCTCAGAATTATTCAACATTATATGCCAAAAGGATTCATTCTCCAACTACTGCCAAAGTGGGGCAGATATTGATGTCTAGTCTTTCTAATGCAATGAATTCATCTTGGTCTGCATCATGATTATTTGGAACCATCAATAAATGCATTATCCTTTCTTGCACCTTGAATATATCAACCATTTGTTTGTTACTAAATCCTGATCATTTTATTATTGAGCTCTACTTAATTTCCAAATATACCAATATGTATTCTGAACCACACTTTGAGCTGGGCACATTAATCAGAACCACAAAGCATTGCATTCAGTACATGCATGGGTCACATTGCTCTTTATTCCAAAGTATGTGTGTTCGTTGCATGCGATTGCCTCAAGGGCGGCACAATGGCACAACTGGTAGTACCGCTGCCTCAAAGCGCCAGAAATCGGGGTTCGATCCTGACTTCGGATGCTGTCTGTGTGGAGTTTTTACATTCTCATTGTGACCACATGTGTTTCCTTAGTGTGCTCCCACATCCCAAAGACAAGTGCATTTGTAGCTTAATTGGCCTCTGTGAATTCTCTCTAGTGTACAGGGTGTGGATGAGAAAGTGGGATAATATGAAAGCTAGTGTGAATGGGTGATTGATGATCGGTAGTGGTCTCAGTAGGCTGAAGGGCCTGTTTCCAAGCTGTATCTCTAAATTATCTCTCAACCTAAATAAGGCTGAACTAAACTAAATTAAAATGGAACAAATGGAACAAAATGGAACTAAACAGAACTAAAAATTAAACTACACTAAACTAAACTAAACCAAACTAAACTAAATTAAGCTAAACTAAAGTATAAATGCAACCAAATGTCACCAAATTACAATTAGCTTATTTAGGGAAAAGTTGAATCATAAGTCAGAAAACATTCACAATATTTTCCAATTATACAGTAGTTTAAATATGTTGAGAATGGTAGTAATATTGGACGCAAGTCTCTCAAAATGTTGTCTGTCCATTTCCCTCCACAGATGGTAGCTGTCCTGCTGATTTCTTCTAGCACGTCGTTTTTAAATTTCTCAAGCTGAATTTGACGGTTCAGAAACATGATCAAAGCCTAGACACCATTTTAGGATCACCAGTGTGGGAAAAAGACGCAGCGAGGTGGAAAGGTTTATCAATGGGCTTTCAGTCCTTGGCCTCTGAGGGGCAGCACGGTGGCGCTGTGGTAGAGCTGCCTTACGGTGCCAGTGACCCGGGTTCGATCCAGTCGACAGGTGCTGTCCATATGCACTTCAAATGTTTTCCCTGTGAATGTGTGGGTTTCCACTGTGTGCTCCGGTTTTCTCCTACACTTCAAAGATGTACGGGTTTGTAGGTTAATTGGCTTCCGTAAAATTGTAAATTGTCCCAGGTGTGCAGCATCGTGCTAGTGTACGGGGTGATCGCTGGTCGGCGTGGACTCGGTGGGCTGAAGGGCCTGTATTCACATTGTATCTCTAAAGACAAAAAGTCAAAAGTAAATCTTTACATCTAGAGGGAAGACTATCCTCCATGGAGGGAAGAAAGCTGGGAGCGCTCAAGGCTCCTGTAGGAGAGAGATGCAGTGATCTCAAGGAGATACAATGGGGAACACAGGCATTGGGAAGGCCAGGACCATGGACAATGAGCAGCCAGATAATCATTTTTATTGAATGGGGTGTTGGTCAGGGAGAACAGGGGAGAGGGGTGAACGGTTTTCCAAGTAATGGTGTTCTACATGGAGACACAAAGTACTGCAAATGCTGGTTCACATAAAAAGACACATTTGCTTGTGTCTTTCTTGATTAGTACAGGTGTCAGAGGTTATGGGGAGAGGGCAAGAGAATGGGGGGTAGGAGCGAGAGATAGATCAGCCATGATTGAATAGACTTGATGGGCCAAATGACCTAATTTTACTCCTATACCTTATGACCTTATGACAGAGTGCTGAGTAACTCAGCGGCTCAGTCACCATCTCTAGAGAACACAGATAGGCGATGTTTCAGGTCCCTAGTGTGCAGGATAGTGCTAGTGTATGGGGTGATTGCTGATCTGCATGGACTCAATGGGCCGAAGGGCCTGTTTCCCACACTGTATCTCAAAAGTTTAAAGTCTAAAGACTAAAGTCTAAAGTAGAACCAGAACTTCACAACCCACTTATTAGCCCAATGGCATTGGGATTGGTTTATTTTTGTTGTGTGTGCCAAGGTTAGAGTATGAGTGCTATCCAGGCAAATCAAACCATACATGATTACAATTAAACCATGGGTGGGCAACACAGAATAAAAGGAGACAGAGTGCAGAAATAGTGTTACAGCTACAGAGAAAGTGTGATTAAAAAAGGTGCAAGGGTTGACACAAGGTAGATTAGGAGATGAGGAATGCATCCTTAGCATGTGAGAGGTCGTTCAAGGGCCTGATGAGATCAGGGAAGAAGCCGATCTTGAAATTGGTGGTACTTTCGATTTTAGTCATACAGCTTGGAAACAGGTCCTTCGGCCCACCGAGTTCGTGCTGACCAGTGAACCCTGTACACCAGCACTATCTTACACTCTAGGGACAATTTACAATTTTTACCAAAGCCAATGAACCTACAAACCTGTATGTCTTTGTAGTGTGGGAGGAAACCGGAGAAACCAAAGAAAATCCACACGGTCACGGGGAGAACACACAAACTCCGTACAGAAAGCACCGGTAGTCAGGATCGAACCTGGGTCTCTGACACAGTAAGGCAGCAACTCTATTGAAACCTGACCTGAAATATCATCTACCCATGTTAAAACAGAGATGCTGCCTTACCTGTTGAGTTACTACAGCACTTGGTGTCCTTTTGTGTAAACCAGCATCTGCAGTTCTGGCTTCTACCCAAAGCCACGTAAGACTGCAGCGCTCCATGTCCCCAGCTCCCCATTTCCCCACAAGTTTGTTCATTTAAACCTCTGTCTCTGGTCGCCTGCTCTAACATAATGGCCCACTGTATATTTTAGCCTGATGACACTCTTGAGGAACACTTTGAGACATTACAACGCAATAAAGAGGTGAGAGAACTGCTCGTCATCATGGGCACATTAATTCTGCCTTATTTTGCTTATGGGTTTTCATTTTATTTCTGTAACAAGAGCGCAGAGGAAGCAGATTTGGTGAGCCTTTTCATTTGCAAAGAGGTTTTAAAGATGATGATTTTATGGCTTGCATTAAATCATTTATTCCTTCAAACCCAGTCATTCTCCCACTATTACCCCTTTTACTTTGAGGTTTAAGGTGTAGTTCAGAAACGGTGGATTTCCCATGACACCAAGTTGCAGTTCAAATGACCACGGATCTAATTATTTCTCTATCCAGGAGGGAAACTTCAAAGAGATCACTCAGTTAGCATCCGCTTTACATAATCTTTATGACCTTCATCACTGCCTATCACCTTCACTTCTATGAATAACATTTGGAAGGTTTTAGTCTTCTGCAAGATTAATTTCATACAAGTTCAAGCTGTTCTGGGGGAGGGCTCCAGTCTAAGTTGAATTGTTCACGTGAAAGTTGGAAATTATGATGGTGGTGTCAAAACTTCTGAGGAATCCATGGCAAAATTACAATTTCTTAATCATAAAATGTATACAGAACGAGAGTAGCGAGCGTAAAAGATAAAGGTTACAAAACGTTACAGGTTGCGCCTCTTTACGGCGTTTCATAGACAAAGGTAGATGGGTAGGAAAGGTTCAGAGGGATATGGGCCAAATGCAGACAAATGGGGACATTTTGTTTGGCATGGATAAAGTTGGGCCGAAGGGCCTGTTTCCATGCTGTACGACTATGATCCATTTGGTAAGAACTAGATCAAGTGGACCCTTTGGGCCCAAATCCCTCGTGCATTGGTGCAGCACCCTCTCCTACCCCCCTCCCCCTCCCCTCCCCACTTTCCCTTCCCCCTCTCCATCCCCCTCAACCCCCCTTATCCACTCTCCTCCCCCTCCCTCCCTCCCCCCACCTCCCTCCCTCCCTCCTCCCTCCCTAGGAGATAGAGTTAAACATTAAAATGTGAATAACTTTAAAAATATAACACCAATTTCAATAAAACTACTTGCATTACCATTAAAGCGACAACGGCGAGTAAGGTGGGCCTAAAATTGTCACGCTATCGTGTACCATTTTGGCTGTAGTTCAGTCACAAATAAACAAACAAACGAGAGTTTTAGTATACAGATAACATGTTAGTGGCAAAGGCTGCATTTATTTAGGAGCAAAGAGGTCCTTCTACAGTTGTACCGGGCCCTGGTGAGACCGCACCTGGAGTACTGTGTGCAGTTTTGGTCTCCAAATTTGAGGAAGGATATTCTTGCTATGGAGGGCGTGCAGCGTAGGTTCACTAGGTTAATTCCCGGAATGGCGGGACTGTCGTATGTTGAAAGGCTGGAGCAATTGGGCTTGTATACACTGGAATTTAGAAGGATGAGGGGGGATCTTATTGAAACATATAAGATAATTAGGGGATTGGACACATTAGAGGCAGGAAACATGTTCCCAATGTTGGGGGAGTCCAGAACAAGGGGCCACAGTTTAAGAATAAGGGGTAGGCCATTTAGAACGGAGATGAGGAAGAACTTTTTCAGTCAGAGAGTGGTGAAGGTGTGGAATTCTCTGCCTCAGAAGGCAGTGGAGGCCAGTTCGTTGGATGCTTTCAAGAGAGAGTTGGATAGAGCTCTTAAAGATAGCGGAGTGAGGGGGTATGGGGAGAAGGCAGGAACGGGGTACTGATTGAGAGTGATCAGCCATGATCGCATTGAATGGCGGTGCTGGCTCGAAGGGCTGAATGGCCTACTCCTGCACCTATTGTCTATTGTCTATTGTCTATTGTCTATTGTACTCCCTTGACCAATGCTTTCTTTTGTAGGCAGTTAAGTGCCGGTATTCACTATTAATAAACATATGTGTCATGTGGTCGGCAAATATACTGTCACAAAAATAGCACTGGGCCCAACTACCCTTGAAGTGGATATGGTGCAAACTGCAGTTCTTTTAATGAAGATGTGCCCACAATGCCATTCTGTAAGGATTTGCAGGATTTGGACTTCGGGACAATTAAGGACGGATGCTATATTTTTGCCAAATTGGCATGTAATAAGTAGGAAAACAAAATAATGGCAACACCAGTGAATGAGTGGTAAAGAAAGCATATGGTACGCTTGCCTTCAACCTTCATTGGTCAGGGTATTGAATATAAGAGTCAGAAAGTCATGAAGTTGAGTGTTACAGTGGCACTGCGGTAGAGCTGCTGCCTTACAGCACCAGAGACCCAGGTTTGATCCTGATTATGGATGCTGTCTGTATGGAGTTTGTACGTTGCCCCTGTGACCACGTGGGTTTTCCCTGGTGCTCCGGTTTCCTCCTACACTCCAAAAACACACAAGTTTGTAGTTTAATTGGCTTTGGTAAAATTGTAAATCATCCCTAATATGTAGGATAGTACTAGTCTACGGCATGATTGCTGGTCAATACAGACATGATGGGGGGGCTGAAGAGCCTGTTTCTGCACTGTATCTCTCGACGGTGCAGCTTGATAAAGCTTTGGTTCGTTCGCATTTGGTGGGTTGTGTGCAGTTCTGGTCACCCCATTACAGGATATGGAGGCTTTGGAAAGGGTGCTGAGGAGGTTTACCAGAATTATGCCTGGATTAGGGGGTGTTAGCTACATAGAGAGGTGGGACAGGCTTGGAATGTTTTCCATGAACTGTTGGAGGTTGCAGGGACATCTGATTAAAGTATATTAAATGATGAGAGGCAGAGATAGGGTAGACAATCAGAACCTTCTTCACAGGATGGAAATATCAAATACTAGGGGGCATAGCTTTGGGGTGAGAAGGGGCAAGGTTTATAGGAGATGAGTGGGGGATGTTTTTTACACAGAGGGTGGTGAGTGCTGGAACACGCTGCTTGGTAAGGTGGTGGAGGCAGATAAGCCAGTTGTGTTTAAAAACCTTTGGATCGGCACATGGGAATGCAAGGAATGGAGGGATATGGATTACGTGCAGACAGGTAAGAGTTGGTATTTTGTTCAGCAAAGACATTATGGGGTGAAGGGCCTAATCTTGTGCTGTACTGTTCTATGTTCTCGAGGTGCTGTAAATGCGCCGTAGAAAGCATTTTATCAGGATGCATCACAGCTTGGTTTGGGAACAGCTCCATCCAAGACCGCAAGGAATTGCAGACACATTGTGGACGCAACCCAGACCATCACACAAACTAACCTCCCTTCCATTGACTCCATTTATATCTCTCGCTGCCTTGGCAAGGCCAGCAGCATAATCAAGGATGGGTCGCACCCTGTCCACACTCCCTTCTCCCCTCTCCTGTTGGGCAAAAGGTATAGAAGTGTGAAAAATGAGCACCTCCAGATTCAGGGACAGTTTCATACCAGCTGTTATGAGGCAACTGAACCATCCTACCACAACCAGAGAACCATCCTGAGCTACTATCTACCTCATCAGGGACCCTTGGACTATCTTTGATCGGACTTTACTGGCCTTATCATGCACTAAACGTTATTCCCTCATCATGTATCTGTACACTCTGAATGGCTTGATTGTTATTGTGTCTAGTCTTTCCGCTGCCTAGTTAGCATGCAACAAAAGCTTTTCACGGCGCCTCTGTACATGTGACTATAAAGTACAACTGAAAATGATTTCAGCTACTCGAGGGCTTGCAGATGGCGCCAGTTTTGAAAAGTGTTCTTTCAATAACAGTCTCGATAAAGAATGATTCGCTGTAATATTTGTCCACCTACTCAGCTTCCCCCATGGGCACAAATATAATTCAACTGTAAATGCTCAACAAATATGCCCAGACACAATGCAGATGCTGGTTTACACCAATGATCGACACTAAGTGCTGGAGTAACTCAGCGGGTCAGGCAGCACCTCTGGAGATAAATATGGGTGATGTTAACTTCATCTCATACTCCCCACTCCTCCCTCCTTCCTCCATTTTATATGTTTGCCCCCTTCCTTCTCCCTAATCGTTTCACCATTTCCACTGTTCTCCACATTGTTTCTCTTGAGATCACCTTCCCTGGCCTGAGGACATTAGTGGCTGGCCCTGATTGGTCCTGGCCTTTTCTCACCTCCGGCTTTTCAACACCCCCCCCCCCCTCCCCCCCCCCCCTACTTTTAAGCTGAAGAAGGGTCCCGACAGGAAGCGTCACCCATCCTTTACCTCCAGAGATGCTGCCTGAACCACTGAGTTACTTCAGCACTTTGTGTCTATCTAATTCCAGGTAAATTTGCTTGGTCAGCCACACAGGAGAGAGCGTTAACAATTGTGGTGGCAAGAACCGTCCCTGAGGTCAGATCCTAATCTCAGCTCCCAAATGCTCAATGGCTTTATGAAATGTCCAACATCAGAACACAGATGAAAATCACCAACAAGAAAACGTCGGTAAGTCTTGGACTTACTGACAAACCCTAAAGGTGGTGGCACTAATTAAAAATGGGGTCAAACAGACCAAGTTGCCCCTGTATGGCACATATCCCTCAAAACCTTTCTTATCAATGTACCTGTCCAAATGTCTTATTTGCCTCAACTCCTTCATCTGGCAGCTTGTTCCATATGCCAGCCACTCATTGTGTGAACAAGTTGCCCCTCAGATTCCTATTATATCATCGCCCCGAAAACTTTAAACCCATGCCCTCGTGTTCTTGATACCCCTACCCTGGGGGAAAAGACTATATACATTCACCCTATCTATTCCCCTCATGATTTTATACACCGATGTATGATCACCCCTCAGCCTCCTGTGCTCCAAGCAATAAAGTCCAATATTCCCTAACCTATCCTTGTAGCCCAGGCCCTCGAGTCCTGGCAACATCACTCTACACCATATAAGTTTTATCTCTTTATGCTAATTTGGATATAAAATGTCTCAAACACTCAATGTGATGACATGCTGGTGAAGGATTGTTATTCTCACATTTACTTATCACTCAAACAATTTCACTGGAGACAAACTACCCAGTGATTTATCTTGATGCTTTTGTGACACTGCCCTGGGTACCTAATTGCTTGTCTCAGTTGTCTGAACTACATAGTGACTGAACTTTGCAATAAAAGTGTGAATTGGCCATGCACTTCTTCATTGCTTTCTACAACAATCCACTGCCAAATCCATAAGGTTCGAGTAAAATGTTAAAAAGCAAATGGAAATATAATTAGAAGAGGTAAGCTTAGATTAATTTGAATGAACAGTTCCCTGATATGGTCCAGGGGGCAAGAGTAATAAATGCTCTTGTCTCCTTACCAGATGTCAATTGAAAAAATATTGTTTGGATGATTTGCTTCTCATGAATTCATCTTCACTGGAGTTCATCATAAGGAGGAAGTCAAGAAGTGTTCCCCTCAAGGTGATTACTCATTGGAAAGAGTACGAGGCATTGCCAACCTCGATTCAAGCGCCGCTACAAATGCCAATGTTACAGAAGGAAGGCGGCAGATGGTGACAACGTGCAGAACACAAATTCACTCCGATCTGCACAGGGATCAAGAGTCCATTAAATAGACAGATTGCACATAAAGCGCTTTTTAATATGGTTCATAAAGAAAGCAAGACATCGTATGATTTAAAGGAAAGAAATTGGTGAAGCAAAATTTCAATCAGTTCCTCTAATTTGAGGGAAATTTACACCCTCCCTGAGTCTGACTTTGCAGGAAAGAATGAATGTCTGCACAATGTCGCAGTGATACAGTTGCTGCCTCTCAGTGTCAGCGATGTGGGTTCAATCCTGACTTACGGGTACTGTCTGTACGCAGTTTGTACGGTCTTCCTGTGATCGCGTGGGTTTCCCCTGGGTGCTCCGGTTTCCTCCCACACTCGAAAGACGTACATGTTTGCAGGTTAATTGGCTTTGGTAAAGATTGTAAATTGTCCCTAATGTGTAAAACAGTGCCAGTGTGCTGGGATCGCTAGTCAGCGCGGACTCGATGGGCCGAGGAGGGACCTGTCTCCACGCTATATCGCTAAACTAAGCTAAACTAAACTAAACTAAACTGTTTCCACTGACTGGATAATACACAACAAAAAATATTTTCACTGTACCTCGGTACACGTGACAATAAACTAAACTCAACTAGACTAAACCAAACTTCTCCCTTTACAATTGTTGTTATCCACATTCTGAATCTGCCAGGCAGCTGGTCGGTGGGCTATGATGGAGAGAATGGGAATATGCTTCATTATACAGAAACAAGCATAACGTCATACCAGAGATCCCAGCTGAAAACAGGCATTGTTTGAATTGTAGTTTCAATATGATGTAGTGTTTGCGGTTGTGTGTTATGTGGGGGGTGGGGGGGGGGGGTGGGAGGGGGTGGGGGGGTGCGAGGGGGTGGGGGGGTGGGAGGAGGTGGGAACGGGTGGGAACTGTAATATTGTCTCTCCCGAACGGAGACCCGACCTTTGTTTTCTGTGTCGTGTCTCCGTTCCCGCTGCGGCCTACCACCGGCCATGCACCTGGAGCTGGCGGCCTCCGGCTGGGACCACCTGGGCTCTGGTTCGCAGAGCCCGTGGCCCGGACTCACCACCTGCGGCGCTGGCTGCCTTCGGATGCTGCGGGAGTGGCTGCGACTCGTCTCCGGAGGCTTTGGCGCGGGCCGCCTGGATGTCGGAAGCCCGCAGGTCCCTGGGTGGGGGCCGACATCGGGAGCTCCGGCAGCAGCAGCGGCAGCGTCTTCGCCCACCCCGAATCACGGGGCTTGGGTCGGACCGCCGCGGACCTTTCACCGTCCGGCGCGGCCCGGAATAGGCCGCGGGATTTTCTCCGCCCGGCGGGGGCTTCAATGTCTGGAGCCCCGACCGCCCCGACGTGGCAACTCCAACAGCCTGATCGTGGGAGAAGACGGCAGGGGAAAAGAAAAAGACATTCTGGCGTTCCATCACAGTGAGGAGGTGACTGGAGGAGACTCACTGTGATGGATGTTTCTTTTGTTTGGTGTTGGTTTATGATTGTATGTGTTATTGCATTTTTATTGATTATTCTTATTGGTCTTATTGTTGAACTGCGGGTAATTTTTCATTTCACTGGACATTTATGTGTATGTGACAAATAAATGACTATTGACTATTGACTATTGAATCCAGTTTCAACATTTGTCAACTATCATATTTTAATCTCTGTACTTGTGATTAAATGCATTCACTGCTGCTCCACTAAACAGATTCCACCGGGCTGTGTCTTTATTAGCATCATAGAGGCCCTTCCGCCCAACTTCAAGTTGGTCAACCGAGTTAGTCCCACTTGCTGTAACTGGCCCATAACCTTCCAAACTTTTCCTATCCATGTAACTGTTCAAGTGTCTTTTAATGTCATAATTGTACCGGCTCAACTACCTCCTCTGGCATCTCATCATCCTCTGTAAGAAAATGTTGCCCCACAGGTTCCCAGTAACATTCTCCTCTCACTTTAAAGCTATGCCTCCCCTAACCTGGTTAAAAGACTGTGGTTATTCTTATCTAAGGGGTTCACACAGTAGTGCAAAATGTAGAGTTGCTGCCTCATAGCGGCACAGATCCAGGTTCAATCTTGACTTCGGGTGCAGTCTGTATGAAGTTTGAACATTTTCCCTGTTACTGCGTGGATTTACTACAGGTGCTCCGGTTTCCTCCCACATCCCAAAGACGTGTGGGTTTGTAGGTTAATTGGCCCTCTGTAAATTGCCCCTCTTGTGAAGGGAATGGATGAGAAAGTGGGATAACACAGATCCAGTGTGAACGGGTGATTAATGGTCGGCAAGGACTCGGTGGGGTGAAGGGTCTGTTTTCAAGCTATATCTCTGAACTAAACTAAACATCATGGCCTGGTTCGGCAACTTGAACTCCCAAGAGCGGAAAAGACTGCAAAAAGTTGTGAACATTGCCCAGTTCATCATCGGCTCTGACCTCCCCACCATCGAAGGGATTTATTGGAGTCGCTGCCTCAAAAAGACCCACACCACACTGGCCACACCACCCTGCACCTCGGAGGCCAGCGCTGCCCTCGCAGCTGCGGTTTGCCTGCAGTCCGTTTGTCTTTTGTGTTTTTTGTTGTTTTTGTCTGAATTGTAGTTTTAATATGGTGTAGTGTTTGTATGTTAAGTGGGGGGGGGGGGGTGTGGGAGGGAACGGGAACTGCAAAAAATTATCTCTCCCGAACGGAGACACGACCTTTGTTTCTGTGTCGTGTCTCCGTTCCCGCTGCGGCCTACCACCGGCCATGCACCTGGGACCACCTGGGCTCTGGTTCGCAGAGCCCGCGGCCCGGACTCACCACCTGCGGCGCTGGCCGCTTTCGGAGGCTGCGGGAGCGGCTGCGACTCGTCTCCGGAGGCTCCGGCGTGGGCCGCGTGGACGTCGGAAGCCCACAGGCCCCTGGGTGGGGGCCGACATCGGGAGCTCCGGCAGCGACAGCATCTTCGCCCGCCCCGAATCGCGGGGCTTGGGTCGGCCCGCTGCGGACCTTTCACCGTCCGGCGCGGCCTGGAATAGGCCGCGGACCTTTCACCGTCCGGCGCGGCCTGGAATAGGCCGCAGGATTTTCACCGCCCGGCAGGGGCTTCAATGTCGGGAGCCACGACCACCCCGACGTGGCAACTCCAACAGCCTGACCGTGGGAGAAGATGACAGGGGAAGAGAAAAGACATTCTGGCCTTCCATCACAGTGAGGAGGGGACTGGAGGAGACTCACTGTGATGGATGTTTCTTTTTTTTGGTGTTAGTTTATGATTGTATGTGTTATTGCATTTTTATTGATTATTCTTATTGGTCTTATTGTTGAACTGTGGGTAATGTTTCATTTCACTACACATTTATGTGTATGTGACAAATAAACGACTATTGACTATTGACTTGACATTTCACCCCTGCCATCGGGAAGAAGGTACAGGAACCTGAAAACTGTAACGTCCAGGTCCAGGAACAGCTTCTTTTCTACAACCTTCAGGCTATTCAACTCTACAACCTCAAATAAGCTCTGAACTTCAATAGATTATTATTATTATTATTATTATTATTATTATTATTATTATTATTATTATTATTATTATTATTATTATTATTATTATTATTATTATTATTATTATTATTATTATTATTATTATTATTAGTATTAGTATTATTATTATTATTATTATTATTATTATTATTATTATTATTATTATTATTATTATTATTATTATTATTATTATTATTATTATTATTATTATTATTATTATTATTTGTTTTTTGAGTATGTTTATATATATATATATGCACACTGATTTTTTTTTCTCTCTCGTTTATTATATTGTTTACAGTGTACTATGTTTACATATTCTATTGTGCTGCAGCAAGTAAGAATTTCATTGTTCTATCTTGGACACATGACAATAAAACACTCTTGACTATCTTAACTCTTGAACTATATATTATCCATGTGTATTGTGTGTATAGGCCGGTTTTGCTGCTGCAAATAAGAATTTCATTGTTCCATTGTCGGTATGTTTGACAGTTAAACGCTTTTGACAATTCATTGTGTGCAAATAAAATTGCCATCATCTGCCCATTAGCCATTTTACAGATTATTCTAAGTAACTTTTCTGTCATTGAACTACAAAATGTTTTGTTATTGCGAATAGATGGATCATAAAATGTGCATTAAGCCTCTGTTCCTATACGTGGAGAAATAATGGAATTCTCAGTGACTTACATATTACGTAGAACATAGCCTCTACTTCCTCTGAAGTTTGAAGAGATTCAGTACGTTAACAAATGCTCTCTTGAACTTCGACAGTGGAGAGCACATTGGCTGGTTGCATCAAAGCCAGGTTTGTCAACCTGAATGCCCAGGAATGGAGAAGACTGCAAAAAGTGGTGAACACTGCCCAATCGATCATGGGTACTGACCTCCCCACCATCTAAGGTATCTACAAGAGTTGCTGCATCAAAAAGGCAGCCAGCATCATCAAAGATCCACACCACCCTGTCCACACTCACATTTCAACTCAAGAAGGTATATGAGAAGAAGGTATCAGTCTGAAGACGGGTCTCGACCCGAAACGTCACCCATTCCTTCTCTCCTGAGATGCTGCCTGACCTGCTGAGTTACTCCAGCATTTTGTGAATAAATACCTGAGAAGAAGTATATATACATGTATATATAAGGTAGACACAAAATGCTGGATTAACTCAGCGGGTCAGGCTGCATCTCAGGAGAGAAGGAATGGTCTCCATATCCGCAGCTCTGCTCGTGCTCCCCCTCTCCCCATTCATAACAAGGATAGAGTCCCCCTTGTCCTCACCTTCCACCCCATCAGCCATCGTATACAACAAATTATCCTCCAACATTTCCGTCACCTCCAATGGGATCCCTCTACTGGCAACATCTTCCCATCTCCACCCCTTTCTGCTTTCCGCAGAGACCGTTCCGTCCACTCGTCCCGTCCCACCCAAACCACCCCCTCTCCAGGTACTTTTCCCAGCAACCTCAAGAGATGCAACACCTGTCCCTTTACCTCCCCCCTCAACTCCATCCAAGGACCCAAACAGTCTTTCCACGTGAGGCAGAGGTTCACCTGCACCTCCTCCAACCTCATCTATTGTATCCGTTGCTCCAGATGTCAACTTCTCTACTTCGGCGAGACCAAGCGCAGGCTCGGCGATCGTTTCGCTCAACACCTTCGCTCAGTCCGCCTTAACCAACCTGATCTCCCGGTGGCTCAGCACTTCAACTCCCCTTCCCACTCCCAGTCTGACCTTTCTGTCATGGGCCTCCTCCATTGTCACAGCGAGCGAGGCCCGGCGCAAATTGGAGAAACAGAACCTCATATTTCGCATGGGCAGCTTGCAGCCCAGCGGTATGAACATTGACTTCTCCAACTTCAGATAGTTCCTCTGTCCCTCCCTTTCCCCTCCCCCTTCGCAGCTCTCCCACTGTCGTCCTGTCTCCCACTACATCCTATCTTTTGTCCCGCCCCCTCGCCTTAAATTAGTCTAAAGAAAGGTCTCGACCCGAAACGTCGTCCATTCATTCTCTCCTGAGATGCTGCCTGACCCGCTGAGTTACTCCAGCACTTTGTTTCAACCTTCAGTTTGAACCAGCATCTGCAGTTGTTTTTTTCGTGTATATATGTATATATATATAAATGTGTGTGTGTGTGTGTGTGTGTGTGTGTGTGTATGTTTATATGTATATATATATAAATGTGTGTGTGTGTGTGTGTGTGTGTGTGTGTGTGTGTGTGTGTGTGTGTGTGTGTGTGTGTGTGTGTGTGTGTGTGTGTGTGTGTGTGTGTATGTATGTTTATATATATATACACAAAAAAAACTGCAGATGCTGGTTCAAACTGAAGGTTGACACAAAATGCTGGAGTAACTCAGCGGGTCAGGCAGCATCTCAGGAGAGAAGGAATGGATGATGTTTCGGGTCGAGACCTTTCCTATATATAAATGTGTGTGTGTGTGTGTGTGTGTGTGTGTGTGTGTGTGTGTATGTATGCTTATATATATATATATATATATAAACATATACACACACACACACACACACACATATATATATATAATATATATATATATATATCCATTATATGATTCATTATATCCATCCATCATACGTTAATGTACAAACCCCTTGTTACAAAACACAAAATCATCTACATTTTGCATTGGCTTTTTATTGTATGTCTCCAGCCTGTTGGAGACAGAGGAGAACAATTTGGGCTCATGGAAGAGTTTTCATCTTTCACAACTACCCATGAATTCATGTATCTTTTATAATGTTGTCTGTATGTGAGCACCACCTCTTCATCTAGGCTTTGATATCTTTCTGCTCCTTGATTTAAATACTTGGCTTTAGTTATGTACACATTTTCCAACAGAGCAAGGTGAAATCAATAAATGGAGACGTTCCTGGTTTTGAAAAGACCTCATGAGACTGACTGCCTTACTTCACAAGCAATCCTTCAATACGAAAGGAAAAACAAAGGAGCAAAGTATTCATATTTTCAGTCGATTTTTAATCTCAAACTGGCATCGCATTCCAGGCACCCCCCACTTTCTGTGTAAACAGCTAGCTCTGCACATCTCTTTAAACCTTGCCCCTCTCACCTGAAAGCTATGGCCTCTCGTCTTCTACGTTGCCACCCTGGGAAAAGGGTTCTGTCTGTCTATTCTGTCTATGCATCTCATAATTTAATATGATTCTGTATGGTCTCCCCTCAGCCTCCGATGCTCCAAAGCTATGTCCTCTAGTCTTGAACATTTCCACCCTGGAGAAAAAAGGTTCTGACTGTCTACTCTACATATGCCTCTCGTAATTTTATATATTTCTATCAGGTCTCCCCTCGGTCTCTGACACTGCAGAGAAAACAATCCAAGTATTGGTTGGATTCAATCAACTGTAATGGATAAGCCTTCATTAAAGTTCATGATGAATTGTTCAACAGTAAACAGCTTTTTTAATTATTCCCATGAGGCGTATCCATTTACGTTCACAATATTCTTTAAGAAAATAGAAAATTTCTATTTCCCCCTGCCTACAATCAGTCTGAAGAAGGTACCCAACCAAAACACTGCCAGTCCCTTCTCCCCACAGATGCTGCCTGACCCGTTGAGTTCCTCCAGCATTTTGTGTCTTTGTTTGTTACTGAGGTTAGTGTTCTATAGCCTAACAATTTACAATGTTACCAAGCCAATCAACCTACAAACCTGTACGTCTTTGGAGTGTGGGTGGAAACTGGTGCACCCGGGGAAAATCCACACAGTAATCGGGAGAATGTACAAAACTCCGTACAGACAGCACCCTTGGTCAGGATTGAACCCGGGACTCTGGTGCTGTAAGGGCCTGCACCTGTGCTGTGTTGTTCTATGTTCTATGACAGATATTGTCTCCAGCACCCAAATCAAATGCTGGAAACAGTGGAAAGAGAAATGGTTCATATTTCAGTGTCGGAAGGAACTGCAGATGCTGGTCAGGCCGCATCTCATGAGAAAATGAATAGACGACGTTTTGGGTCAGAACACTTCTTCCGACTCTTCAGAAAAAGGTTAATGTTTCGCCTCTTCTCGAAACAATGTGAAATGTTAAATGTTTTTCTTCCCTGCCTGACCTGCTGAGCATTTGTAACCACTTTTATTTCACATTTCCGCCACTTGCAGATGCTTGATTTTGAAAACAAATTTCCTTGTTTCACCAAATGTTCCATCCTTCTCACTGACGCATAACATATCACTGACACCATATTGGTTGCGGCACGGTGGCGCAACGGTAAAGTTACCGCCTTACAGCGCCAGTGACCTGGGTTCGATCCTGGCTACGGGTGTTGTCTGTATGGAGTTCGTACATTATCCCTGTGTAGGATAGTGCTAGTGTACGGGGATTGCAAGTCAGTATGGACTTGGTGGGCCAAAGCGCCTGTTTCCATGCTGTATCGCTAAAGTAAACTAAATTAAACATCTGTCCTATACTCTTCGGCGAGCAGCAGAATGAGATTAAACTTATTAAAACATAAAAGGTTCCAAATGGAATTGACAGGCTGAACTCTGAGAGGATTTCCCATAGTGGGGAATGTCTAAGAAGAGTAGCAGAGGTTCAGAATAAGAGGTTATCTGAGGTTCAGAATAAGAGGTCATCTGGAGATGAGAAGGGACTTGCTTCTCTCAGAGGTTGATGAATCCTTGGCGTTCATTCTCTGACCAGAGAGCTGTGGAGACCACGATACTAAGCCTTCAAGATGGAAAATGACAGACTGTTGAAACACAAGAGAGACAGTGGGTGTGGCAGGAGGATGGAGTTGAGAGGGAAGGATAGATCAGCCATTGCAGAGTAGACTTGATGGGCTGATTGGCCTAATTCTGCTCCCAAAACCTATGAACATGATGTTGAGGGATAATTTGTTGAAGAGAAAAAATAGGAGAGTGTCAAGGACTGATCCTCAGAGACTGCAAAGGTGTTAACAAAGGACCAGGAAGATCAACCTTCATTTCTACATCTGCTCAGCCCCTGACAGTACATTGTGGGTCATGGGCTGCCAAAGTGAAAGAGCACTGTGCAATTGGAAGATGCTGATTTTGGTTTAGTTTATTATTGTCAGGTGCAGTGCAACATCTGTTCTTATACCTCGTCCCCGCACCCCATCCAGGGACCCCGAATATCCTTTCAGGTGAGGTAGAGGTTTTACTTGCACCGCCTCCAAACTCATCTATTGTATCCGATGTACCCGGTGTGGGATCCTGTACGTCGGTGAGACCAAGCGTAGACTTGGCGATCGTTTCGCTGAACATTTACGCTCTGTGAGCCTTGGCCTACACGATCTCACGTTTTCCGACCATTTTAACTCCCCTACCCATTTCCACACTGACTTTTCTGTCCTGAGCCCCTCCACTGTCAGAGTAAGGCCACATGCAAATTGTAGGAACAGCACCTTATATGTTGCTTGGGCAGCTTACAACCCAGCGGTATGAATATTGATGACTCTAACTTCAAATAATTCCTGCATTCCTGCCCCTTCCCCTTCCCTCTCTTGTCCTTCACCCCCCCCCCCCCCCCACATCCCTCCATAGTCATCCTACCAGTTCCACTGTTGGCATCTGTGTATATCTTCTTGTACCTTTACCAGCCAACATTATGGGCTCCACCCTTCCTGAGGTCATCTGTTCATCTGCTGCTGGCCCTAATTTAGTTTGGATTTTTCTCGCCTCCAGTTTATTTCCCACCCCACCCCACTCCACCCCACTCCACCCCACTCCACCCCACCCCACCCCACTCCACCCCACCTCCACTTTCAGTCTGAAGAAGGGTTCTAGCCTGAAATGTCACCTATTCTTAATTTCCAGAGATGCTGCTTGAACCGTTGAGTTACTCCAGCATTTTGTGTCTATCTTCGTGAAAAGCTTTGTCTTGCATGCTATCCAAACAGATCAGATATACCCTACATAAATATAATCAAGTCAAACTGAAGTACAATAGGTAGAGCAAACAGGAAGATACAGAGAGCGGAATATAATTCTCCAGCATTGCAGCGTATCAGTTCCTGAGACAAAGTCCAATGTACACAACGGGGTAGAGGTGAATTGGACAGTATCCCAGCTTATGGAAGGACTGTTCAGAAGCCTGATAACAGAGGGGAAGGAGCTGTTCCTGAGTCTGGTGATGTGCATTTTCAAGTTTCTGTACCTTCTGCCGGACAGGAGCAGGGAGAAGAAGGAATGACCGGGGTGGGACAAGCCATTGATTGTGTTTAGTTTAGTTTAGTTTGGAGATACAGCGCGGAAACAGGCCCTTCGGCCCACCGAGCCCGACCAGTGATCCCCGCACATAAACACAATCCTAAACACACTAGGGACAATTTTTTTGCATTTATACATTTATAACAAGCCCCATAGCAGAAGCAACCGCGTCGCGGGGCTGGAAACTGGAAGTGTCCTGAGCTAATTCTGCTACCACCATCATCTATTGTACAAGTGATGGGTCCCACTGATTGTCGCCAGAAGCTTGCGTCCTTTTCAGGACAGACGATGAGAGTGATGTAACATTTGAAACATAGAAGAAGGACACGAAAGAAGAAGAAGCCAATTAGCCTACAAACCTGTACGTCTTTGGAGTGTGGGAGGAAACTGAAGATCTTGGAGAAAACCCACACAGGTCACGGGGAGAACATACAAATTCTGTTCAGACAGCGCCCGTAGTCAGGATCAAACTCGGGTCTCTGGTGCTGCAGGGCAATAACTCTACCACTGCGCCACCGTGCCACCCTGACTGCTTTTCTGAAGTAACGTAAAGTGTAGATGGACTCAGTGGTGGGGACTCTGGTCTATGTGATGGACTAGGCTACATCAACAAATCTCTGCTGCTGACATCAGTACTCTTTGTACATTTCCACTGCATTTGGAGTTCAGGAAACATTGACAGTTGCAAATAACCACATGATTTGTTTTACATTTTATATTAACGGCAACTTAGATGCCAACCGTTTGAAATGCTTAAAGGGAATAAAGGTAAATATAATTAGAGCTCATCGGAATGACTGTCAGGAAGCAGAAATAATGTTAATTAAGGGGCATTTTTAAGTCTTAAATATTCATTTGACAGCCAACGAGAAAGATAAACTGTCAGCAAACACTGCATGATTTCCTTGCAAATTCCTCCCTTGTTTATTTTAATGAAAGTACAACAATGTAATTCTGAGGATAGACACAAAGTGCTGGGGTAATTCAACCGGTCAGGCAGCACCTCTGGAGACAAAGGATGGGTGACGTTTCGGGTAGGAACCCTTCTTCAGACAGGATGCTCTCTAGATTAGACGGTATTAGCCAAAAGGAAGGGGTTGAACAAAGTAGAATTGTTTTCTTTGGACCATCAGAGGCCGAGGAGAGAACTGATAGAAGTATATATATATGGATGAGATGTGTGGATAGGTCGACAGTCAGAACTCTATTCCCAGGAGAGAAGTGTTAAAGACCAGAGGCTATAGCTTTAAGGTCAGAAGGGAAAGATTAAAGGAGATGTTTAGCTTGGCATCATGTTTGACAAGGGCCTGTTCCTGTGCTGTACCGTTATATGTTCTTTACTGTTTACAATAGGGTGATGCCTGCATTGATGTAGCATTCAGTGGGGGTGAATGGTCAATAGCTAGCAAACGCACTCCATTGCTGAGTCAAAGGAGTGTGGGACAAGTCTTACTCAAGACCTAAGTACATAGAATCATAGAGTTATACAGCTGGGAAACAGGCCCTTTGGTCCAACTTGCTCACACCGACCAACATGCCCAATCTACACTAATCCCACCTGCCTGCGTTCGGCCCATTTCCCTCTAAATGGACCTGTCCAAATGTTTCATATACCCATCACTCTTTGTGTAAAAAAGTTACCCCTTACTTATTAAATCTTTTCCCCCTCACCTGAAACCTATGTCCTCTGGTTCTTGACTCCCCTACTATGGGCAAGAGACTCGGTGCATTTACCCAATCTATTTGTCTCACAATTGTGTACACTTCTATCAGATCACCCCTCATTCTCCTGCACTCCAAGGAATAGAGTCCACTTTAATTTATCCACTTAATTCTCTTCAAGACATCCAACATCACTTACTTCTTGATTTCAAAGTGCCCTAGCATATTAGTGTAGCCCACACCGATCTCACTATGGACACAAAGTGCTGGAGTAACTCATTGGGTTAGGCAGCATCCATCTTTGGAGTAAAAGGATGGGTGACGTTTTGGGTTGGAACACCTTTCTCAGACCAAAACTTTGTGGCTATCTTTGGTTTAAACCAGCATCTGCAGTTCCTTTCTACGCACTGATCTCACTATCCTCCATGTCATTTCCCTTGGAACTTGTTTGGTACCTCACCTACATACTCTGAATCCAAACATAAATTCCCTCCTTAATCCTTCAGTGGTATAGTCATTTAATTTTTTTATATAATGCTTTTGGATGCTCTTTAATCCGACTTGCCAATTATATTTCATGGCCCCTTCCGGTCCTCCCAGTTCCCAGCTGGAATTCCTTCAAGGTTTCTTTATATTCCCCAAATGAAATAAAACATCCCTCCTATGTGGATGTAAACATGCCCATGGCACGGTTTTGAAAAGAAACCTCTCGGGTGTCCCTCAGCCAACACAACAGTAACGCGATTCACAAAAAGGATGCATTCTTTAATTTAGTTTAGAAATAAGGTTTGGAAACAGGCCGTTCGGCCCACGGAGTCTGTGCCAATCAATGATCAGCGCACACCAGTTCTATCCCAATTTTGCATCGTACACACTGGAGACAATTCGCAGAAGTCACTTAACCTACAAGCACACGCGTATTTGGGATGTGAGAGGAAACTCCAGAGCACCCGGAGAAAACCCACGCGGTCACAGGGAGAATGTACTAACTCCGTACAGACAGCATCCGTAGTCAGGATCGAACCCAGGTTTCCTGCACTGTAAGGCAGCAACTCTACTGCTACGCCACTGTGGCACCCTCGGACTGCCTATTCGCAAGATGGAAATGTCCAACACTAGAGAGCAGAGCAGTAAGGTGAGAGGGCAAAGTTTAATGGAGATGTGCAGGCAAGTGTTTTACACAGGAAGTGGTGGAGGCCTGGTACGCATTGCTAGGGGTGGTGATGGAGGCATATTCTTTGTGGAATCTTTCTATGCACTAAGTCTGCCATGATTCATAGAACATAGAAGAGAACAGCACAACAACAGGCCCCTCGGCCCCCAATTTATATGCTGACCTGTGATGCCAAGATCCTTCCTCAGAACAGTGACTCTCCCCCCACTGAGTACTTCGGTAGCAGTGAGGTGCTTTAGGAAGCCTTGACATCGTGACAAACACCTTCCGTTTCTCTGTGCATTCAATAAAAGTTTTAAAAAGTCACTTGCAACTCATGAAAAATTGGCAAATTATGTAGCGTTACAGATCTATGAGGTCAGCACATCGAGATTAATGCTTCCAAATGCTTAAATGATCCAGGTATTTGCTGGAACCAGTGATTTGTGACCCTAAAACACATCCTAAATGGACACCGCTGAGGTCCTGCCAAGTATTGGCCCAAAGAATTTGGCAAAGATCGCAAATTTAAATTAAACAAGTGCATTTCTGGAGGGATGATACTTTCCTCTGGTGCCCAAAACTGGAAGCTTTATTAATCTACAGTAATGGAGAAAAGATATTTATTTTGGCAGTGACAAGGCGCTGTTGATTTTAATTAATTTCTGCCAGGCCAACCCTGCACCACAACATTTATGCAGTGACTTTCATCGAGTAAAATGTCCCCAGTTACTTCATGGGAGCAGCTATCAAATACGACAAAGCCAGAACACATAAGGAGAGATTAAAGCAAGGCAAGCGTACTAAAGGTAGGACAGTTGGGTAGGTTTTTACCATTTTGGAGATGGAGAGTGATGTGGAGAGAGGTTTAAGGAGGGCTTTCTGAGTGCTAGAGGTTGGCAGCTTAATGCGTCACAGCTGATACTGAAATAAATTAAATCAACAATACCAAAAGTCTAGGGTTTGAGCAACAGGGAGAGGCTTATAGGACTGGAATAGATCACAGAGACATAGTAGAGGGCTAAAGCATAGAACATAGAATAGTGCAGAACAGGAATGGGAGGAACAGAACAGCTTTGGAGATCAAAGCTTGAGAATAGCCTGTCACAGCACTGGGGAATTTAAATTTAGTAAATAAATTAATTAGAACATAGAACATAGAACAGTACAGCACACGAAAGGGCCTTTCAGCCCACAATATCCATGCCGAACATGATGCCAAGTTAACCTGATCTCATCTGCCTGTACATGATTCATCTCCCTCCATTCACTGCACATATATGTGCCTATCTAAAAGCCTCTAAAATGTCTCTATTGTTTCTGACTACACCACCACCCCTGGCAACATGTTCCAAGTCCCCACCATTGTCTGTGCACAAAATCTTGCCCCACGCATCTCCATTAAACTTTTCCCCTCTCATCTTATAGCTTTGCCCTCTAGTGTTGGACAATACCACCCTGGGAGAAAGATTTCTGACTGTCTACCACATCTATGCCGCTCATAATTTAATGTACTTCTATTAAGTCTTCACTCAACTTCCAATGTTCTAGAGAAAACAATCCAAGTCTATCCAACCTCTCCCTGTAGCTGAAACCCTCCAATCCAAACAGCATTCTGGTAAACCTCCTTTGCATCCTCTCCAAAGCCTCCACATCGTTCCTGTAATCAGGTGAACAAAACTGCATGCAATACTCCAAATTAAGTCAGGGATAATTATGAAGAGGTTGGCTCGATGGACCAACTATTGAACTAACAGACAAGAGTCCAAGTCCATAGCACCCTGAAAGTAGCAACATGTAGATAGAGTGATAAATAAGGTGTTTGGTGTGTTTGCCATCATTAATCGGGGCATTGGGTACAAGAGTCAGGAAGTCGTGTTGCAGCTTTACAGGACTATGATTCAGCCTCAGTTGGAGTGGAGTGTGGAGTTCTGGTTGCCTCATTACAGGAAGGATGTAGAGGCATTCGAGAGGGTGCAGAAGTGGTGTACCAGAACGTTGCCTGGATTAGAGGATTCTAGCTATAAGGAGAGGTTGAACAAACTTAGATTGTTTTCTTTGGAGCATTGGAGGTTGAGGTAAGATCTGATAGAATTATATAAAATTATGATAGGGTAGACAGTTAGAACCTTTTCTCCCAAAGTGGAAATGTCAAAGGCTAGAGGGCATAGTTTTGAGTTGAGAAGGGCAAAATTTAAAGAAGATGTGCAGACCATGTTTCTTAGAGAGTGGTGGGTGCCTGGAACGCATTGCCTGGGGCGGTGTTGCAGGAAGATATGACAGTGATGCTTAAGAGGCTTATCGATAGGCACATGGATATGCAGGGAATGGAATGATATGGATCATGTGCAGGTGGAGATTAGTTTAACTTGGCATTATGTTCAGCACAGACATCATGGGCTGCAGGGCCTGTTCCTGTGCTGTACTGTTCTTTGTTCTGGATCAAAATTATTGTCTTCTGTTTTTTTAGCATAGAGACATGCCCTCATCTCAGATAGGATGAGCCATGGATAGAACCATCTTTTTGCCCCAACATGTTATTATTTCATCGTGTGGTCATTGTTTCCTGAATTATTATCAGCAACTATTTAGAGTATTGTGTTCAGTTCTGGGCACCTTGGAGCACAGGAGGAGAGATCTTATAGAGGTGCATAAAATCATGAGAGTTATAGATCGGGTAAACGCACAGAGTCTGTTGCCCAGAGTAATGGGATTGAGAATCAGAGGACATAGGTTTAAGATGAAGGAGGAAAGATTTAATAGGAATCTGAGGAATCATTTTCTCACACAAAGGGTAGTGGGTGTATGGAATGAGCTGCCAGAGGAGGTAGTTGAGGCAGGGACTATTGCAACGTTTATGAAACAATTAGGCAGTATCATGGATAGGACACGTTTAGAGGGATATGGGCCAAACGCAGACAGGTGGGACAAGTGTAGATGGGACATGTTGGTTAGTGTGGGCAAGTTGGGGCAGAGGGCCAGTTTCCACGTGTATGACTCTATGACGATGAATGTGGAAATATTACAGACTGCATAAATTGTTGTTCTTGCATTCCAGCAGTTGAGCGTTCGATTGATCAATAAATTAGTACTTGGGTTATTAATTCATAGAATATTGTTTATGACATATCATTTATGCATAATTGTGTTTACAGGCCTGTTATGCTGCTGCAAGTGAGAATTTAATTGTTCTGTTGTCGGCACATATGACAATTAAACATTTGTTATTCTTGCCTCGTGATCAGAGTAGCATCCAGGATAATGATTCAAAAAATATAAAATGACATTTTAGGAAAGTAAGTACTGTTTTTGCTTCATTTGACGTTGTTTCCTTGCCTTTCGTGGAAGAGTTTGAGGAGAAGGGGAGACGTGGGTGGAGGGATTCAGAGACGGCAGCGATTGCAAGAACAAAGGGCTGGAGAGAACCACTGAACCGTTGAGAAGTGGGCGATCCATCGATTTGCCCTGTGATTTGTGGGCAGCTGCTATTTCTCTGAAATATTAATATTCAACACTTCCTGTGACATTTCAGCAGCAGAAATGTTAAACTCCTGACCGGAACGCAGCCCTGGTATTTACAATGTCACACCTGAATGAATTAAATGAGTCTCCTGTTGTCCATATGAAGCAAATCACAGGGTAATTATAAATATTCCGGTTGTCATCACTGAAACTATAAACTCAAGAGTTTACGGAGGTTATTTTGATACCTGATTTATTCATTTCATTTATTCATTGAACCCACTATCAGAGTAGCAGCGCTTGCTTCACTAGATTCACTTCAAATATAATCTTTCGTATCCCTCGATCACATCGTCCATAGTTCTCAAGGTTACAGGTAACCTTGAGCTTCCTCATCTATGGACTAATCTAATCTGCTGCTGATCAGACGAAGCGTTTCTACCCAAAACGTTGTTTGTTCATTTCCCTCCACCTGCTCAGTTCCTCCAGTACCATGCTTTTGCACTCAAGATTTCAGCTTCTGTAGTCTTTTGTGTCTCCATTTTACTGCTTCTCTATGATGTCTCCTCTCATGATTTTATACACCTCTATAAGACCATCTCAAAGATGTTGGTGCATTCTTGGCCACTGTTTAAAGGAGATGTGCAGGTCACAGTTTTTGGGTAGTGGGTGCCTGGGACGAGGGTGTGGTGGTGGAGGAAGATTTTGGAGGAACAGTGACATTTATGAGGATATGCAGGGAATGGATGGATGGGGATAATGTGTAGACAGAGAACTGTTTAACGGCATCAGGCTTGGCACAAACATTGTGGGCTGAAGGGCCTGTGTCTGTGCTGTACTGTTCTACATTCTATGTACATTGCCCTGAATAAGTGGAATCTGGGTGAGTTTCTCTTTGTCTCTTGATCTGATGTTTTACATATTTTACAAGTATATTTAGCAATCTATGTCTTTTACTTTGCTCCATCTAATATATTGCATTTATGTACAGTATTTATTCTCTGATCTGAGTTCGATTTAGCACTTAGGGCTAAGGGAATCAAGGGATATGGGGAAAAAGCTGAAACGGGGTACTGATTTTGGATGATCAGCCATGATCACATTGAATGGCCAAATGACCTACTCCTGCACCTATTTTCTATGTTTCTTTGAAAACATTTTCTATGTATGCTTTGGATAGCATACAAAACAAAGCTTTTCACTGTACCTTGGTACATGGGACAATAATAAACCTAAGCTAAGAGTTGAAGGTATTTAGACATTAGACATTTAGACGTCAGAGATATACCTGTAGCTTAGAAACATGCCCTTCTGCCCACTGAGTCTGCGCTGACTAGTGATCATCCTGTATACCGGCACAATCCTACACACGCGGGACAATTTACAATTTTACCAAGGACAATTAAACTACAAATTGTGGGAAGAATAAAGTAAGGAATGGTCAAAAGGACACAAAGTGCTGGAGTAGCTACTGGGTTACTCAGCTACTCCAGCACTTTATGTCTACCTTCGGTGTGAGCCAGCATCTGCAGTTCCTCCCTACACGTAGGTATTTACGCAACTCTGACACCATTCTGAAAAATGAGCATCGTGGAGCCAATCTGTGATATCTACACACCCTGTAATTATGATATATGGTGTGTGCTCTGCAAAGCAGACATTTGTCTTGCAATTAAATGGTTTCCCTTCATCATGTGTTGTACAGAGATCAGATATTTTGCAAAAACAAATCACATTTTGAAATACTTTTTTAAAATCCCTGGTTTAAGGATGTGAGCGACATTTATTAAATAGCAAGAAGTCCTTTTCACAAATCTCCTCACCCTCTCTGTACAGCCCAATGACTCGTGTTTCCACTTCAGTGCAGCGTGTCGCCAAACCAGTGTTCAGCTATTTAAAGACGATTATGTGGAGGGAGGTCAATAGACAATAGACAATAGACAATAGGTGCAGGAGTAGGCCATTCAGCCCTTCGAGCCAGCACCGCCATTCAATGCGATCATGGCTGATCACTCTCAATCAGTACCCCGTTCCTGCCTTCTCCCCATACCCCCTCACTCCGCTATCCTTAAGAGCTCTATCCAGCTCTCTCTTGAAAGCATCCAACGAACTGGCCTCCACTGCCTTCTGAGGCAGAGAATTCCACACCTTCACCACTCTCTGACTGAAAAAGTTGTTCCTCATCTCCGTTCTAAATGGCCTACCCCTTATTCTTAAACTGTGGCCCCTTGTTCTGGACTCCCCCAACATTGGGAACATGTTTCCTGCCTCTAATGTGTCCAATCCCCTAATTATCTTATATGTTTCAATAAGATCCCCCCTCATCCTTCTAAATTCCAGTGTATACAAGCCTAATTGCTCCAGCCTTTCAACATACGACAGTCCCGCCATTCCGGGAATCAACCTGGTGAACCTACGCTGCACGCCCTCAATAGCAAGAATATCCTTCCTCAAATTTGGAGACCAAAACTGCACACAGTACTCCAGGTGCGGTCTCACCAGGGCCCGGTACAACTGTAGAAGGACCTCTTTGCTCCTATACTCAACTCCTCTTGTTACGAAGGCCAACATTCCATTGGCTTTCTTCACTGCCTGCTGTACCTGCATGCTTCCTTTCAGTGACTGATGCACTAGGACACCCAGATCTCGTTGAACATCCCCTCTTCCTAACTCCTAAGGTCATCCCAGTGTATACACCAGCTCCTTGTCTCAGATCTGTGCAGTGGGAATGCAATGCAGAGCAGTGAAAGACTCTGCAAATGTGGTTGAATTCTGGAAGCCAAAGACAAACTGACTGAATGAAGAAGGTGGAATTTTAAAAAAGACACAAAGTGCTGGAGTAACTCAGCGGGTCAGGCAGTATCCCTAGAGAACATGGATAGGTGACGTTTTGGGTCGGGACCCTTTTCTAGATTTCCAACCCGAAACATCACTTACCGTGTATATCACCTGTACATCGGCAAGACCAAGCGTAGACTTAGTGATCGTTTCGCCTAACATTTACGCTCAGTCCTCCTTGGCCTGTGCGATCGCTAGATCGCTAAAACAATTTAACACCCCTTCCCATTCCCATACTGACCTTTGGAGAGAAGGAATAGGTGATGTGTCGGTTCGAGACCCTTCTTCAGATTGAAGAAGGGTCTCGACCCGAAACGTCACCCATTCCTTCTCTCCAGAGATGCCGCCTGTCCCGCTGAGTTACTCCAGCACTTTGTGTCTATCTTCGGTTTAAACCAGCATCTGCAGTTCCTTCCTACCCATACTGACCTTTCTGTCCTGGGCCTCCTCCACTATCAGAGTAAGGCCACACGCAAATTGGAGGAACAGCACCTCACATTTTGCTTGGCCAGCTTATAACCCAGCGTTATGAATGTGACTTCTCTAATTTCAAGTAACTCCTGCATTCCCTCCCCTCCCCTCTCTCTCTCCCTTCCCCACCCTCAACATCCCACCAGTTCCACTGGTCCCATTCTTGTATCCTTCATGTTATCACACCTTCCCCAGCCAACAATGGGCCATTATGGGCCCCAGCCAACAATGGGCCATTATGGGCCCCACCCTTCCTGAGGTCATCTGTTGCCGGCCCTGATTTTTTTCTGGTCTTTTCTCGCCTCCAGTTTATTTCCCCCATCCCTATTTTAATTCTGAAGAAGGGATCCATCCCAAAACATAATCTATTCCTTTTCTCCACAGATGCTGCATGATCCGCTGCGTTACTCCAGCATTTTGTGTCTATTTAAACCAGCAATTGCAGTTCCTTGCTACATCTACCCATGTCCTCCAGAGATGCTGTCTGTCCCACTGAATTACTCCAGCACTGTGTGTCATTTTTTGTAAACCAGAATCTGCAGTTATTTGTTGTTACAGGGTGGAATTAAAAACGTAATATAATATCCAAAGATACTAGTGGAACAAGATAGACCACTCGACCCTAAAAACCATAATATGTCATGGCGCCATTTTAGTAGGCAGAAACTTGCAGAAACATTTAAAAAGAAAAATAACAAAAATCTGTGAATTGATAGATGAGATATATTCTGCATTTTAATGGTATCATCACTCATACTGTTCCTCCAAAACACTGATTACACTGCGAGAGGCATAGCCCACTCCTCGATCCGTGACCATATCACCCTCGTCCTTTACAAGCTCCACTGGCTCCCCATCCTCCGGAGAATCCAGTACAAAATCCTCCTCATGACCTACAAAGCCCTCCATAACCTGGCCCCATCCTACCTGACTGACCTCCTCCACAGGCACACTCCCACCTGCACCCTCCGCTCTTCTGCTGCCAACCTCCTGTCCCCCCCCATCCGGACCAAACTCAGATCCTGGGGGGACAGGGCTTTCTCCATCGCTGCTCCCACCCTCTGGAACTCACTACCCCAAACCGTCAGAGACTCCTCCTCACTCACCACATTCAAAACATCACTGAAGTCTCACCTGTTCAGCACTGCCTTCAACCACTGACCGTCACCTCACCTTCTGTCTCCTTTTTCTGTTTGTTTACTTATTTATCTATTTATTTTCTTCTCTATGTTCTAGTAATCCCTGTAAAGCGTCTTTGAGTGTTTGAAAAGCGCTATATAAATGTAATGCATTATTATTATTATTATTATAATCGACGGCAGGTTTCACCTACCAAAATGGCCCCTATGCGTACTACACTTCAGTATAGGCGATTTCAACAGAGTAGTTCATCTTGTTCCTCTAGTATCTTTGATAATATCGCATAGACCAGACATATTCTGAACCTTAATGATACAATACGATACGATAAAACTTTATTCATCCCCGGAGGGAAATTGGTCTGCCAACAGTCACAACACACAAGATACACAAAATTTGGAAATTTAAAGTGCAATAAAAAGAAAAGGTCAAGCGACTGTTGGCTGGCTGCCCGTGGGCACAGCACCCAAAACTGGAACGAACGAACGAACGAACGAACAAACAAACAAACAAACAAAAAAACACAGGCTTATCCTCTGGACAGAGGATTCTAAACTAGAGTGCCCCTCCCCTCCCCACACCAGGTCCCCCATTGTTCTCCCACCGTTGCTCACGGCGGTCCCCCCATGCTGGGTCCCCCATTGTTCTTCACAGTGGTCCCCTCACGCCGGGTCCTTCATTGTCTTTCCCGCCCCTCTCTCACGTTCCACAGCCAACCTAGGTTCCTGCCACCGCCGAGGCTCCCGCTGCTACCGAGGCTCCTGTTGCCGCTGAGGCGCCATCACCGCCGAGACTCCCGCTGTCATCGAGGCTCAAACTGCCACCAAATCTTTTGCTGCAGTCACCAAGGTTCCCATCGCCGCCGCCGCTGAGGCTCCAGATAGGCCTCACCACCCGGCATCTCCACAGTCCCCTGGGAGGCCTGTGGGGCGAGTTGGGCTTACCGGGGGTTGTTCCAGTCGTCGGTCGTCGCTACGGTCATCGTTCGGTGGGTGGATCAGGCCCGCACTGGCCCCCCAGGGTCTGTTATGGATACACTATTATGGTTGCCTTGCATTATGATTATTTATCCATGGGTTATTGATTATTATATATTTATCTGCGTGTTATTAGGTTTATGAGCCTGTTAAGCTACAGCAAGTAGGTTTCCCGAGACACATGATAAACAAACATAGAAACATAGAAAAATAGGTGCAGGAATAGGCCATTTGGCCCTTCGAGCCAGCACCGCCATTTAAAATTATCGTGGCTAATCATCTAAAATCAGTACCCCGTTCCTGCTTTTTCCCCATACCCCTTGATTTCTTTAGCCCAAAGAGCTAAATCTAACTCTCTCTTGAAAACTCCATGGACACTCCCTTGATGCACTGGACTCCCTCGATCCTCACATTATGCATGGCTGCAACTGATGTGGTTCAGTGAATAACATCTTACCCTGGCCAAGTCCATAGATTGTCAATTCAAATCCCACATGTGACCTCGAATGATACTTCAGAACTGCTGCTTAGGGTCATAGTCACAGAGTATGTATATAAAGTCATATATAAATATATATATATATATGCACATATATATATATACACATATATATATATATATACACACACGCACACACACAAACACACACACACATATAAGTGAGGGGTAGAAGTGAGGGGTAGGACCATTGCCCTAACCCATTTTATTCTTCCTAGAATCCCTTCAACTTTTGATTCTAGAATCAAAACAACTTTGATTCTACCCCTCACTTACACACTAGGGTAGATTTACGGAGGGCCAATTAACCTACAAACCTGCTCGTCTTTGAGATGTGGGAGGAAACCGGAGCACCTGAAGGAAACCCATGCGGTCACAGGAAGAATGTTCAAACTCCACACAGACAGCACCTGAAGTCAGGATGTACATCAAGCAATGGTTTCATTTGCTTGAGAAAATAACAAATGGATGTTCGTTGGCAAGAACAATCCCTGTTTTTCATCGTTAACAGAGTGAATGCAATAGTTTACAATCTCCCAAGCACAATTGTGATGATAACTATGAAGCCATCTTTATTAGTTGTTGAAGAGACATTTTTAGCCTGAAGTTGATGGTCTTGAGAGACTTCACCTGGATGCATCTCCATTGGAAAGTAATGTTTCAATGTCACCTGAGGGGATTCTATCAGATGATGATAAAGAGGTTCCTTACCAGGAGTGCGAAGGATTCATATGTTGTCTGGGATGATGCCAATAACACACCAGTAAAATCACTGGAAACCAGAGGAACATATGAGATCGAAAAGGCAAACTATTATCTAAATGAAGAGAGACAGCAAATGACTGGAGCACAGAAGGATTCTGGCCTTGTCAATGAATGCAGCAAATTAGAGCAACACAGTCCAATTGACAGAACCATAGAACCTTAGACAATGTATAGTCCAAACTTTTTTTCCAGGGTGGAAATGTCCAGTACTAGAGGGCATAACCTTAAGGTGAGAGGGGGAAGGTTTAAAGAAGATGAGCGGGGTATGTTGTTTTATACCGAGAGTGGTGGGGGAGGCCTGGAACACGCCAACCAGTGACCCCCGTACACTACACTACCCTACACATTATGGACAATTTACAGAAGCCAGTTAACTTACAAACCTGCACGTCTTTGAAGTGTGGGAGGAAACTGGGGCACCTGGGGAAAACGCAGGAAGAATATGCAAACTCCGTACAGACAGCATCTGTGGTCAGGATCGAACGTGGGTTTCTGGTGCTGTCAGGTAGCAACTCTACCACTGGGCCACTGTGCTGCCCAATCCTTTGTTTACTTCTTTTCATTGTACCCCATTACTTAGCAGAAAAATACATCTTGCAAAACTCAGTTGGATCAAGATATTCCAAAAATTAATTAACTGGCCATATAAAACTAGCACAAGAATGTATTAAGCCAATATCATTTACAGCACTCTCTTGGTTGGGATTTTTTTTCTTGGTTGTGCATGTAAGCTGACTCTTAAAGTAATTAATATTTATTTTGTTTCAGATGCCACACTGCAAATGGCAACGGGTCTTTTCCGCATATCTTCCTCATGGATCAGGATCAATTGGGAAAATGTTCCAGACTGTCGTCCAAATATTTTGTTCGCCAAATATTTGAACTCCCCTTCCCATTCCCACACTGACCTATCTGTCCTTGGCTTCCTCCATTGCCAGAATGAGGCTACACGCAAACTGAAAGAACAGCTTACAACCCAACATTAATTGTCCAATTTTAGCTAACTGGCCATCAAAATTCCCCCAACCTCCACTTCTTTTATCTTCCCCTTTTCTTCGGCATGGTGGCACAGCGGTAGAGTTGCTGCCTTACAGCGAATGCAGCGCCGGAGACTCAGGTTCGATCCTGACTACGGGCGCCGTCTGTACGGAGTTTGTACGTTCTCCCCGTGACCTGCGTGGTTTTTCTCCGAGATCTTCGGTTTCCTCCCACACTCCAAAGACGTACAGGTATGTAGGTTAATTGGCTGGACAAATGTAAAAATTGTCCCTAGTGGGTGTAGGATAGTGTTAATGTGCAGGGATCGCTGGGCGGCGCGGGCCCGGTGGGCCGAAGGGCCTGTTTCTGCGCTGTATCTCTAAATCTCAAATCTAAATCTAAATCTTCCTAGTGCCCCACCTGAATGCTGAAAGTGCATCTGTTTCTCCCACTATCAACCCCACCTTTCCCCTTCCGCCCAATTAACCTGCAAACCTGTAGGTCTTTGGAGTGTGGGAGGAAACCACTGTGGGGCGTGCATGAGAAAGTGGGATAATGTAGATCTAGTGTGACCATTCAGGTGATTGATGGTCAGTGCAGACTCTGTGGGCTGAAGGGCTTATTTACATGCTGTATCTCTAGCCTTGGAATAAAATCCAAAAGATGAATGGAGAAAAAAAAGGTTTAGATAAAAACTGAAGTTCTCCCTGCAGTGCCCGTCACATACAATCCCAGGGCAGCAACAACACTGGGTGAACAGTAACAAGAAACACCTTATTTCGGGAACAAAAGGATTGTACAGAAACAAGGAGCTGCAGATGCTAATTTACCAAGGAAAAACACAAAATGCTGGAGTAATTTCCAGGGCCAGGCAGAATCCCCGGAGAACATGAATTGGCAACTTTTCAGGTCTGGGCCCTTTTTCAGACTGGATTAGGCATGGAGACATCATTCTGTAGAAGGGTCCCAACCCAAAATTTTCTCCGCAGATGCTA
Organism: Rhinoraja longicauda; assembly: GCF_053455715.1. Lineage (NCBI taxonomy): Eukaryota > Metazoa > Chordata > Chondrichthyes > Rajiformes > Arhynchobatidae > Rhinoraja > Rhinoraja longicauda. The sequence goes on along the minus strand of NC_135967.1, from coordinate 14,872,231 downwards.
CCCGATGCAGAGTTCCCCCAGTGATTTGAATTCACCTGCAGTTCCTTGTGTTACTCAGTGTGAAGAAAGTCCCGGCCTGAAACATTGTCAGAGGTAGTTGAGGTAGGTACTGTAACAGCATTTAAAAGACATTTGAACAGGTACATGGATAGGAAAGGATTAGAGGTCATATAGTCATTGAGTCATACAGCATGGAAACAGGTACTTCGACCCAATGTGCTCATGCCGACCAACATGCCCCATCTACACTAGTCCCACCTGCCTGCATTTGTCCCATATCCCTCTAAACCCATCCTATACATGCACCTGTTTAAATGATCTTAAACTTTGCAATAGTATCTGCCTCAACTACCTCCTCTGGCAGCTCGTTCCATACACCAATCACCCTTTGTGAAAAAAAAAAACCCTCAGGTTCCCAGTAAATCTTTCCCCCTCACCTTAAGCCTAGGTGATCCTGATCCTCCTGCTTCACAAGGAATAAAGTCCTAGCCTGTTCAACCTCTCCCTATAGCTCAGTCCCTCTAATCCTTGCAATGTCCTGGTATATCTTCTCGGAACCCTTTCAAGCCTGAAAACCTGAGGGTTTGGAGGAGTATGGGGCAAACAAGGGCGGATAGGGCGTGTAGACGGGCATCTTGCTGGGTTTGGATGATGGTCCGAAGAGCCTTTTTCCATGCTATATGACTATATGACCCATATTGCTCTATATCAATGTGCCTATATAAAAGCGTCTTACCTATCACTATTGTATCTGCCTTCACCATCCGAAATGTCGCCCATCCATTCCCTCCACCTGACCAGCTGTTCCTCCCACGCTTTGTGTTTTGCAGGCAAAAAATAAATGCTAGTTTTCAATTTTGTCTTCAGCAGGTTCTGTCTTTCAGTCTAATGCTGCAAGCTCACCATTCGCCCTGGGTGCCTGCTGAGCTTATAGCGACTATTGAATAAATAATATGCAACATTCTCTCCGCTTGGTAATTGAGTCTAATATTTCAGAGCAATCTGTGTTTTACCAATTTGAGCAGGGGCGTGGGTTTTATACCATGAAGCGTCTCAGCTAATCAATTGAATTAAATTGCATTTATGTAACTCTTAGAGACACACCTACCAGTCCTTCTCTTGTGTACTGGAAAGTCTATAAAGCAGTTAACAAGATAATTGGACATACAAGGAGATACAAGGCCGAAGATGGGTCCTGACTCAAAACGTCACCTATCCATGTTTTCCAGAGATGCTGTCAGACCCGCTGAGTTACTCCAGCATTTTGTCTCTTGTATTGGACAGTTAATGCATTTTGGGGAGTTGAGGAGTGTAGGAAAATAACTGCAGAAGCTGGTACAAATCGAATGTATTTATTCACAAAATGCTGGAGTAACTCAGCAGGTCAGGCAGCATCTCAGGAGAGAAGGAATGGGTGACGTATCGGGTCGAGACCCTTCTTCAGACTGATGTCAGGGGGTGGGACAAAGGAAGGATATAGGTGGAGACAGGAAGGTAGAGGGAGAACTGGGAAGGAGGAGGGGAAGAGAGGTACAGAGGAACAATCTAAAGTTGGAGAAGTCAATGTTCATACCACTGGGCTGCAAGCTGCCCAAGTGAAATATGAGGTGCTGTTCCTCCAATTCCGGTGGGCCTCACTATGGCACTGGAGGAGGCCCATGACAGAAAGGTCAGACTGGGAGTGGGAGGAGGAGTTGAAGTGCTCAGCCACCGGGAGATCAGGTTGGTTAAGGCAGACTGAGCGAAGGTGTTGAGCGAAACGATCGCCAAGCCTGCGTTTGCTGATATAAAGAAGTTGACATCTAGAGCAGCGGATACAATAGATGAGGTTGGAGGAGGTGCAGGTGAACCTCTGTCTCACCTGGAAAGACTGTTTGGGTCCTTGGATGGAGTTGAGGTAAAGGGAGAGGTGTTGCATCTCCTGCGGTTGTGGGGTAAAGTACCCGGGGATGGGATGGTTTGGGTAGGAAGGGGCGAGTGGACCAGGGAGTTACGGGGGGAGCGGTCTCTGCGGAACGCAGAAAGGGGAGGGGATGGGAAGATGTTGCCAGTAGTGGGGTCCCGTTGGAGGTGACGGAAATGTTGGAGGATGATTTGTTGGATACGCTGGCTGATGGGGTGAAAGGTGAGAACGAGAGGGGTCCTTGTTACAAATGGGGGAAGGGGAGCAAGAGCGGAGCTGCGGGATGTAGAAGAGGACCTAGTGAGAGCATCATCTATAATGGAAGAGGGGTAGCCCCGTTTCCTGAAGAATTAGGACATCTCTGATGCCGTAGTGTGAAACATCTCTTCCCGGGTGCAGATGCGGCGTAGACGGAGGAATTGGGAGAAGGGGATAGACTTTTTGCAGGAGACTGGGTGGGAAGAAGTTTAGTCCAGATAGCTGTGCGAGTCAGTGGGTTTATAGTAGATGTTAGTCACTAGTCTGTCTCCTGTGATGGAGATGGTGAGGTCCAGAAACGGTAGAGAGATGTCGGAGATAGTCCAAGAATATTTAAGAGCAGGATGGAAATTGGAGGTGAAGTGTACGAAGTCAGTGAGTTCTGCATGGGTGCAAGAGGTAGCACCAATGCAGTTGTCGATGTAGCGGAGTTAGAGTTCGGGGATGGGGCCAGTGTACGTCTGGAACAGGGATTGTTCGACGTACCCGACAAAGAGGCAGGCGTAGCTAGGGCCCATGCGAGTGCCCATAGCTACGCCTCTGGTTTGGAGGAAGTGGGAGGAATCAAAGGAGAAGTTGTTGAGGGTAAGAATCAGCTCTGCTAGGCGGAGGAGAGTGTTGGTCGATGGGGATTGGCTGGTTCTACGGTCGAGGAAGAAGGAGGGCTTCAAGACCATCCTTGTGGGGGATGGAAGTGTAGAGTGACTGGACATCCATGGTAAAGATGAGGGAGTGGGGGCCTGGAAACCGGAGGTTATCGAGGAGGCGGAGAGCATGTGAGGTGTCTTGGACGTAGGTGGGGAGGGATTTGACCAGGGGGGATAGGATGGAGTCGACGTAGGTGGAAATAAGTTCGGTGGGACATGAACAGGCAGAGACAATGGGTCTGCCAGGACAGTTCTGTTGATGGATTTTAGGTAGAAGGTAAAATCGGGCCGTGCGGGGCTGGGGAACGATAAGTTTGGAGGCACTAGAGGGTAGAGCGCCGGAAATGGTGAGGTCCATGATGGTGTTGATGATTAAGGTCTGGTGTTCGTCGGTGGGGTCATGGTCCAAGGATAAGTAGGAGGAGGTGTCTGAGAGTTGTCGTCTGGCCTTGGTCCGGTAGAGGTCAGCACGCCAGACGACCACAGCACCTCCCTTGTCAGCAGGTTTGATGACTAAGTCAGGGTAGTTGCAGAGTGAGTGGAGGGCTGCACGTTCAGGAGGGGAGAGGTTAGAGTGAGTCAGGGGAGTGGAGAATTTGAGGCGGTTAATGTCACGCCGGCAGTTGGAGATTAAAAGTTCTAGTGAGGGTAGTTGGCAAACTGGGAGGGTCCAAGAGGAGGGGGTCCGCTGGAGACGGGAGAAGGGGTCATCACTGGGGAGGTGAGGACTCCTTCCCATGGATAAAGGCTCGGAGGCGGAGAAGAGCTCCACATCATGGCGGACCTGGAACGCGTTGATGTGGTGGCGGAGAGGAACAAAGGTGAGTCGAGTGAGTTGGGGAGTTGATATGAGGGATCAGTACTGATCAATGTGGCCGCAGAATGCATCCTCTGAAGAGTAGCAATTCCAAGGGATTTTAAGGCGGAGATTAACAGTTTCTTGATAGGTAAGGATGTCAAGGGTTATGGGGAGAAGGCAGGAGAATGGGGTTGAGAGGGAAAGATAGTTCTGCCATGATTGAAATGCGGAACAGACTCGATGGTCTGAATCGCCTAATTCTGCCCCTATGACTTATGAACTTATGATTGGTCTTCAGGCAGACAAGATCTCAGCTTGAAATCCAATAGGGGACACTTCTAACGATGCGGAACCCCCTTGCACCACACCAAGTGTCAATCTGGGTTTTCCACTCAGCATGTGGGCAGCTCTATATGGAGTTTGTAATGGTGCTGACTGTGTGGAGTTTGCATGTTCTCCCTGTCATCGCGTGGGTTTTCTTCAAGTGCTTTGGTTTCAATGGTCCAATGGTGCTTTATTGTCACGTGTGCACTGCACAGTGAAATACATTTTGTGTAGATCGCACATGCATGAGTCCCCATACTCTGGCACCATTTTCAAAAAGCCCACAGTCCAGTCCACTCGCATGAAGTACTGGAGCGGCTCCCGACCCAGGAAAGCCCCAGGCTGCTGCAGGGCCTCCTCTGTTGCCCTTGACCAACTTGGCCCATGACCCAACGTCCCTCTCCGCACACGACCACCACTGTGTCCCAAAGGGCGCCCTCTGCAACCGACCTTAAAGGAGCTGGAGGTAATAGTCATAGAGAGAGCCGCCGGTTCCTCTCCACTTCACATCCCAAAGATGTACGGGTTTGCAAGTTAATTGGCCCTCTGTAAATTGCCTCTAGTGTGCAGGGAGTGGATGGGAAAGTGGGATAACATAGAACTACTGTGATCAGGTCATTGATGGTTGGCATGGACTCAGTGGGCAGAAGGGCCTGTTTGCATGCTGTATCTCTAAACTAAACTAAGCTAAACTAAATGACTGGAGGCTTTCGAGCAGTTGGAAAGGTGGAAGAGGAATTGTGGGGGGTAGAAATCAGAGAGGTAGAAAAAGATGGGAAAGGGCCAGGAAAACGCTGTGGACTGGAGGTGCAGAAAGGCCTGCTTCCATGCTGTATCGTTCAATAAATTAAATTAATCAGTCAATGAATCAAACTCACAGAAGAAAATGATAAGTGACACATTGAGCTTAATTGGAAGGAGGGGATGTTGATTTTCAGCAGGTGCTTTCTAATTCAGCAGTCAGTGTGGCTATTTAAGGGGACATTGGTAATCAGGTTTTGTGAGATAGACACAGAGTACAATGAGGAAAGACTTGCACCTGTCAAAGGTGAAGCAGCTAGATGCAGTCATTTTTGCCACTGCAGGTTTTTGATAATGAATCTTTAAATAGGTCTTGTCCATAATGAGGCAAGGCATATAAATATTGAGAGATACTGGGAGAATTGTCCTACCTGTCAACTGAGTGGCAGTAATTCTGGCACAATTATCACAGAGGTTCTTCATGTCAGATTTGCTCATGGAATTTGGGAAAATATATATTTTTTCTGGAGGCACAAGTAACTGCAGGTGCTGGAATCTTGAGCAATGCATGCAGTGCTGGAGTAACTCAACGGGTCAGACAGTATCCCTTGAGGAATGGATAGGTGATATTTTGGGTCAGAACCGGCACAGTAGCGCAGTGGTAGAGGTAAGAAAATAACTGCAGATGCTGGTACAAATCAAAGGTATTTATTTCACAAAATGTTGGAGTAACTCAACAGGTCAGGCAGCATCTCGGGAGAGAAGGAATGGGTGACGTTTCGGGTCGAGACCCTTCTTCAGTGGTAGAGGTGATGCCTTACAGCGCCAGAGACCCGGGTTGGATCCTGACCATGGGTGTTGTCTGTACGGAGTTTACACATTATCCCCGTGACCTCGTGGGTTTTCTCCAGGTGCTCCGGTTCCTCCTACAATTCAAAAACGTGCAAGTTTTTAGTTTAATTGGCTTCTGGAAATTGTAAATTGTCACCAGTGTGTAGGATAGCGCTAGTGTAAGGGGTGATCACTGGTCAGCATGGACTCAATGGGCTGAAGGGCCTGTTTCCACACTGTACCTCTAAAGTTTGCACACTGTACCTCTAAAGTAATAAAGCCACCCTTCTTCAGATGTTGCCTTCCTGTTATATTAACCTGTTCAGTGTCACCACTGAATATACTCGGGTCATGGCCAATAGTGGAAAAAAAATCTTGGCAGTGGACACTTAATCTTGCTGGACATTTAATGCCATACTGAGGGACAAATGTTAAACGAGGACCTTGAGGACTCTAGCGGCACCATTGAAGACCTGTTCCTTTGCGGTGTGATTCTGTGACGTATATTCTAAAGGGATATGGACCAAACATGCGCAAATGGGACCAGCTTAGAAAGGGTATCTTGGTTGGCAGGGAATTGAGTTTGTAGCAGCCAGCTTCTCGTCTATCTCAATTAGCTCCCAAGCTGCCACTAAGCAAAAATAACTAATAACTGCAAAATGGCTCCTACAGAGTTGATTGGCCCATTTCTGTGCTATTTGACTATCCTGAATTTCCTTAAGAATGTGGTGGTGAGCCATTTGCTTGAATCATAAAATATAAAATAGCACTGCACAGGAGCAGGCCCTTTGGCCCACAATGTTTGCTCCAAACATGATACCAAGTTAAACTGATCTCATCCATATCCCTTTATTCCCTGCACTTCCACGTGCCTATTTAAAGGCCTCTTGAAATCCACTATCACATCTGCCTCCTCCACCACTACCACCCATGGCAATGCGTCCCAGGCCCGCACCACTCTCTGTGTGAAAGGGAAACTTGCCCTGCAACTTGTTTCATATCCCTACCACCCTTTGTGTGGAAAACAAAGTTGCCTTTCAAATTCATATTAAATAGCTCCCCCTCACCTTAAACCCATGTCCGCTGGATCTTGATTCCCCTTCTCTGGGTAAAAGGCTCGATTCCCCTCATGATCTTATACACCTCTATAAGATCACCCCATATCCTCCTGTGCTCCAAAGAATGAAGTCCTGGCCTACCCAACCCCTCTCTTTTCCTATGTTTCCAGTGGTATATTGTTGGAAGATGTGGGGATGTAAATGTCATTGAAGTGGTAAAAGGTGTCAAAGGTAAGTGGTTTTGTTTCTTTCTTATTGGAGACGGTCATTTGGCAACATTTCTGTGATGTGATTGCTACATGCTGCCTATCAGCCCATGCCTGAATGATGTCCACTTGCAGACAGGGGCTGCTTGATTTCCAGAAGAGTTGAGCCTCTGATAATCAATGTTCTTCAAAAACTGAGGTCAAGAGTGTTTTAGACACAAAGTGCTGGAGTAACTCGGCGGGTCAAACAACATCTCTGAAGAAGTAGGACAGGTAACATTTTGGGTCGGGACCTTTCTTGTGTCTATCATTGGCATAAACCAACATCTGCAGTTCTTTGTTGCTACATCCAGAGTGTTTGTTTGTTATATGCACCGGCAACAGAACAATGAAATTCCTAAGTTGCAGCAGCATAACTGCTATGGATAGGATAGGTTTAAAGGGTTATGGGCCAAAAGCAGGCAGGTGGGAATGGTGTTGATTGGCGTGGGCAGGTTGGGCCGAAAAGCCTGTTTCCACACAGTATGACTATGACTCCCCGATAACAGGCCTGTAGACACTGTTCTCACAGATAACATGATAAACAAAAACAAACCAACACATTAAACCCCCAATCCCAGTGCAGAAAGCCTAAAGGTGAGGAAAGAAGAAATCCTTAGTGCAACCAAGACAGTTCATAGTTTAGTTAGTGTTGTGCAGTGTTCAAGAGCCTGATGGTTTGTTTGGAAGAAGCTGTTCTTGGCTGGTGGTCATGGTTTACAGGCTCCTGTGACTTGGAGAAAAGAAACTTGAGAGGAATATTGTTGGAGCCGTAAAATTAAAGAGGGTGACTACTGCTCACTGAGGCAGCAGGGATGATCATTTAAAGCTGCCAGGTTTAATGTGATTGATTTAAAAAATGATACAAAGAACTTGGAACAAAGAAGTTAGAATTTTTCATCCAGAGGGTTTCTATGATCAGAAGTGTATGCTCGAGTGCATTGGAAGCTAAATCAATGGAAACGTTTTAACAGGCATTTGAATAAATGTTTAAAATTGATTGATGGAAAGGTACAGCATGTAAAAGGGCCCTTCGGCCCAGGGAGTCCATGCCATCCGTCGATCACCCGTTCTCACCAGTTCTATGTTATTGGGCGGCACGGTAGCGCAGCGGTAGAGTTGCTGCTTTACAGCGAATGCAGCGCCGGAGACTCAGGTTCGATCCTGACTACGGGTGCTGCACTGTAAGGAGTTTGTACGTTCTCCCCGTGACCTGCGTGGGTTTTCTCCGAGATCTTCGGTTTCCTCCCACACTCCAAAGACGTACAGGTATGTAGGTTAATTGGCTGGGTAAATGTTAAAATTGTCCCTAGTGGGTGTAGGATAGTGTTAAAAATGTACGGGGATCACTGGGCGGCACGGACTTGGAGGGCCGAAAAGGCCTGTTTCTGGCTGTATATATATGATGATGATGATGATGATTCCCACTTTCTTATCCACAGGGGCAATTTACAGATGCCAATAAATTGACAAACCCACATGTCTTTGGGATGTGGCAGGAAACCGGAGCACCCGGAGGAAAGCCATGCGGTCACGGAGAGCTTGCAATTTCCGTACAGACGGCACAGGTAGTCAAGATCGAACTTTAGTCTCTGGCGCTGTGAGGCAGCAACTCTACTAGATGCGCTACTGTGCCGCCCCTGATGGCAGAAGAATTATAGGCTTCTGAGAAAGCACAAGAGAGTGGAATAAAAGGAAGCTTTAATTAAATAGTTGGCACAGATACGATGGGCTGATTGGCCTTTTCCGTGCTCTATCATTCTCCGATTCTGTAGAAAAGGTATTGGTAAGCAAAGAATCGCAATCTGCTTTTGGGTATATTTATCCTCAAAGAATTCATCAAAATGAAATGCTCAGTACTTGGCAAAAGATTCCGAATGCAAAACACTCGGGGTCATTAAAAGGGTTGACGACTACAATCTATACACGAGATCATACATATATCTGAAGCTGTCTCTCATGTGCAAATGCATTTACAATCCTGAATGTGCAGATTAATTAAACTGGCACCTGGTGGGAAATGGGCAGCAATTGCTAACCGCAGCAACAAGTAACACCAAGGAATAGCTCCACAGTGCAGTTAATAGACACCAATGATCCTCAACCCTTCCTGCTGCAAGAAAGCATGCAGTTTAAATGTGCAGGAAGAAACTGCAGATGCTGGTTTAAACCAAAGATAGACACAAAAAGCTGGAGTAACTCAGCGGGACAGGCAGCATCACTGGAGAAAAGGAAGGTGACGTTTCAGGTCGAGACACTTCTTTCAGACCCTTGTTTGGTTTATTGCAGTCTGGTTTAGTTTAGAGATACTGTGCGGAAACAAGCCCTTCGGCCCACCGAGTCTACTCCGACCAGCGATCCCCACATACTAACACTATCCTACACACACTGGGGACAATTTTGTACATTTATAGCAAGCCAATTAACCTACAAAGCTGTACGTCTTTGGAGTGTGGGAGGAAAACAAAGATCTCGGAGAAAACACACAAGGTCACGGGGAGAACGTATAAACTCCGTATAGACAAGCACCTGTAGTCAGGATTGAACCTGGGGCTCCGACGCAGTGAGGCAGCTGCTCTACCAGCACTCCGGGTGCTGTCTGTGCGGAGTTTGCACGTTCTCCCTGTGACCACGGGGGTTTCCTCCAGATGCTCCTGTTTCCTCCCACAACCCAAAGATGTGCAGGTTTGTAAGGTAACTGGCCCTCTGTAAATTGCCCCTCGTGTGTGGGGAGTGGATGGGGAAGTGGGATAACATAGAACTAGTGTGAATGGTTAATTGTTGGTTGGCATAGACTCAGTGGGCCAAAGGGCCTGTTTCCACGCTGTATCTCTAAACTAAACTAGAATCTATATACTTAAACTCTCGTTTGTTTGTTTGGTTGTTCCTGAACTACAGCCAAAACGGTAACCAATAGCGTGACAATATTAGGCCCACCTTACTCACCATCATCCCTTTGGTGCAAATGGAAGAGGTTTCATTGAAATTGGTGTTATATTTTTTAAGTTATTCAAATGTAAAGTTTAAATCTATCTCCTAGAGAGGGAGGGGGAGAGAGGGAGGGGGTGGAGGGAGAATAAGGAGGGTTGAGGGGCGTGGAGTGGGAGGAGGGGGGGAGGGGGAGGGGAAGAGTGGAGGGGGAGGGAAGGGGGGAGAGGGGAGGGGGTGGGAGGGAGGAGAGGGAAGAGAGGGAAGAGAGGGTGTTGTACCAATGCAGGAGATGTTTGGGCCTAACGGGTCCACTTGGTCTAGTAATGGCATAAAGATCTCTCCATCCTCTCTGTCTCACACTCTCACCTTGATTGACCTAAATGCCATTGTGACCTTCCCCTCAAACATTCCTTGAGGTCATAAATCCAACATTTTCAGCCCTCTCCGAATTTGCAAGTGGACCTATTAACAATATCTTACTTTTATGGATCCTGTCTAAAAGATAGGGATTGTTCACTAATTTCATGGGTCCCTGTGGTATTTTTCCCGAGTGTAATTTGGCTGTTTTAATAGCTTACAAGACAGCATTTACTACAGTTTAAAAATAGTTGTTCATAACCTTAGAGCAGTCAAAGAGGATGTGGTGCCCTTTGTTAAGGCACGTTGTCCTTTCCCCCAACTATTAGATATATATTGAAATCCTCTGTTACTTTAACGTCTTCATCAAAGCATAACCCAATAATTGGTGAATAAACATACAATCATTCATAAATTTAAATGAATCCGAATATTTCAGTATCATACTCCTTTGAAAGTATGGAAACAGTTCAATTCTATTAACTACTTTCTTTTTGATGCTACTTGGAAGCAGGCCCTTCGGCCCACCAATTCCATGCTGACCATTGATCACCCATTTACACTAGTTCTATGTTATCCTACTTTCTCATCCACTCCCTAATCCCAGGGCAATTTACCAAAAGCAATTAATTGATAAACCAGCACGTCCTTGAGATTTGGGAAGAAACTGGAGCACTTGGAGTCAACCACCGCAGTAAAAGGGAGAACGTGCAAACCACGCAGATGGCATCTGAGGTCAGGGTCGGCCCTGGGTCTCTGGCACTGTGGGTTAGCAGCTCTACCAGCTGCACCACTGTACCACCCAAACAGGAGATTGCTGGAAGTGGGTTAAAATCAGTCAGATCCCGTTCATAAGTTCATGTCATAGGAGCAGAACCAGACCCTTCGGCCCATCAAGTCTACTCTGTCTTTGAAACATGGCTGATCTATTTTTACCTCTCGATCCCATTCTCCTGCTTTCTCCCCATAACCCCTGACACCCGTACTAATCATTCCAGAGAACTTGCATAAAACCTCTACATTCCCATCAGCACCACGGGCTGGTAAACAATGAGAAGCAAATTTAATGGAGTTGTTTTATATGTCACTTGGGAGGGATATTGATGGACAACAGCAATAACAAGGATCTGATAGTCAACAACTTAAGAAAAAGGAATATGTATTCTGCACTCTATATCTTCCCCTTTGCTTTACAACATTAGACTTTAGAGATGCAGTGCAGAAACAGGCACACCAGGAAACCGGAGCACTCGGAGAAAATGCACACAGCCATAGGGAGAATGTGCAAACTCTGTGCAGATAACATCCATAATCGGGATTGACCCAGGTCTCTGGCACTGTAAAGCAGCAACCTTACTGCTGGGCCACTATGCTGTCTCTTTGCTTTATGTCAGTCATACAGCATGGACAAAAGATCCTTCAACCTAATTTGCCCATGCCGACCAAGATGCCCCATCTACGCTCAAACCACCTGCCCACGTTTGCCCCAACTTACACTGGAACCATAAAACAAATCAGGAAAATGACATTGTGTTCTTCTCAGGTATCACAAAATGCTGGAGTAACTCAGCGGGTCAGGCAGCATCTCAGGAGGGAAAGAATGGGTGACGTTTCGGGTCGAGACCCTTCTTCAAGGGTCCCAACCCGAAATATCACCCATTCCTCTCTCCTGAGATGCTGCCTGACTCGCTGAGTTACTCCAGCATTTTGTGATACCTTCGATTTGTATCAGCATTTGCAGTTATTTTCCGACACACTTGTGTTCCTCTCAAGTAAATGGAGAGCACAGGGACCGATTCTTAACGGTGAGTTAATCGTTCGACGGGACTAAGGAAATGTTTTAACTTTGCTTGCACTCTGCATTCATAAATCTGGCATTGATAGTGCACCATAATGTTAAAAGAAAATTGTTTGCACCTTTAAACTTTGCAAATCATGATCCTATTTCAAGTCTGACGTGACTTGTAAGTCTGAAGCAAAATGGGGTGGTTTCCGGATGAGGGAACTTCACCTCTCCGTTTCAATGTGCTTCATAAATCCTCAGGTATCTTGGATAATAGCTTTGCTCTTCTGCAAAACTTTTTATAAAATAACTAATTAACAAATGTGGTGACAATAGCATGTCGTGCAGAGCACATTAAAATGAATAGTAACAGGGAGCTTGAGATCCCACACTCCGGCAATTGCAATTACTATGGCAGTATTTCCTGATAAATTTACATTTCATTTTTGCAAGAATATAGTGATTAGTGCAGTTGAATCGGACAAGGAGCTACTGCACTATATGGTTACAATGGAAGTATCAATAATTACAATTCTCAACGTGAAACATTTGCATAATTTGTATTCCTTCGTAATAGGACTTTGAGGTTTCATTGTCCCTTTGAACTGATTTACTACCAGAGACGCACGATGGCTGCCTCGCCTACAGTCTGTCTGTCCTTTTCATACTTTTTTTGGTATTTGTAGCGAGTTTTAAAAGTGGTGGATGTCAGCGGAGCAGCAGCCAGCAGCAGCAATCAGCAGTAGCAGCAGCAGCAAGCAGCAGTATCAGCAGCAAGCAGCAGCAGTAGCAAGCAGCAGCAAGCAGCACCAAGCTGTGTTGCTTGGGAAGTAGTGTGTGGGGATTGTGTGGGGATTGTGTGGGGATAGTAAGGAGTAAGACCTGTGTGAACTCCCGGACTAGTTTCGATCGCCTAGCTTGGGGTCGGAGAGGAATTTCCCGGATTTTTTCCCAAATTGGCCTGGGTTTTTTATCTGGTTTTTCGCCTCTCCCAGGAGATCACTCAGTTCTTTTGGGTGGGCGGTTGGAGCGGTTGGAGTAGCGGCCGGGCGGTAGGTTTAGTAACCGAGCGCGGGGCTTTGTTTGGAGAGTATGACTGCCAGGGCAGTTTTTTGTTCTGGGTGTCAGATGTGGGGAATCTGGGAGTCTGATAGTCTTCCAGACATCCACATCTGCGCCAGGTGTGACGAGATGGGGCTCCTAAGGGACCGTATTAGGAACCTGGAGCGGCAGATTGATGACCTCCGTCTGATCAGGGAGAGTGAGGAGGTTATAGATAGGAGTTACAGGGAGGTGGTCACTCCTAAACCACGGGAGGTAGACAAGTGGGTCACTGTTAGGGGGGGCAATGAACAGAGGCAGGGACTAGGGAGTACCCCGGTGGCTGTACCCCTTGGAAATAAGTACTCCTGTTTAAGTACTGTTGGGGGGGACAGCCTACCTGGGGGCAATGACGGTGCCCGGGCCTCTGGCAAGGAGTCCGGCCCTGTTGCTCAGAAGGGTAGGGAAAGGAAGAGGAGAGCAGTAGTAATAGGGGACTCTATAGTGAGGGGTCAGATAGGCGTTTCTGTGGACGCAGTCGGGAGACCCGGATGGTGGTTTGCCTCCCTGGTGCCGGTGTCCGGGATGTGTCTGAGCGTGTCCAGGATATCCTGAAAGGGGAGGGAGAGGAGCCAGAGGTCGTGGTACATATAGGTACCAACAATATAGGTAGGATAAGGGAAGAGGTCCTGAAAGGAGAATTCAGGGGGCTAGGAAGAGAGTTAAAAAAAAGGACTTCCAAAGTAATAATCTCAGGCTTACTGCCTGTGCCACGCGATAGTGAGAATAGGAATGGAGTGAGGTGGAGGATAAATACGTGGCTGAGGAACTGGTGCAGGGAGCAGGGTTTCAAGTTTCTAGATTATTGGGACCTCTTCTGGGGGAAGTATGACCTGTACAAAAAGGACGGGTTGCATCTGAACCCGAGGGGAACCAATATCCTGGCGGGGAGATTTGCTAAAATAACTGCGGAGACTTTAAACTAGTACGGTTGGGGGGAGGGACTCAAACACAGATAGCTAATAGGCAGTGTGTGAGGCAGGAGGCAGAAAAGGGAAACACTCAGACCCAATATGTAGGAGAGAAAGAAGGGAAAAGAAATAAACTGAGAATAAGAAATGATGGGTCCCTTAAATGTGTATATTTTAATGCTAGGAGCATTGTAAGAAAGGTGGATGAGCTTAGAGCCTGGATTGACATCTGGAAGTATGATGTTGTGGCGATCAGTGAAACATGGTTGCAGGAGGGTTGCGATTGGCAATTAAATATTCCAGGATTTCATTGTTTCAGATGTGATAGAATCGGAGGGGCAAGAGGTGGGGGTGTTGCATTGCTTGTCAGGGAGGATATCACAGCAGTGCTATGGCAGGACAGACTAGAAGGCTCGATTAAGGAGGCTGTTTGGGTGGAACTCAGAAATGAGAAAGGTTTAGCAACACTTATAGGGGTGTATTATAGACCGCCAAATAGGGAACGAGAATTGGAAGAGCAAATATGTAAGGAGATAGCAGATATTAGTAGTAAGCACAGAGTGGTGATTGTGGGTGATTTCAATTTTCCGTATATAGACTGGGAATCACATTCTGTTAAAGGGCTGGATGGTTTGGAGTTTGTAAAATGTGTGCAGGATAGTTTTTTGCAGCAATACGTAGAGGTGCCTACCAGAGAAGGGGCAGTGTTGGACCCCCTGTTAGGAAATGAGATGGGTCAGGTGACGGAGGTATGTGTTGAGGAGCACTTTGGGTCTAGTGATCATAATGCCATTAGTTTCAATATCATTATGGAGAAGGTCAAATCTGGACCAAGGGTTGAGATTTTGGATTGGAGAAAGGCTAATTTTGAGGAGATGAGAAAGGATTTAAAAGGAGTGAAATGGAAATTGTTGTTTTATGAAAAGGATATAATAGAGAAATGGAGGATATTTAAAGGTGAAATTTTGAGAGTACAGAGTCTTTATGTCCCTGTTCGGTGGAAAGGAAAGAATAATAATTTGAAAGAGCCGTGGTTTTCCAGGGAAATTGGACACTTGGTTCGGAAAAAGAGGGAGATATACAATAAATATAAGCGGCAGGGAGTAAATGAGGTTCTTGAGGAATATAAAGAATGTAAAAGGAATCTTAAAAAGGAAATTAGAAAAGCGAAAAAAAGATATGAGGCTGCTTTGGCAAGTAATATAAAAGTAAACCCCAAGGGGTTCTACAGATATGTCAATAGCAAAAGGATAGTGAGGGATAAAATTGGTCCATTAGAGAGTCAGAGTGGACAGCTATGTGCTGAGCCGGAAGAAATGGGGGAGATATTAAACAATTTCTTTTCTTCGGTATTTACCGAGGAGAAGGATATTGAATTATGTGAGGTAAGCGAAACAAGTAGAGTAATGATGGAAATTAGGAGGATTAAAGAAGAGGAGGTACGGACACTTTTGAAGAATATAAAAGTGGATAAGTCTCCAGGTCCTGATAGGATATTCCCTAGGACATTGAGGGAAGTTAGTGCAGAAATAGCAGGGGCTATGACGGAAATATTTCAAACGTCATTAGAAACAGGGATGGTGCCGGAAGATTGGCGCATTGCGCATGTTGTGCCTTTGTTTAAAAAAGGTTCTAAAAGTAAACCTAGCAATTATAGACCTATTAGTTTGACGTCTGTGGTGGGAAAATTAATGGAAAAGATACTTAGGGACAATATATATAATTATTTGGATAATCAAGGCCTGATTAGAAACAGTCAACATGGATTTGTGCCTGGAAGGTCATGTTTGACTAATCTTCTTGAATTTTTTGAAGAGGTTACCAGGGAAATTGATAAGGGCAAGGCTGTGGATGTTGTCTATATGGACTTCAGTAAGGCATTTGACAAGGTTCCACATGGAAGGTTGATTAAGAAGGTTAAATCGTTGGGTATTAATAGTGAGGTTGCAAGATGGATTCAACAATGGCTGAATGGGAGATACCAGAGGGTAACGGTTGACAATTGTATGTCAGGTTGGAGGCCAGTGTCTAGTGGAGTGCCCCAAGGATCTGTGTTGGGTCCACTGTTGTTTGTCATTTACATTAATGATCTGGATGATGGTGTGGCAAATTGGATTAGTAAATATGCAGATGATACTAAGATAGGTGGAGTAGTTGATAGTGAGGTAGATTTTCAAAGTCTACAGAGAGACTTGGGCCTTTTGGAAGGGTGGGCTGAAAGATGGCAGATGGAGTTTAATGCTGATAAGTGTGAGGTGCTGCATTTTGGTAGGACAAATCAAAATAGGACGTACAGGGTAAATGGTAGGGAATTGAGGAATGCAGTGGAACAGAGGGATCTGGGAATAACTGTGCATTGTTCCCTGAAGGTGGAATCTCATGTGGATAGGGTGGTGAAGAAGGCGTTTGGTATGCTTGCCTTTATAAATCAGAGCATCGAGTATAGAAGTTGGGATGTAATGTTGAAATTGTACAGGGCATTGGTGAGGCCGAATCTGGAGTATGGTGTGCAGTTCTGGTCGCCAAATTATAGGAAGGATGTCGACAAAATGGAGAGGGTACAGAGGAGATTTACTAGAATGTTGCCTGGGTTTCAGCACTTAGGCTACAGAGAGAGGTTGAACAGGTTGGGTCTTTATTCTTTGGAGCGTAGAAGGTTGAGGGGGGACTTGATAGAGGTTTTTAAAATTTTGAGAGGGACGGACAGAGTTGACGTGGGTAGGCTTTTCCCTTTGAGAGTGGGGAAGATTCCAACAAGGGGACATAGCTTCAGAATTGAGGGACAAAGGTTTAGGGGTAACATGAGGGGGAACTTCTTTACTCAGAGGGTTGTGGCTGTATGGAATAGGCTTCCGGTGGAAGTGGTGGAGGCTGGCTCGATTTTATTATTTAAGAGTAAATTGGATAGGTATATGGATAGGAGGGGATTGGAGGGTTATGGTCTGAGTGCAGGTAGATGAGACTAGGTCAGGGAGAATGGTTGGCGTGGACTGGTAGGGCCGGACAGGCCTGTTTCCATGCTGTAGTTGTTATATGTTTGTGTTGATGTTCTCTGGTTTGTTTTATGTGAGGGGGTGGGTTGGGGGAAACTTTTTTTCAATCTCTTACCTTGCCGGAGATGCAATTGTTTTCCCGATCGTATCTCCGGTCGCTCTGCGGCCTAACATCGTGGAGCTGGAGGCCTTGCTCGGGACTGACTTTGAGCCCCACCGTGGGGCGTGGACTTACCATCTGAGTGTGCGATTCCTAGCCTGGGATCGACGATCCAACTGCGGCCCGCGGATTTAAACATCAAGGAGCTCGCAGTCTCGGGTTGGGACCGGTCGGGAGCTCCAAGCTGCATGTCATTCGACAAGCCCAGACCCGGGGTGGATCGCCCGGGGCGGGGGAGCTGAGTTCCCCTCCCCATTGCAGGAGCTGTATCGCCCCGATGGTGAAGGCCCACCACTAACTATGGGAGTCAAGGTTGTCCCATCAACAGAAGGTTAGAGGCCCCCGACCGCTGGAGGACAAAGAAGGGAGGGATTGAACTTTTTTTCGCCTTCCATCACAGTGAGGAATGTGGAGGAGTCACTGCGGTGGATGTTCATGTTAAAATGTATTTTGTGGGTCCTGTTGCTTTTTATTGTTATGACTGTTTGGCAAATGACATTCCTCGTATGTTGCAAAACCTACTTGGCTAATAAAATATAGTTGTGATTGTGGTTTAAACTTATAGAGTCATACAGCACAGAAACATGCTCTTCAGTCCAACTCCTCTATGCTGACCAAGATGTCGCATCTAAGATTCCATCTGCTTGCATTTGGCCCTTATCCTTCTAACCATTTCCTATCCATGTACCTGTCCAAATGTCTTTTAAATGCTGTTGTAGTATCTGTCTCAACGGCTTCCTTTGGTAGCTCATTAGTTCATAAATTCTAGTCGCTGAATTAAGCCATTCACCTCATCAAGTCAACTCTGCCATTCAATCATGGCTGATCTGTCTTTCCCTCTCAACTCCATTCTCCTGCCTTCTCACCATAACCCCTGATATGCTTACTAATCAAGAATGTCAATCTCTGCTTTAAAAATACCAATTGACTTGGCCTCCGCAGCTGTCTGTGGCAACAAATTCCACAGATTCACCGCCCTATGACTAAAGGAATACCTCCTCATCTCCTTTCTAAAGGTACGCAATTTTAATCTGAGGCTGTGCCTTATGGTTCTAAACTCTCCCACTAGTGGAAACAGCCTCTCCACTTTCACTCTATCCAGGCCTTTCAAGATTCGGCTTGTTCCATACACCCCCCAACCTCTGAGTGAAAAAGGTTACCATTTGGTTAAATATTAAATCTTTCTCAACTCAGCTTAAACCTCTGTCTTCGGGTTCTTGATTCCCCTATTCTATATAAAGGATTTCCTCTGCAATGTATCTCCATCGAACACCCACTGGAGAGAGATCACAGGGTCTTTACCACTCTAGCACCTGGCTATGAGACACATGTGTCTACTTTGGAGATGTTCTCCTCCTCCTCTCTCTGATGCGTGTTCTGTGAGACCGTCTCTCACTTCTCCATCTCTGTGTTTCCCGTTGCTCTCCCTCTCCACTTTGAACTTCCTGATCAGTTCTTTTTCAGCCAGTGAGCTATTTTACTGACAGCGAGTCCCAGATCCCAACAGCTCTCTGCAATTAGAACAGATAAACCAGGCCGGGCTGGCATGGTGACGCAACGGGAGAGTAGATGCCTTACAACGCCAAAGACCCGAGTTCGATTTTGACTACGGGTGCTGTCTGTATGGAGTTTGCACATTCTCACCGTGACCTGCGCAGGTTTTCTCCGGGTGCTCTGGTTTCCTCCCACAATCCAAAGACGTACATGTTTGTAGGCTAATTGGCATGGGTAAAAATTGTAAATTGCCCCTAGTGAAGGATAATGTTAGAATGAGGAGATCGCTGGACGGCGTGCACTCGATGGGTCAATAGACAATAGGTGCAGGAGGAGGCCATTCGGCCCTTCAAGCCAGCACCGCCATTCAATGTGATCATGGCTGATCATTCTCAATCAGTACCCCGTTCCTGCCTTCTCCCCATACCCCCTGACTCCGCTATCTTTAAGGTCAAAGGGCCTGTTGCCATACTGTATCTCTAAAATAAACTAAACAAAGATTTTCCACATATTCCCTTTGGATTTTTTGCCACCAAACTTTAAATCTGTCTCTGTTCTCAAATCATCCACTAACTGATGGATTGATTGGAAGATGCAACATGGAAACAGACCTTGCAGCCCACCAAGTATGCGCAACCATCCTTACATAGCCAATCACACTGGCTCTGTCATCCCTCTTTTCCATCACACACTGCACACTGCGGGGAATTGACAGAGGCCAATTAAACTACAAACCGTGCATGTCTCTGGGAGGGACATGGGAGCAAATCTGAGCATTAGGAGGAAACCCACATGGTCAGAGAGAGAATGTGTAAACTCCACGCAGACAGTACCTGAGGTCACCAGTCAAGGAGGGTCTTTGGAGTTATGAGGCAGCAACTCTACCAGTGGTGCCACTGGGAAATATGACAATTTACCAAAGCCAATTTTATCCTCCAGACCCGCAGGTCTTTGGAGTGTGGGAAGAAACCGGAGCCCCTGGCCAAAACCCATGCGGTCACAGAGTGAACGTGCAGACTCCTTGCAGACAGCACCCATGGTCAGGATCGAAGCTGGGTCTCTGGCGCTGTAGGGCAGCAACTCTTCGAGCATTACTTAACAGTTCCACTTGGATGTTAAAGTTGGGTTAATGCAGAGCTGCCAGCAAAAATGTGCATAAAAAGCAATTGCATCTTTTCAATTTACAGAGTTCTTTAAGGACATCGTGTAATATTTTATGGATTTCTATCTAAGTCTGAAAATGGTACATTGAATATTGGGTCTATTAATTTCCAAATTATGCAGTCACAAGAGTCTTTTGAATGAGTGAATGAATGAATAAGTTTATTGGCCAAGTATGTGCATATATAAGGAATGTGCCTTGGTGCTCCGCTCACGAATGACAACGCAAACATACAGTTAACAATTAAGAATAAAGCATAACCACATCAAAACAATAAGGATACAACATTACGGTCTAAACATGTGGGTGAAAATAAACCAGAGCAAAAAAGAGACCACAGACTTTGGTTATTGAGTAGAACTATCACTCGTGGAAAAAAGCTGTTTTTATGTCTGGCTGTGGCTGCTTTGACAGTCCGGAGTTGCCTTCCAGAGGGAAGTGCTTCAAAGAGTTTGTGGCCAGGGTGAGAGGCGTCAGAGATGATCTTGCCCGCTCGCTTCCTGGCCCTTGCAGTGTACAGTTCGTCAATGGGGGGAATGTTGTAGCCAACAACCTTCTCAGCTGTGCGAACGATCCGTTGCAGCCTCCGGATGTCGTGCTTGGTGGCTGAGCCAAACCAGACCATGATGGAGAAGGTGAGGACGGACTCAATGATAGCAGTGTAGAATTGGACCATCATTGCCTGTGGCAGATTGTGTTTCTTCAGTTGCCGCAGGAAGTACATCCTCTGTTGGGCCTTTTTGACTGTGGAGTCGATGGTGGCCCCCCATTTAAGGTCCCTGGAGATGATGGTTCCAAGGAACTTAAATGACTCCACAGATGTGACTACGGTGTTGTTGATGATGAGTGGGGGGAGGGGAGGGGGATCTCTTCGAAAGTCTACAATTAGTTCCACTGTCTTGAGAGCATTGAGCTCCAGGTTGTTGCGATGGCACCAGGACACCAGCTGTGTCACTTCCCCTCTGTAGGCAGATTCCTTCCCATCCTGGATCAGTCCAATCAGGGTTGTGTCATCCGCAAACGTGAGGAGCTTGACAGAGGAGTCTGTGGAGGTGCAGTCGTTGGTGTAGAGAGAGTAAAGGTGGATGTGGATATTATGTGAATATTATGTGGATATTAAGACGCATACATTGAAAATAATATTTTTTTAAATGAGAGAGTTAGGAAGAGTGTAAATTGTGTTCTGTCCACTACTCTCAATGCACAGGCATTTTATCTATAATTTAATTTTATATGTGAGATGCAGCAATGTTAGGAGAAGTCGAACAGACTTATATTGTTTTCTCTGGAGCGCTTGAGGTTGAGGGGACACCAAATAGAAGTGTATAAAATTATGAGAGGCATAGATAGAGTAGACAGTCAGATGAGAGGGGCAAAATTTGAAGGGAATTTGCAGGGGCAGGTTTTTTGCACAGAGGGTGGTGGGTGCTTGAAATGTGCCTGAAAGGTAGTGGTGGAGGCAGATATGATAGTGGTGTTCAAAAGGCTTTCGATAGGCACATGGCCTTGCAAGGATATGGATCATATGCAGGCAGATGAGATTAGTTCAACTGGGTATCAGTTTCGGCACAGACGTTGTGGGCCGAATGGCCTGTCCTGTGGTGTACTGTCCTATGCTATGTGTTCGTTTGTTGATTCTATTATCTTGGCTTCTCCTAACCCGTGAAATCTTTATTTATTTATTTATTTATTTAATTGATAATTTATTTATTTAAAAAAAAATTAAGTGATGTGGGGTTTGCAAGCTGAACCAGCATTAAATTACACTTGGGAAATGGTAGTGAGCTTCCTTTATTCAACCTCAAGTCTCTGAGGTGTGGGTAACCTACAGTGTTCAAATTAACTGTGCCACCTTTAGCAACCCAATCTTCAGTTGCCTTGGTCAAAGCTCGGGGTTTTTCTTAATAGTGTCATAGAGTGTGGAAAAAGGGCCGTCGGCCCAACATGCCTACACCAGCCAATGTGTTCCTTCTACATTAGTCCCACCTGCCTGCGTTTGGTCCCTATCCCTCTAAACCTGTCCATGCACCAGTCAAAATGTTTCATAAATGTTGCGATATTATCTGCCTCCACTACCTTCCCCGGCAACTCGTTCCATACACCCACAACCCTTTGTGTAAAAAGGATACCTCTCAAGTTCCTATTAAATCTCCCCCCCCTCACCTTAAACCTATGTCCTCTGGTTTTCGATTCCCCGACTCAGGCCAATAGACTCTGTGCATATACTCTCATGATTTTGTACACCTTTTTTATATCACCCCTCATCCTCCTGTGCTGCAAGTAATAGAGTCCTGACCTGCTCAACCTCTCCCTGAAGCTCAGGCCCTTGAGTCCTGGCAACATCATTGTACATCTTCTCAGCACTCTTTCCAGCTTGCCAACATCATTACTAAAAGACGGTGCCCAGAACTGAACACAATACTCCAAATGCGGCCTCACCAGCATCCTATATAACTGCAACATGACCTCCCAACGTTTATACTCTTTACTCTGACTGATAAAAGCCAATGTGCCAAAAGCCTTTTTGACCACCCATCTACCTGTGGTAATTCCTAATGTCAAGATTCAAGTTGAAAGTATTTGACTGTCACATGTACTGACAATGGAACAATGAAATTCTTACATATCGCACCTTAACACAGCAAACACAGGGATAAATATATAATAATCAATAATACAATAAATTAATAATCATAATAATCGGCAATTATAATAGTACGTCCATTGAAGTTCAAAGCTGCTGAGTTAGGGATAATGTTTAAGAGCATGATGGTTGTGCGGAATCTGCAGTACCACTTCACCAATGTACGTAGGAAGGAACTGCAGATTTTGGCTTGCGCCAAAGATAGAAATAAATAGCTGGAGTAACTCAGTGGGTCAGTCAGCATCTCTGGAGAAAAGGAGTAGGTGATATTTCGGGTCGAGACTCTCCTTCAGATGGGTCTGAAGAAGTCTGAAGTCTGAAGAAGGGTCTCGACCTGAAACGTCAACTATTCCTTTTCTCCAGAGATGCTGCCTGACCTGCTGAGTTACTCCAGCTTTTTGTCTCTACCTTCTGCTCTGCCACTGTGCCGCCTGTGCTTTGGTTACATTAGAAAAACACAAAGTGCTGGATCAATTCAGTGGGTCAGGCAACATCTGTGAGGAAATGGACAGATGACTTTTTGGGTCAGGAACCTTCTTCAGACTGATGCTCAATTATATGAAGAAATTGCCAACAATTTTGAAAAATTGAATGCTTTTATTAGCATCCAGACGCAAAAGTCAGTGTTCGCAGTCCCTGGAGTTAATTTAAAGGTACATTTAAATTGACTAATGGAACAGGTGCAGGTTGAAATAAAAATTGAGCAAAACTAGTTATACAGAGTTAAAGGAAAATAAATCTCAGGAGACCAGGGATGGTTATCGATTGCAATGGAAGCTATTATCACAATGATGAGAGCATTGCTGGGAGTTAGAAGGCCAAAACAGATTGTACAGAAACATTAACGGATTCCTCAGGGTAAATAGAGGCAGGCTTGGAGAATAAGTCAGAGGTTTAAAATGGCAATTGTGCTTCAATTCACGATAATGCTGAGAAGCTAATATTAAAATTGTTAGTCTGAATAAGGGTCTGAAGAAGAATTCTGACCCAGAATGTCACCTATCCATGTTCTCCATAGATGCTGCCTGACCCCCTGAGTTACTTCGGCACTCTGTCTGTCCCTTTGACTCTTTGACCATGTAAACGTTACATGTTTGTAAAATGCTGATAAGAAATCTATCCAATGTGCAGGTCTATAACTACACCAAATCAACCTTGTCTCCCCTGTCAGACTGGGGCTACACATAAATCAGAGGAACAGCATCTCATAATTCGTTTGGGTAGCTTACAATCCAGCAGTATGAACGTTGAATTCTCTAATTCTAGATAACCTCTGCATGCACTTCCATGACCCCTCCCATTGCATTCTGTCCCCCCTCGCACCCCTTCCTCCACTAAAAGTCCATTAACCAGTTCCACAGTTCGCAATGAGGTGTCCCTCTTGGCATCACACCGTCCCGAGCCACCAATTGGCCTTTCAGGGAACCTCCTTTCCTGATGTAACCTGTTGCTGGCACTGATATGTCCTGTTTTTTTCTTGCGTCAAGCTCTCCCTCCGCACTCCCCGTACAACCAGTCTGAAGGAGGATCCCGACCCGAAGCATTGCCCATCCATGTTCTGCAGAGATACTGCCTGAGCCGCTGAGTTACTCCTGCACTTTGTGTTTATATCTCTCCTCGGCTGCCTGTTATTCCCCAGAAGTGCGAAGACTGCCAGAGGTTAGAATGGCGATGTGAAGCAGATGAACTGCAGAAAGCATTTTAGTGGGATGCATCACAGCTTGGTTTGGGAATGGCTCCATCCAAGATCGCAAGAAATTGCAGAGAATCGTGGAGCAGCCCAGACCATCACACACGCCAACCTCCATTCCATTGACTCCATTTACAATTCACGCTGCCTCGGCAAGGGCACAAGCATAATTAAGCATAAGTCTCATCCCAGTCACTTCCTCTTCTCCCCTCTCCCATCAGGCAAAATGTACAAGAAGTGTGAAAACGCACACCTCCAGATTCAGCGAGAGTTTCTTCCCACTGTTATCAGGCAACTGAACTATCGTATCAACAAGTAGAGAGTGGTCCTGAGCCACTATCTACCTCATTGCAGACCCTCAGACTATATTTAATTGGACTTTACTTGACTTTACCTTGCACTAAATATTATTCATGTTATTCCCTTTGTCATGTATCTGTACACTGTTGATGGCTCGACTGTTATAATGTGTTGTCTTTCAGCTGACTGGTTAGCACTCAACAAAAGCTTTTCACTGTACCTCAGTACACATGACAATAAACTATACTAAATTAAAACTAAACCACCACCACCATTGCTGGAATTTAACTAAAAAAACCTGAGGAACAAGCTATATTTTACAAAACAAAGAAAGTTGAATTTTTAGATTCATTCATTCCAGATCAGGGTGTCCTCCTGAATTACACGAAGCTGCTGCATCGAGATTTTAATTTCTTTTGCCAGCTGTATCCAATCTGTAATAGATACGGGGAGTGTTAGTCATCCATTAAATTGGTGGGTAAATTGTTTCATACAATGAGTCGGGATGTTATTAAAAGTTATTTCAGTGATTCCTCAGGTGCATTGTCCAATTCCAGAAAGACTTAGTGAAAATTTTAATTAGTTACATGACTAAATAAAAACCAAATGTTTTTAAGTGTATGACAACATAATAGTTATGTTGCGGAAGGAATACCCAGAGGACTGGATTAATGATCCAGGGAAATGAGTTCAAATCCCACCTCGGTTGATGGGGAATTTAAACTCAATTAAATAAATCTGGAATGGAACGGCAATCTCAAGTAATAGTGACCGTGAAACCGCTGAATTGTTGCAAAGACCCAGATGGTTCACTAATACCGTTACGGGGAGTGAATCTGTTGCCCTTGCCTGGTCGAGGCTATGGGTCACTCCACACTCACAATAAGGTGGAATAAGAATGAACTGCAGATGCTGGTTGATACCAAAGTTTTAGTTTTTGAGATACAGCATGGAAAACGTCTACGCTGACCAGCGATCACCCATGCACTAGTTCTATCCTACACACTAGCGACAATTTACAAAGGTTCAATTTACCCACAATCCGCACGTTTTTGGGGTGTTGGAGGAAACCGGAGCACCTGGAGAAAACCCATGCAAAGATAGAAAGTGCTGGAGTATCTCAGCGGGCTGGCAGCGTCTCTGGTCGGCACAGGACCCTTCTTCACAATAACGTGGTCCTGGACCAAACAAATTGAAGCCATGACCAAGAAACCACACCAACATTTCTGCTTCCTCAGAAGATGAAGGAGGTTTGACATGTCTGCAATGACTTTTACCAGCAGTTTAGAGGTTTATATGGATAGGACATGTTTAGAGGGTTATGGGGCAAATACAGGCAGATGGGACCAGTGCAGATGGGACATGCTTGTCAGTGTGGGCAGGGTTGAGCCGAGGGGGCCTGTTTCTGCCTTGTATGATTCTGTGACACTGCCAACCTCTGGCCAGATACCCTCCAGAAAGCTGTTGTCAGTTTGCATCACAGCTTGGTTTGGGAACAGCTCTGCTTGTAACCGTAAGAAATTACAGGGGGTTGGGAATGTAGCCCACCCCATCACACAGACCAGACTCCTCCCGTCGACTCCACCTACACCTCATGCAGCTTTGGGAAAACAGCCAACATGCTGCAACACAAGATAAGAGCCCGTGGTATTAGAGAGAAGGTAGAAAAATGGATAGAAGATTATATGAATGGCAGAAGACAAAGGGTGGGAATAAAGGGTTTTTTTCTGCTTGGCTACCAGTGACTAATGGGTCGGCATTGTCTCTGCTACTTTTCAAATTGTATATTAATGATTTGGATGATGGAATTGATAGCTTTGTGGCCAAATTTCCAAATGATACAAAGATAGGTGGAGGGTCAGATAGCATAGTGGAATAACAGAGTCTGCAGAGGGACTTGGATAGGTTGGGAGAGTGGGCAAAGAAGTGAAAGATAGAATACAGCAAAGCAAAGTTGGCGGTTATGCATTTTGGTATAAGGTATAAAGGTATAGCTTTCTCTATACCTCTCTATACCTCTCAAGATCCTGTATATTTCTTAATAGTTTTAAGATTGTTCAACTATTAAAAAGAGCTACTTTTAATATAGTTTCTTAGGACGTTCCAAAGAGTTACAAAGTGCAAAGGCTCTATTCCTTGGAGCACAGGAGGATGAGGGGTGATCTTATGGAGGTGAACAAAATCATGAGAGTAATAGATTGGGTAAATGCACAGTCTTTTGCCAAGAGTAGGGGAATCGAGAGCCAGAGAACATAGGTTTAAGATGAGGGGGGAAGGTCATTGAGGCAGGTACTATTGCGACATTTAAAAAACATTTAGACAGGTACATTGAGAGGATAGGTTTAGAGGGATATGGGACAAATGCAGGCAGGAAGAGTATAGATGGGACATGTAGATCGGTGTGGGCAAGTTGGACCTGTTTCCACATTGTATGACTATGACAGCCAATTAAATGTAGCAATCATGGAGTCATAGTGTGTTATAGCACAGAAACAGGGCCTTCAGCCCATCGAGTCCATGCTAACCATCAAGCACCAGATAAAGTGCAGTAAATTACAAAATAATATCCACTCAAGAAATGATCTTGTACAGATTCTGAACAAACAGAAGCGACTTCAGTGTGAATGTGGAGATCGGATCATGTGGGATGCTGACAAAAGATATCATGCAATGTTGATTAGATGCATTAAATCTAATTGGATCTCTGATTCAAAATTCATCCTGTTCCTTTTGTAGATCGTACAACGTGTCAACTAAATCAAAGTCTAGACCTGTTCTGACAATCTCATGCAAATTGGCGCATTGTTCTTAAGGTTTATTTGAAATCAAAGCCTCGAGATTTAATAAAGATGAATTTGTACGTGTTCGATGTGACTGATTATGATAACAGAGCAAGAAAAAAATAGTTTTTGATGAAATTGGACATCTGGTATTTAATTGAAAAGCCTAAGGCAAACTAACCATTTTATTCAAACACAAACTTGTTTTTACAAACTATTTGAACAAAGCGGAACAGCACCAAGTCAGACATTGGGCTTGAAGTTGGCCAAACTGGCACGACTACCCAGGCAGTTCATTAAATGCCTCACCTGCTACAGTATTTGCTCCAATGGTGACATAGTGGCACACCTGGTAGACCTGCTGCCTCACAGCACCAGAGACCTGGGTTCAATCCCAATCTCAGATGCTGTCTGTCCAGAGTTTGTATGTTCCCCATGGGTTTTCCCCAGCTACTCCAGTTTCCAACCAAACCACATCCCAAAGTTGTGCCATTTTGTAGACTAATTGGTCTCGGTAAATTTCCCCCAGCATGTAGGATAGCGCTAGTGTACGGGGTGATCGCTGGTCGCTGCGAACTCAGTGGGCAGAAGGGCCTGTTACCACAGAGTATCTCAGAAAGTCTAAAGTTTAGGAAGTGGATAAGAAAGTGGGACTAGTGCAAATGTATGAACGATGGTCGGCGTGGACTCGGTGGGCTGATTTCCATGGTTTCCTTGCTTTATCTTTCAATCAATCAATCAATCAATCAATCAATCAATCAATCAATCAATCAATCAATCAATCAATCAATCAATCAATCAATCAATCAATCAATCAATCAATCAATCAATCAATCAATCAATCAATCAATCAATCAATCAATCAATCAATCAATCAATCAATCAATCAATCAATCAATCAATCAATCAATCAATCAATCAATCAATCAATCAATCAATCAATCAATCAATCAATCAATCAATCAATCAATCAATCAATCAATCGATCGATCGATCGATCGACCGATCGACCGATCGATCAATCAATCGATCAATCAATCGATCGATGTTGCTGAGTAACATATATATAGTTTAATGAGTGAACAATCGTACACTCATTAAACAATACACAAATGAGAGACGAGACCGAGCAAATGCTTGGCAAGCATTTCGTTGAACACTTGCACTCGGTCTGCCAAGGTCTACTGGATCTCCCGGTTACTAACCATTATAACTACTCTTCCCATTCCCACACTGACCTGTCTATCCTGGGCCTCCTCCATTGCCAGAGTGAGACAATTTGTAGGACAGCACCTCATATTCCGAGTGGGTAGCTTACAACCTGTTGGAACCTGCCAGGCTTTGTCATGCCCCTCAGCTCTTGCAGCTTTCTTACCCCCCCCCCACCCCTCCTCCCCCCACCGCCGCACAATCAGTCTGAGGAAGGGTCTCGATTGAAACGTCTCCTGTCCAAGTTCTTCATAGATGCAGCCTGACCTGTTGAGTAAATCCAGCACTTTGTGCCTTTTTTTGTATACCCGCATCTGCAGTTCCATGTATCGAACATCCTGGAGCAACAACCTTGCTATTTTTTTCCTTGTGTCTTTACTTTGCAACATTGATGCTTCATGTTGTGAGGAAGTTATCAATTGCTCAAAAATTCAAATACTGAGAGGGTAATAAATAACATGGTCAAAAGTCTCAAAGGAGGTGTGGGAGGATTGACTCATAGAAATGGAGACACAACCAACAACAAATGGTGGATCATGAGCAAAACACAAAGTGCTGCAACAGGAATCGCAGAGGGGAGAGCAATGAGAGAGGGCCTCATTCTCTGGGAAAGACTGAGAGAAGGGTAGAAACAAGGAACTGAATATCTGGTTTACTGAGGCCTGGAGTAACTCAGCGGATCAGGCAACATCTCAGGCGAATATGGATAGGGACACTTCTTCAGACTGAGGTAAGAAAGAAAGCTGGAAGAGGGGGGGGCGGGAGGGGAGGGGGGGTGGGGAGCAGGATAAACCCAGGCAGGTAATAGGTTGACACAGGTGAGGAGGGTTATTTCATAGGCAGATAATTGGACAAAGGCCAGAGATGAAAAGACAGAAGATGACAAAAAAGGATGGAAGAGTTGCGAGCTGAGAAGCCAGCGGAATGAATGTAGGTGGAAATGGAGGGGGAGGGGAGCAATAGGTGCAAGTCTGGGTGGGGCACAGGAGAGATGAGTGGGGGATGGAGGAACCAAGCAAGAGTGGGGGGTTATATCAGGGGGAAAGGGAGCAGGGGAGGGTTATGTAGCTACCTAAAATTTGAGAAGCTGTCCGAGCAGCAAAGAGATGTTGCACCAGCACTTTGTGTTTTGTTCATGTTCCGAGGTTATAGGAGAAGAATTAGGCCATTCCACCCATCAAGTTGAGCCCATTTGATTTTCCCTCTCAATCCCATTCTCCGGCCCTCTCTCTGTAACCCTTGACACCCTTTCTAATCAAAAACCTGTTAATCACCGCTTTAGAAATACTTTGCCTCCACAGCCATATCTGGCAATGAATTCTCCAGATTCACCACCCTCTGGCTAAAGAAATTCCTCCTCACCTCCTTTCTCAAGGTATGTCATTTTATTGTGAGGCTGTGCCCTCTGGTCTGAGACTCTCCCAATAGTGGAAACGCCCTCTCCAGTAGTCCTCTCATGTCTCATAAAATGTTGCATTGAACCTGAATGTCAATGGAGGCAGCAGGAGGGTTGGAGGAGGATTAATAGTGAGGATGATATTAAGTTTGTAAATTTGGGGATAAAGGAGCTATCAGCCATGAGGTGATTAAATGGGGGTAAGCTGGAATAGAACACTGGTGTGGGAAAGCCTGGGATGCATGCACTGACCATTAAGTTGCATTATTGTGCATTACTAATGGGTAAAGAAAAATAAAAGGAAGCCATCTTACCTAGGAAAAGGAAGTCATTCACTCAACTAACCCATAGAACATAGAACAGTACATCACAGGTACAGACCCTTTGGCCCACGAGTTCATGCCGAACATGATGCCATGTTGAACCAATCTCATTAGCCTGCACATCATCCATAACCTTCCATTCCCTACCTATCAAAAAGCTTCTGAAATCCCATGATCAGCCCATATCTATCTCCACCACCACCCCTGGCAACAATTGACAATTTTAACAAGGCCAATTAACCTACAAACTTGCACGTCTTTGGAATGTGGGAGGAAACTGGGGCACCCGGAGAAAACCCACGCTGTCACAGGGAGAACGTACAAACTCTGTGCAGACAGCACCCGTAGTCAGGATGGAGTGGTCGAACCCGAGTCTCTGGTGCTGTAAGGCAGTAACTCTACTGCTGTGCCACTGTACATGACTTGATACCCTAGATATTTCACAGATGGTACGATGCTTTTAAAACATGTACTTAACTCTGTAATGAAAAACTCCAATATAATGGTTGTGTTTAATACAGCTCAAATTGCTCAATTACAAGATGGAAATTGTTTTGCTCTGAGCGTGATTTCAAAGTTTACAGTACCTTTTATAAATGAGTTTTTCTTTTGCTGCAGAACAAACTTCTACTAAACTAAATGCACATTACGAGGGTAGCACGGTGGCGCAGCTGGTAGCGCTGCTGCCTTATAGCGCCAGAGACCGGGTTTCGATCTTGACCACAGGTGCTGTCTGTGTGTAGGGTTTGCACGTTCTCCCTGTGACACGCAGGTTTCCTTCGGGTACTCCGGTTAATTCCCACATCCCAAAGATGTGAAGGTTTGTAAATTAACTGGCCCTCTCTAAATTGCCCCCAGTGTGCAGGGAATGGATGAGAAAGTGGGACAACATAGAACTAGTGTGAATGGGTGATCGACGGTTGGTGTGGACTTGGTGGGCTGAGGGGGTCTGTTTTCATGCTGCATCTCTAAACATTATGTTTTGCTGGAGATTCCAGCAGTTTCTTGCGTCTCTGGAATCAGATTATCGTATCTATGACCAATGGAGAATAGAAAAAATTATTGTCTCCATCTGTTTAATCTGCTGTCTTTATCACCTCCCATTTTACAGTCATTTTAATTATCTACTTTACGTAAAAATGCCATTACTGAACTCCTTAATAAGATCAAGCACTTTATAAGTTAATTGTTCCTTCCCTTTTGACTGTTCTAACATTTGCCTCAATGCCAAGCAAATAATTTCCTCTCTAAACAGCACTTCATATTCTACTTGGGTAGCTTACACCCAATGGTATGATCATTGAATTTTCCAATTTTAAATAATATCCCCCACCCCATTTTTCTTTCCAGTGCCTCTGGTGTACACCCATTTCTCTAATTGTCCTGCCCCTCTTCTCCCCCCCTCCCATTCCAACGATGTTGCTCACTCCATCTTTAAATTCCCCTTCTCCCCTTTTCTGACACACTTTTGTCCCCTTTACACCTACAGCCTTTGTCACTTGCTCCACCCATCTGCCAATCAACCCCCCCTCCTCTCATCTGTATCCACCTATCACTTGCCAAGATTTGTCCTGCCCCACCTCCCTTTTCCAGCTTTCTCCCCCCTACTATAATCACTCTGAAGGAGGGTCGTGACCCAAATCATCGCCTAGTGAAAGCAATGAACGGCAGTTGCTGGTTTACACAAAAGGACACAAAGTTCTGGAGTAACTCAGCAAGTCAAGCAGCATCTCTGGAGAACATGGAGAGGTGCTGTTTTGGGTCGGGACCCTTCTTCAGACTGGGGAAGAGTTCTGATGCGAAACATCACCTATCCATGTTCTCCAGAGATGCTGCCTGATCCATTTAGTTACTCCAGCACTTTGTGTTTTCCACAAGATTCCAGCATCTGCAATTTCTTGTGCCTCCTCTCTCATTCTGTCCACTTCATTCCTTCTCCCTTCTTCTTTGCCTTGCATCTGAGCAGCAGAGTCAGAAATAGATATTACATTTAGAGTTATAGAGTCATGCAGCGTGGAAACAGGCCCCTCGGCCGAACTTGCTCCACTAACAGGCCCCATCTACACTAGTCCCACCCACCCATCCGTCTAAACCAATCCTATCCGTGTACTTGTCTAAATGTCTCTGCAATAGTACCTGCCTCAACGACCTCCTCTGGCACCTGATCGCCCGGTGGCTCAGCACTTCAACTCCCCTTCCCACTCCCAGTCTGACCTTTCTGTCATGGGCCTCCTCCATTGTCATAGTGAGGCCCACCGCAAATTGGAGGAACAGAATCTCATATTTCGCTTGGGCAGCTTACACCCCAGCGGTATGAACATTGACTTCTCCAACTTCAGATAGTTCCTCTGTCCCTCTCTTTCTCCTCCCCCTTTCCAGTTCTCCCACTGTCTTCCTGTCTCCAACTACATCCTATCTTTGTCCCGGCCCCTCCCCTGACATAAGTCTGAAGAAGGGTCTCGACCCGAAACGTCACCCATTCCTTTTCTCCTGATATCCTGTCTTGTGAAAGTCTCCATTTCACTGTTGCCACTTATTCGCCCTTGTCGTCCGTCCCAACGAGATCCTGCCGACTACGCCAAATGTGAAAGTCGCCTAGACTTATCTATGAAATAATTGAAAGAACACAAGACTCAGTTATTTTTTTTAACTTTAATACCGGTGGGAGAAGACACAGAGACCTGAGTGCATTGTTGTTCATTCAAGCACCTGCTTCTGTCCTCTCAAAGAATACCCCGAATACAGGCAATATTTATACAGCTCAAAGCAGCACAAAAAACACATCCAGTAATTTTCCACAGTTCAGTAATTTTCCACAGTTCAGTAATTTTCCACAGTTACATGACATCATCTGGTCTTAACAATAACATAATAGAGTTCCCATAGTATAGTTCTTTTAATTGTTAGGGAGTCAAACAGGAGTAAAGAGGAGTTGCATAGCTAAGATGATTAGAGAGGCACCGTTGTGCGATAAGGAGACACCATAACATCTAGTTCAGAACATTGGAATGTCCAGTCCTCAACAAACCCTGAAAAACAACTTCTAAATCTTGGGAAGCAACTTCTTATCTGCAGGTGTCTGGTACCGTGAAGGCCGACTTCCCACGGGCCTGTTTTTAGTATAATAGCATATTCAGCTTAAAATGTCTGCCGTAGTTAGCACAAAATGGTTTCCACAGAATGAACTCTTACAGCCTGACCTGCTGAGTTACTCCAGCATTTTGTGATACCTCCTCCGGCAGCTCGTTCCATGCAGCCACCTCCCGTTGTGTAAAAAAGTTAACCCTCAGGTTCCTATTAAATGTTTCCCCCCCCCCCCCCTCTCCTTAAGCCTATGTCCTCTGGTTCTTGATTCCCCTGCTCTGGGTAAGAGATTCTGAGCATTTATCTGATCTATTCCTCCGATGATTTTGCACGCATGATTTTGAACACTATGCTGCTGGAAATCCAAGTGAAAGGGGAGTCATTAAAGCAAAGCATCTTCTCTTTCAAGTGGATATAAAAGCTCCCTTGATGCTATTTTGAGCAGCAGAGAAGTCATCCCTGGCACCCTGACCAGCAATAATCCCTCAATTGTCATGTTTCATACACTACAGCAGAAACTGCACGGTTGAGGTACATTGGTAGTTAACTACTTTGAGATGCTGCAAGAGGTGAATTTTCCTCCTTAACATTAATAGAGTGGAACTTTCTCCCACTTGGCCGAACCAAATGTGCTATGCAATCACTTCAGTATGTTTTGCTGTGCCACATTAATGTAATTCATTTCATTAAATTCAATGGAATAAGTTTCACACAAAACTTCAGAATGGTGGAACAGTGGCACAGCTGGTAGAGCTTCTGCCTCACCGTGCCAGGGACCACTCAAGTACTGTCTGAACGGAGTTTGTACGTTCTCCCTGTGACCGTGTGGATTTCCTCTGGGTGCTCCGGTTTCCTCCAACATCCCAAAGAAATGCGGGTTTGTTGGATAATTGGCCCTCTGTAATTTGGCCCTAGTGTGTACAGATTGGATGAGAAAATAGGTTAACAGAGAACTAGTGAGAACAGGTGATTGATGGTTGGTGTGGACTCAATGGGCCGAAGGGCCTGTTTCCATGCTGCATTTTTCAATCAATTGATTTAGAGTATTTATTCAATCCACTGTTAAAAATGTCCATTGATTTAGCTTCCACTGACACGAATGGTTCAAGAGCACCAAGAGGAAAACCACAGGGTCACAGGGGGAACATGCAAACTCCACACAGGCATGTAAGATTTGAGAAGTTTTCCCTCATTCTGCAATCAACACCAAACCAAAGAGCTGCAGTTTGGACATTTTAAACGGGAGACTGGGGCTGATAGCGGAGAAAGGCTGCGGTCAGTTTACCAAGGGATGTCACAATCTGTGGGTCCTAAGATGGCCGCGGGACCTCGTGACCAGCCACAAAAGCAAAAACCTTACAGCCCAGTCTCTAGGTTTCTGCAAAGCCACGGCCAGAACAATGGATGGATATTGGCCATGCAGAAACCTGCGAAACCAGGTTGAAGTCCAGACACTGGGGCGCTGACATCAGCATACTCACAATGCCCCAAGCCGACCTACACAGTTAATCTCGTTAAGGGGGCACAATAGCCCATAGAAAACTACCTGGTAGGTGATGGGAAACCAGTTAAACCCATCACCTCTCAACGAAATACCAATTAACACCGTCTGGCCATCCCCGGTACCCCCGGACATAACGCAGGACAAAGGGAAAACTCAATACATATCTTTTAAACAAAGAGATCCCGAGATCTGGCGGGAGATAGGACGGGCCAGAATTAGTATAACTGGCCACGACTTTTGGGTTTTAAACTGATGCAAGAAAAACTGCAAGGAACGCAAGCCAGGAGGAAGACGAAAAGGACAGGCAAGAAAGACACGCTCGCAGCAGGGACAGCAACGCTCGCAGCGACTGGCCAGGAACGCTCGCAGCAGGGACAGCAACGCTCGCAACGACTGGCCAGGAACGCAAGAAACGGAAGGAAGAAACTCACGGGACAAGCACGACCCTCACGGAAAGCAGCGGAGAAGCAGCACGAACAGCCAGTAACCCCAGTAATAGCCCCATGGTGAGCATGTACCCCGATCCTGCACATCCTGGACATAGTTTTAGTGTAGAGGGGAGGGTGGTTTGAATAAACGTGGGTGTGTAAATGAATATGTGTTGGTCAAGTTTGCGATGTGTCGTACGTTCCCCATCCTACAGTCAAGAATAAGTCTAATAGAACTGTGTCTAAGTATTCGTGTAGTTATGCATATGTCTTTTAGAACTGCGTCAAAAGTGTTCGTGTAAGTGTGCATACGTCTAGTAGAACTGTGTCTAAGTATTCGTGTAGTTATGCATATGTCGTTTAGAACTGTGTCTAAGTATTCATGGACAATAGTCCCAAGTGCTCAATAAAAGCCTTTTCCATTTAAACCCTGGTCTTCAAATCTGGTCTGGTTGAGGTTTTCTGCACTATCAACGCTCCTGCATCTAAGTCCAGTGTCTAGAACCGTAGGGGGTGAGTGGGTCGAACCACTCACGGGGAACCAGTGTGCGCGGCCTGGTCAAGGGATCAGAGCAAGGCACGGGGACCTTAGGTCGGGTGAAAGCTCGGCGCAGAAACCCCTTACAGGCAGCGCCCAAGGTCAGGATCAAACATGGGTCTATAGCGCTGTAAGGCGGCAGCTCTACCAGCTGCGCCACGATGCTGCAATTTGATTGAGGGTCGAGACCCTTCTTCCATGTATGACCTGGTTCCACAAACCATCTGCATTCAAGGTCATCAGGTCATAAGGTCATAAGTGATAAGAGTAGAATTAGGCCAATCGGCCCATCAAGTCCACCGCCATTCAATCATGGCTGATCTATCTCTCCCTCCTAACCCCATTCTCCAGCCTTCTCCCCATAACCTCTGACATCTGTCCTAATGAAGAATCTATCTATCTCTGCCTAAAAAATATCCACTGACAGCCTCCATAGCCTTCTGTGCAAAGAATTCCACAGATTCACCACCCTCTGACTAAAGAAATGTCTCCTCATCTCCTTCCTAAAAGAACATCCTTTACAGTAATTCTGAGGCTATGACCTCTGGTCCTAGACTCTCCCACTGGTGGAAACATCCTCTCCACATCCTCTCTATCCAAGCCTTTCACTATTCTGTACATTTCAATGAGGTCCCCCCTCATTCTTCTAAACTTTCTATTGCACTTTTTTCATTGCAAACTTTTCCAAAATTCTCCTCAGGATCAGCTCAGCCAAAGAGGTAAATTTCAAGGCATAAATTGAAAGGGAAAAGAGAGGTAGAGATTAAAGTCCAGTGTAAAATGTACATGGCAGTGAATGGTAGAGTCTTTGAGAGTGTTGTAGAGCAGAGGGATCTAGTGCAGGTACATAATTCCCTGAAAGTGGTGTCACAAGTAGATAGGATGGTCAAGAAGGCTTTGGTACATTGGTCATCAGTCAGGGTATTGAGCATAGATGTTGGGATGTTATGTTATAGTTGTACAAGATATTGGTGAGGCCACACTTGGAGTACTGTGCCCAGTTTTGGTCACCATGCTGCAGGAAAAATGTCATTAAGCTGGAAAGAGTGTCGAGAAGATTTACGAGGATGTTGCCAGAACTCGAGGGCCAGATCTTTATGGAGAGTTTGGGCAGGCTAGGACTCCACTTCTTGGAGTGCAAGAGGCTGAGAGGTGATCTTTTAGAGGTGTATAAAAAATTGTGGGGACGAAATAGGGTGAATGCGCAGTCTTTTACCCAGAGTAGGAGAATCAGGAACCAGGTGACATAGATTTAAGGTGAGACGAGAAAGATTTAATAGGAACCTGGAGGGCAACCTTTGCAAAACGCTGGAGTAACTCAGCAGGTCAGGCAGTATCTCGGGAGAGAAGGAATGGGCGACGTTTCGGGTCGAGACCCTTCTTCAGACTGATGTCAGGGGGGCGGGACAAAGGAAGGATATAGGTGGAGACAGGAAGATAGAGGGAGATCTGGGAAGGAGGAGGGGAAGAGAGGGACAGAGGAACTATCTAAAGTTGGAGAAGTCGATGTTCATACCACTGGGCTGCAAACTGCCCAGGCAAAATATGAGGTGCTGTTCCTCCAATTTCCGGTGGGCCTCACTATGGCACTGGAGGAGGCCCATGACAGAAAGGTCAGACTGGGAATGGGAGGGGGAGTTGAAGTGCTCGGCCACCGGGAGATCAGTTTGGTCAATGCGGACCGAGCGCAGGTGTTCAGCGAAGCCATCGCCGAGCCTGCGTTTGGTTTTGCCGATGTAAATAAGTTGACATCTAGAGCAGCGGATGCAATAGATGAGGTTGGAGGAGGTGCAGGTGATCCTTTGTCTCACCTGGAAAGACCAAGCGCAGGCTCGGCGATCGCTTCGCTGAACACCTGCGTTCGGTCTGCATTGTCCCTCTCTTCCCCTCCCCCTTCCCAGATCTCCCACTGTCTTCCTGTCTCCACCTATATCCTTCCTTTGTCCCGCCCCCCTGACATCAGTCTGAAGAAGGGTCTCGACCCGTAACGTCGCCCATTCCTTCTCTCCCGAGATGCTGCCTGACCTGCTGAGTTACTCCAGCATTTTGTGAATCAATACCTTCGATTTGTACCAGCATCTGCAGTTATTTTCTTATATTACTTGGGCAACCTTTGCACTCAGAAGGTGGTGGGTACATGGAAAGAGCTGCCAGATGAGGTGGTAGAGGCAGGTACTATAACAACATTTAAAAGACATATGGACAGGTACATGGATCGGAAAGATTTAAATCGGGACCAACACAGGCAAATAGAACTAACTTAGCTGGGGCATCTTGGCAGGCATCTTGGTGGGTGAAAGGGCCTGTTTCAGTGCAGTATGACTCTTTTGCAGTGGAAATAACAGCAGTAAATTATGAATTAGACAACAGGATTAAAAACCAAGAGAAATCTTTCAGTACCTGGACAGGACTATGGACTATGGATTCATGGTCCAGGATCCATGGAGTACAGATAGGATACGTTAAGATGGATATTTGGCCAAATGCAGGCAGGTGGGACTAGTGTAAATGGGGCATGTTGGTCGGTGTGGGCAAGTTGGGCTGAAGGGCGTGTTTCCACGCTTTATTCTCTATGACACCTTGACTTTATCTAGAAATACAAAGCAACAACCGTGCAACCCACAGATAATAAATGTGGATTTCCGTAACCTAAGGGACTTCAATCATGCCTAGTTATTATTCATCAGTTCAGAGGCCAAGGGTTACACATCAGTATGGGAGCAGGAAGCTCGGCGCTCATCACTGTATTACCACAGAATAATATTTGTCAGTTAAAAGGATTAATTACTGTTCGTGTCTGATCTCACTGTAATAGCAAGTGGACTGATCAGGCATAGGGCTCATAATTCATGTCATATGATGCTGTTTTAGTCAATCAAATTTTATGTCAATCAAAGACTGTTTCATAACGTATTATAATGAGCTGTACAATAACAAGTTGTTGCTTGTAGCAGATAGGGAAAATACTAATAGGCTTCTTGTTATGTACTAACAGAAGAGAGAAGCTCTTACTAAAATATATTCAGGAACAATTTCTTTTTGTAATGTAATCAAGATCTTCCACAGTATGGATCTAGTTCAGAAATAAGCTTGGGGTGCAGTGGATGGTGAAGAAGGTTTTCAAAGATTACGGCAGGATTTTGATCACTGGGAATGTGGGTCAAGGAATGGCGAATGAAATGAGCTCAGACAAGAATGCAACGCTGCATTTTGGGAGGTTAAACCATGGCAGGACATAGTGAGTGGCAGGGCCCTGGAGAGAGATGTGTAGCAGGCAGACCGAGGGGTATAATTGTTCCCTGAATAGTTCCCTGAAAGTGGTGGTGAAGAAGGCATTATCATGCTTGCATTCATCGGTCAGGGCGTAGAGGATCATCACAGTGACACAGCGGTAGAGTTGCTGCCTTACAGCGCCGGAGACCCGGGTTCAATCCTGACTATGGGTGCTGTCTGTACGGTGTTTGTACGTTCTCCCTGTGACCACATGGGTTTTCTCCGGGCACTCCGATTTCCTCCCACATCCAAAGACATCAAAATTTGTTGGTTAATTGGCTTTGGTAAAATTGTAAATTTTCCCTAGCGTGTAGGATACTATTAGTGTTTCCATGTTGTATCTCCAAACTAAACTAAACCTAAACAAGAATTGGGATGTCATGTCACTGGTGTACAAGACGTTAGTGGGATTGCACTTGGAATCCTGTGTGCAGTTTGAGTCACCCAGCTTAGTTTAGTTAAGTCTAGTTTAATTTATTATCACATCTACTGAGGTACAGTGAAAAGCTTTTTTGTTGCGTGCTAACCAGTCAACGGAAAGACTATACATGATTACAATCAAGCTGTCCATAGTGTACAGATGCCGGATTAAATGTATAACTTTTATGCAAGAAGAAGTCCAGTAAAGTCCGATTAAAGATAGTCCGAGGGTCTACAATGAGGTAGATGGGAGGTCAGGACCATTTTCTAGTTGGTGATAGGACGGTTCAGTTGCCAGTGAACAAACTGTCCCTGAATGTGGAATATACATTTTCACACCAGAAATAATTCACAAGGACTGGAGGATTTGAGTTATAAGGAGAGGCTGGATAGGCTGGGGTTATTTTCTATGGAGCTTCGGAGGGTGAGGTATATAAAATCTAAAAGGGTTTCGACACGATGAACGGTAACAAGCTATTCCCAGGGTAGGAAAGTCTGAAACTGGAGGACATAGTAGGCAAAGGGAGAAAGGTTCAAGGGATAGACAAAAAGTGCTGGAGTAACTCAGCGGGTCAGGCATCATCTCTGGAGAAAAAGGATGGGTGACGTTTCAAGTCAGAACCCTTCTTCAGACTAGAGTCTGAAGAAGGGTTCTGACTTGAAACGTCACCCATCCTTTTCTGAAAAAGGGTTCTGACCCGAAACATCACCCAGCCTTTTTCTCCAGAGATGCTGCATAACCCATTGAGTTACTCCAGCACTTTGCGTCTATCTTCGGTATAAACCAGCATCTGTAGTTCCTTCCTACACAAGATTAGGAGGGGACCTGAGGGGCAGGTAGGTATATGGGATGAGCTACCAAAATAGTTATTAGAGGCAGGTACAAACCACATTTGTACAGGTACTCAGAGATAGGAAAGGGATGGGGGGGTATGGGCAAGTGAGCCTAGCTTAGATAGACACCTTGATTGGCATGGATGAGTTAGGCTGAAGCAAAGATAATAGAGCAGAGCAAGATAGACCACTCGACCCTAAAAACCGTAGTATGTCATGGCGCCATTTTAGTAGGCAGAAACTTGCAGAAATATTTAAAAAGAAATATATCCGTGAATTGATAGATGAGATATATTCTGCATTTTCATGGTATCATCACACATACTGTTCTCCCAAAACACTGATTACACTGCCAGCTTCCCCTCGTACTTCATCTTTTCAGCCCGTATTGCCCGTTTAGTTACCTTCTGTTGTCCTATGAAAGTTTCCCAATCCACTGGCTTCCGGTTACTCTTTGATGTGTTATACAACTTTTCTTTTCGTTTTATTCCATCTCTAACTTCCCTTGTCAGCCACGGTTGCCTCCTACTCCCCTTAGAATCTTTCTACCTTTTTGGAATGAAATCATCCTGTGCCTTCCGGATTATGCCCAGAAATTCCTGCCATTGCTGTTCCACCGTCAATCCTGCTAGGATCTCTTTCCAGTAGTATAAGAAAATAACTGCAGATGCTGGTACAAATCGATTTATTCACAAAATGCTGGAGTAACTCAGCAGGTCAGGCAGCATCTCGGGAGAGAAGGAATGGGTGACGTTTCGGGTCGAGACCCTTCTTCAGACTGATGTCGGGGGTGGGACAAAGGAAGGATATAGGTGGAGACAGGAAGATAGAGGGAGATCTGGGAAGGAGGAGGGGAAGGGAGGGACAGAGAAGCTATCTGAAGTTGGAGAAGTCGACGTTCATACCACCGGGCCGCAAACTGCCCAGGCGAAATATGAGGTGCTGCTCCTCCAATTTCCGGCAGGCCTCACTATGGCACTGGAGGAGGCCCATGACAGAGAGGTCAGACTGGGAATGGGAGGGGGAGTTAAAGTGCTGGGCCACCGGGAGATCAGTTGCGTTAATGCGGACCGAGCGCAGGTGTTCAGCGAAGCGATCGCCGAGCCTGCGCTTGGTTTCGCCGATATAGATAAGTTGACATCTAGAGCAGCGGATGCAATAGATGAGGTTGGAGGAGGTGCAGGTGAACCTCTGTCTCACCGGGAAAGAATGTTTGGGTCCTTTGATGGAGTTGAGGGGGGAGGTGAAGGGACAGGTGTTGCATCTCATGCGGTTGCAAGGGAAAGTGCCCGGGGTTAGGGTGGTTTGGGTAGGAAGGGACGAGTGGACCAGGGAGTTGCGGAGGGAACGGTCTCTGCGGAATGCAGAGAGGGGAGGGGATGGGAAGATATGGCCAGTGGTGGGGTCCCGTTGTAGGTGACGGAAATGTTGGTGGATGATATGTTGGATCCGCTGGCTGGTGGGGTGGAAGGTGAGAACGAGGGGGATCCTGTCCTTGTTGCGAGTGGGGGGATGGGGAGCAAGAGCAAGAGCGGAGCGGATCTCTTTCCAGTCTACCTTGGCCAGCTCCTCTCTTATGCTTTCATAGTCCCCTTTGTTCAACTGCAACACTGACACTTCCGATTTAACCTTCTCCTTCTCAAATTGCTGATTAAAACTAATCATATTATGATCACTACCTCCAAGCGGTTCCTTATCAAATCTGGTTCATTGGACAACACTAAATCCAGAATTGCCTTTTCTCTGGTTGGCTCCATTACAAGCTGCTCTAAGAATCCATCTCGGAGGCACTCTACAAACTCTCTTTCTTGGGGTCCAGAACCAACCTGATTTTCCCAGTCTACCTGCATATTGAAATCCCCCATCACCACAGTGGCATTACCTTTCTCACATGCCAGTTTTAACTCCTGCTGCATCTTACACCCTACATCCGGGCTACTATTTGGGGGTCTGTAGATAACA
Source organism: Rhinoraja longicauda (assembly GCF_053455715.1). Classification (NCBI taxonomy): domain Eukaryota; kingdom Metazoa; phylum Chordata; class Chondrichthyes; order Rajiformes; family Arhynchobatidae; genus Rhinoraja; species Rhinoraja longicauda. The sequence continues at coordinate 14,830,148 of NC_135967.1, read as the reverse complement.
CCAATTAGTGTCTTCTTGCCTTTACAATTCCTCAATTCAATCCACAGTGACTCTACCTCGTCAGTCCCTATGTCTTCCCTCGCAAACGACTGAATTTCATCCCTCACCAGCAGAGCTACCCCACCGCCTCTGCCCACTTGCCTGTCCTTTCTATAGGATGTATAACCCTGAATATTAAGTTCCCAGGCCCGATCCTCCTGAAGCCACGTCTCTGTAATCCCTACAATGTCATATCTACCAACCTCTAACTGAGCCTCAAGCTCATCTACTTTACTTCTTGCACAGGGCTTTACAAGAATCAAATTAAAATCGCCTAAGTGACTCAGTGTGCAACGGACACCTAATCCCAAAATACCTGTAAAATGCAAGGTTATGGGTTCCTGAGGCAACGTGGCAATTCCAGCTTCTGTGATCACTGGTATTGATTCCCACAATGATTCCCCAAGCATTCTCATTAGCCTTTGTTCTAGCAAATCAGCTTTCTGAATGAGGCTGATTTAACTACAGTGGGATTAAGTGCCTTCTGGGAGTTTACCCAAGGTCAGCCATCATTTGTGTTTGTTTTGGCTTCACCTGCAGAATCAGCAGCTTGCAAATGTGCATGCAGAACCTGTGATGTAGTGAAAGGTCCCAAGACACTTCAAGGGAGCATTAAGAGACAAAGATTGATGCTGAGCCAGAGGAAGTCTCACAGTCAAACAGCACGGTAACAGGTCCCATTGACCATCACCTCTCCATTGCCTGTTATAGAAACATAGAAACACAGAAAATAGGTGGAGGAGGAGGCCATTTGGCCCTTATCATGTACCTATCTACATTAATCCTGCTTCATCGAAATATGCATGTTCATAAGTCATAGAAGCTGAATTAGGCCATTTGGTCCATCGAGTCTACCCCGCCATTAAATCATGGCTGATCAATGGTCTCTTCTCAACCCTATTCTCCTGCCTTCTCCCCATAACCATTGCCTAATATGTGGGCATCTGCCTCCACAAAGTCCTCAGGCCAGGTGTTATGGGTTTCGATCACAATCTGGTCACCAGGATAACGGGCCTTTAAATCCAACATAGGACAACATACAACACATAATCCTCCAAAATTTCTGCCACCTCCAACGAGATCCAACCACTCGCCACATTTTCTCATCTCCACCCCCTTCTGCCTTCCGTAGAGACCGTTCCCTCCTCAACTCCCTGGTTAACTCATCCCTTCCCACCCAAACCACCCACTCCCCAGGTACCTTCCCCTGCAACCGCAGAAGATGCAACACCTGTCATTATACCTCCTTCCTCGACTCTGTCCAGGGACCCCGACAGTCCTTTCAGGTTAGGTAGAGGTTCACTTGCACCTCCTCCAACCTCATCTACTGTGTCCGTTGTTCAAGATGTAGACTCTTATACATCAGTGAGACCAAACGCAGACTGGGCGATCGTTTCGCGAAACACCTTCACTCAGCCCGCCTGAACCAACCTGATCTCCCAGTTGCTGGACACTTTAATTCTCCTTCTCTTCCCACACAGACCTTTCTGTCCTCGGTCTCCTCCATTGTCAGAGTGAGGCTAAATGCAAATTGGGGGAGGAGCATCTCATATTTCGCTTGGGCAGCTTACAGCCCAGTGGTATGAATATTGATTTCTCTCATTTCATTCCCTCTTTCTCTATCCCTCCCCCACCCAAGTCGCACTAGCTTCTCATTTTCATCCTACAAACAGCTTACAATGGCCTGCTTCCTTTATCAATGTTACTTCTTTCATTCATTATCCTTCTTCTCTCCACATCATCGTCAATATCTCTCGTTTCCCTTATCCTTAACCAGTCTGAAGAAGGGTCTCGACCCGAATTATCACTCGTTCCTTTTCTCCAGAGGTGCTGCCTGTCCCGCTGAGGTACTCCAGTTTTTTATGTCTATCTTCAACATAGGATTCCATCCTTTAAAAAAAATTTGAAGGATGCAAGATGGCACCAGAAACATGACAACCTTTTGCATAGTGCGTGGGTGAAGTCTACTAATCTTACACTGCAAGCATTGAACTCATGTGTTTATGTATAGTATGATTTTACTAAATCCTCCGTAAAATCCTCTGTCAGACTCCTCTGTCAAGCTCCTCAAGTTTGCGGATGACACTACCCTGATTGGACTGATCCAGGATGGGGAGGAATCTGCCTACAGAGGGGAAGTGACACAGCTGGCGTCCTGGTGCCATCGCAACAACCTGGAGCTCAATGCTCTCAAGACAGTTCAACTAATTGTAGACTTTCGAAGAGATCCCCCTCCCCTCCCCCCATTCACCATCAACAACACCACAGTCACATCTGTGGAGTCATTTAAGTTCCTTGGAACCATCATCTCCAAGGACCTTAAATGGGGGGCCACCATCGACTTCACAGTCAAAAAGGCCCAACAGAGAATGTACTTCCTGCGGCAACTGAAGAAACACAATCTGCCACAGGCAATGATGGTCCAATTCTATACTGCTATCATTGAGTCCGTCCTCACCTTCTCCATCATGGTCTGGTTTGGCTCAGCCACCAAGCATGACATCCGAAGGCTGCAACGGATCGTTCGTACAGCTGAGAAGGTTGTTGGCTGCACCCTTCCCCCCATTGACGAACTGTACACTGCAAGGGCCAGGAAGTGAACGGGCAAGATCATCTCTGACCCCTCTCACCCTGGCCACAAACTCTTCGAAGACCTTCCCTCTGGAAGGCGACTCCGGACTGTCAAAGCAGCCACAGCCAGACATAAAAACAGCTTTTTTCCACGTGTGATAGTTCTACTCATTAACTAAAGTCTGTAGTCTCTTTTTTGCTCTGGTTTATTTTCACCCACATGTTTAGACCGTAATGGTGTATCCTTATTGTTTTGAAGTGGTTATGCTTTATTCTTAATTGTTAACTGTATGTTTGTGATGCCGTTTAGTGAGCGGAGCACCAAGGCACATTCCTTATATATGCACATACTTGGCCAATAAACTTATTCATTCATTCATTCATTCATTCATTCATTCATTCATTCATTCATTCATTCATTAAACAAACCATTTCACTGTTTCTAGGTACATGGGACAATAAAATACCACTGAACCATCAGTGTAAAAATTATTTCTCAAATCCCTTTCTAAAACTCTTTCCTCTTAACATAAGTCTATGCCTACAGATTGTATGTACGTTACCTATTGGGAAATGTTTTACAGTATCTACCATTTCTATAATATGTTGTATAATTCATAATTTGTTGTATTACCATCAGGGACGGCACAGTGGTGCAGTGGTAGGGTTGCTGCCTTAGAGCGCTAGAGACCCGTCTATGGGTGCTGTCTGTACGGAGTCGCTGTGACTGCGTGGCTTTCCTCCCACACTCCAAAGATATACGTTTGTAGGTTGACTGACTTCTGTAAATTGTGCCTAGTGTGTTGGATAGAACAAGTGTATGGGTGATTGTGCGTTGGCGAGGATTCGGTGCACCAAACGGCATGTTTGCACGCCAAATAATTAAACTAAACTAAAGTTCCCCCATCTGCCTCCCTGCTCTACAATCAGTCTGAAAAAGGGTCCTGACCTGAACCTTCATCTATTTGTGTTCTCCAGAGATGCCGCCTGACCCACTAAGTTACTCCAGCACTTTGAGTCTTTTTGTCCCGCCCAATCTCCCTTTTCCAGCTTCCTCCCCCCATTACAATCAGTCTAAAGAAGGGTATCGACCCGAAGCGTCGCCTGTCCATGTTCCCCCCAGATACTGCCTGACCTGAGGAATTACTCCAGCATTTTGTGTTTACTTTTGTAAACCAGCATCTGCACTTCCTTGTGTTTGAGATCAATGTTAACTTGGACAATCTAGTTTGTAGCAGCCGTTGGAGGCTTTATGGAGACATTTATGCAATTTTCATTAGATCCTTAAAAGCAATGAACATGAGATTTCAACTCGTAATTGAGAAAATTATCCGTCGTAATATTTCAGTGTAGTATTAATATTAATGCACTGTTGTAATGTGCTTTGGGACATGCTGAAGTGTTCAGAAACTTTGAAAGTGCCCGTTCTAAATTAGAGTGTGGGAATGTTCACTTCTCAATCAGACCACTTTCAACATCATACATTCAGCTTTCCAAGATCTTACAATACTGAGGTTGGCCAAGTGCCCAGAAGATCTGAAGACCATAAGACATGGAGCTGAATTAGGTGTTCGGCCCATCAACGCTACTCCACCATTTGATCATGGCTGATCTACTTTTCCCTCTCAACCCCATTCTCCTGCCTTCTTCTTCGACACCTTTACTAATCAAGAATCTATGGCATTGAATTCCATGGATTCACCGTAAAAAAATGTTCCATCAAATATGGAATAAAGAGGGTATAAGAACTATTGAGTTTGATGTAATCTTACTTGAACTTCCAATGCCAGAAAAGTTGAGCACAAAATCCATTGTTGACCATCTCATTGTAATGCCAAGGAGATAGTTTAGGGAAAATGACAAGATAGATGTTAAAATGTTTCTACTAGTGGAAGATTCCCAAACCAGAGGACATAGTTGGATGATTAGTTAATAAATTCATGTTATAGGAGCATAATTAGGCTATTTGGCCTAATCGAGTCTACTCCGCCATTCAATCATGGCTGATCTACCTTTCCTTCTCAACACCATTCTCCTGGCTTTTCCCCCTAACCCTTGACACCCTTACTAATCAAGAATCTGACAATCTTCCCCTGAAAAATACCCAATTTCTTGGCCTCCACAACTGTCTGTGGCAATGAATTCCACAGATTCCCCACCCTCTGATTAAAGAGATTCTTCCTCGTCTCCTTTCTACAGATATGTGAATGGTGGCTTAATCGGATTCTGAGGCTTAAACAGCAATGTTTACCAAACTGGTAGTGGATGAGGAATGACTACAAATGCTGGCAATGAAGCCATGTATTCAAGCAATACTCCAGCGCTCTAATAAAACCTGACAGAGCCCCAGCCAGTTGTCATTCAAGATCACAATTTAACGTCATCAAAGGTTACCGGGAGATGGGAGGAAGATGGGGTTGACGGGGAAAAGTACGTTAGCCATGATCGAATGGTGGAGCAGACTCAACATAGAAACATAGAAAATAGGTGCAGGAGTAGGCCATTTGGCCCTTCGAGCCTGCACCGCCATTCAATATGATCATGGGCCAAATGGCCTAATTCTGCTCTGATACCTTAAGGTGTTATGGTTTTACCATCTTTGCCTCTGATTATGGCCTCATTAATGAAGCCTCATTACAAAGTCAAGATTCCAGCTGCTCCTTGCATCTCCAATTAATTTAACCTGTTCAGTAATGATATTCATGAGTATTCACTTTACGAAACAAGTCCCATCTAGTTTAATAAGGTTCTTCACAAATGACCCACCTCCTGACTTAGTTTTATTTTAGTTTAACTTATTATTGTCACCTGTACCAAGGTACATTGACAAGCTTTTGTTGCGTGCCATTCAGTCAGAGAAAAGGCTAGACATGATTATGAGATCTCTATGAGATGTAAAATATTACAATCAAGCTGTCCACAGTATACAGATAAAGGATAAAGGGTACAAAATTTAGTGCAAGATAAACTCTGATTAAAGATAGTTCAGAGGTCTCCAATGACTTCCCTAACACTTTCCACCATCTAAAAGTCATTAGTCAAGAATGTAAAGAAATACACTTTGTTTATCTAGGTTAGTACATGTCCAACAACACTCAAGCAAGTTCACACCATCCAGAGCAAAGCAGCACACTTGCCTGCACCATATACACAACCCTGCTCATTCATTCCTCCACCAATAGTGAATTGTGTGGCATCTGAAAAAAATACCCTGCAACAATCAATTCAGGGTGTTCCAATAACAAGTCCCAAACACACAAACTCTACCACCAAGATGGGCAAGAATAGGTGGCAAAGTGGTACAGCAGTATATCTGCTGTCTTACAGCACCAGGGACCCGGGTTCAATCCTGGCTACGGGGGCTGTCTGTATGGAGTTTGTACATTCTCCCTGTGACCGCGTGGATTTTCTCCGGGTGCCCCAGTTTCCTCCCACATTCCAATGACGTACAGGTTTGTCGGTTAATTGGCTTCAGTAAAATTGTAAATTGTCCCTAGTGTGTAGGATAGTGCTAGATTGCGGGGTGATCACTGGTTGACGCAGACTCGGTGGGCAGATGGGCTTGTTTCCACACTGTATCTGAGTGCGTGCAGCGTAGGTTTACTAGGTTAATTCCCGGAATGGCGGGACTATCATATGTTGAAAGACTGGAGCGACTAGGCTTGTATACACTGGAATTTAGAAGGATGAGAGGAGATCTTATCGAAACGTATAAGATTATTAAGGGGTTGGACACGTTAGAGGCAGGAAACATGTTCCCAATGTTGGGGGAGTCCAGAACAAGGGGCCACAGTTTAAGAAAAAGGGGCAGGCCATTTAGAACTGAGATGAGGAAAAACGTTTTCAGTCAGAGAGTTGTGAATCTGTGGAATTCTCTGCCTCAGAAGGCAGTGGAGGCCAATTCTCTGAATGCATTCAAGAGAGAGCTAGATAGAGCTCTTAAGGATAGTGGAGTCAGGGGGTATGGGGAGAAGGCAGGAATGGGGTTCTAATTGAGAATGATCAGCCATGATCACATTGAATGGCAGTGCTGGCTCGAAGGGCTGAATGGCCTCCTCCTGCACCTATTGTCTATTGTCTATTGTAAAGTCTAATATCTGGTGCACAGCAAGACTGCCCCCTGTTCCCATTTATGTCACCCAGTATTTTGATCTGAAATTGTATCATCAGTCCTTCATTGTTCACAAGATCGCAAGTTCACAGGTTATGGGAGTAGAATTACACCATTCGGCCCATCGAGTCTACTCCGCTATTCAATCATGGCTGATCTCTGCCGCCTAATCCCATTTTCCTGCCTTCTCACCATAACCCCTGACACCAGTTCTAATCAAGAATTTGTCTATCTCTGCCTTAAAAATATCCACTACCCTCTATGGTAATGAGTTCCATAGATTAACTACCCTCTGACTAAAGAAGTTCCACCTCACCTCCTTTCTAAAAGAGCACCGTTTAATTCTGAGGCTATGACCTCTGGTCCTAGACTCTCCCACCAGTGGAAACATCCTTTCCACATCCACTCTATCTATGCCTTTCATTATTCTGTAAGTTTCAATGAGGGCCCCCCTCATCTTTCTAAACTCCAGCAAGTACAGGCCCAGTGCTGTCAAGCGCTCATCATATGCTAACCCTCTCATTCCTGGAATCACTCTTGTAAACCTCCTCTGGACCCTCTCCAGAACCAGCACATCCTTCCTCAGATATGGGGCCCACATTTGCTCACAGTACTCCAAATGCAGCCTGACCAGCGCCTTATAGAGCCTCAGCATTACATCTCTGTTTTTGTATTCCAGTCCTCTTGATATGAATGCTAGCATTGAATTTGCATTCCTTACTACCAATTCAACTTCTAAATTAACTTTTTGGGAGTCCTACGCCAGCACTCCCAAGTCCCTTTCCACCTCCAATTTCTGGATGCTTTCTCCATTTTGAAAATAATCTACACCTTTATTCTTATTACCAAAATGCATGACTGCGCACTTTGCTACACTGAATTTCATCTGCCACTTCTCTGCCCACTCACCGACCTGTCCACGCCCTTTTGCAGAGTCCTTGCTTCCTCTACACTGCCTGCCCCTCCACCTATCTTAGCATCACCTGCAAACTTGGCCACAAAGCCTTCAATCCCCTCATCCAAATCATTAATATACAACGTGAAGAGAGGAGGCCCCAGCACCGACCCTTGCGGAACTCCACTAGTCACTGGCAGCCAACCTGAAAAAGTGCCTTTTATTGCAACTCTTTGTCTTCTACCATCCAGCCATCCTGCTATCTATGCTAGTATCTTTCCTTTAACACCATGGGCTCTCATCTTCCCGAGCAGCCTGACGTGCAGCACCTTATCGATTGTTCCAGGATCAAAATCCCAAGTTCTCCACCCAACATGCATCTCCCCGCAGACACCAGCTCGTGGAGGAGTCAGCGAACTACCAACTTTCCAAAGTCAATTAAATTTGATCAAAACAACCTTAGTCTCATCAGCATTCAGGTCAGCATGAAAAAGGAAACAGAAATCGATCCTGCCCCTCCAGAGCTCAACTTTTGTGGGAACATGATCTCCAAACCTGCTGCCAAGTTCATCTCAAACAAAACATAAGTACATCAGGGTAGTCTAAACTAGAAGCAACCAGAGTGCAGGATATAATGTAACAATAAAAATATCACTGTTACGTTATGGAACATGGGACAATAATACACTCTTGACTCTTCAAATTTAATTTGCATCGTATCCCCATTTTCAGCCAATGTTAAAGATAGTGTAGAATTTAGATTGAGCAGTTTTGGCTATTTCAATTAAGCCATTAGTACTTCTGAAACAGCACAGCCAGACACCAGCAGGAGTCATTGTTACCCTGATTGTTTAGTATTCCTCCCTCTGGCATTCGAATCGAGGTGCTACGGCACTTAAATAAGATGGTTTAACATCGTAAAACGTCAGAGTTGTACTGTATTTACAATGAGCCGCTTGTGTTGCTTTCACTCACAGTTGTTTCCGAATGTTTTAAGTACACTTGCTTTCTAAATTTTCAACAGATTAGCCGATTGATCTGCTCTTGGATGTAATTATAATTTAATGATGACAATATTGAACAAGAAATTATAGAGTTATACAGCATAGAAACAGACCCTGTGGTCCAACTTTCCCATGCGACCAAGGTGCTCCGTCTACACTGGTCCCACCTGCTGACGTTTGGCCCAAATTCTTCTAAACATTTCCTAACCATGACCTGTCCAAATGTCTTTTAAATGTTTAAAACAACTAACTCCTCTGGCAGCTCGTTCCATATACCCACCATCCTCTGTGTGAAAATGTTGCCCCCTCAGGTTCCTATTAAATCTTAATAGGAACCTAACCTAACCTAAACCCGAGCCCGATAGTAATTCCCCAACCCTGGGTAAAAGACTTGTGCATTCATCCTATCTTTTTCCTTCATGATTTTGTACACCTCTATAAGATCACCCCAGCCTCCTGTGCTCCAAAGAATCGAGTCCTAGCCTGTCCAACCCCTCTCAATCGCTCAGGCCCTCAAGTTCTGGCAACATCCTTGTAAATCTTCTCTGCACTCTTTCCAGCTAAATCTTCTGAATCTTTTCTTTACCCTGACTGACTTAATCACACCCTTCCTATAGTTTGTCAACCATAACTGCACACAAGTGTGGTCTTTACACATAATCAAAATAAACAGGTATGCACTAAATGATGGCATCTAATCTACTTTAGTGATTGTTCATTCTTTAAGGCCACCAGTCTTAGCTGCACTCAGGTATCGGCTTCTAGGAGCAGACATATCTTTGTTATCGGTCTTTCCAAGATATTGCTCTTAGTCTGAAGTTGAACTGTGCGCACAAGACCTTGTGCATCTGGTATGGTTTCCAATATTCTGGCCATTAGCCAGGACCTTCGTGGGGCAGTGAAATCAGCCACCACAACAATGTCATCTTTAGCAAAGCTTTTCACTTTTAACCACCATTGTCGTTCTTGGATCAAAGGCAAATATTCTTGTATCCAGCGTTTCCAAAAGAGATCTGCCATATATTGTACCTGTCCCCATCTGCGTCCTTCGAGAGAATAATAGGATGCTTAGCCTCTTCAGACATCGCTAGTCTATTCAGGCGACAGCCTACTCTCAGAAGTCCATCATTCAACAGTGGATCCAATTTGTACAAACGACTGCTTCTATTGATGGTATTACCACCACCTTCTAGTGCTGATAGTTCTTCTTCGAATCTTTGTCTTTGACTGAAAGAGATGATTGCGCTTTCTGATTGAGAAAGATCTTCAGGACGTAAACATTGTCCGCAGATTGTTGCGCTAAAGGCTTGCATCTCCTTTTCAACCTTCTCTTTCAGTTTGCCAGGATCCTTTTCAAGACTACTCACAGCAGTCTGAATTTCCCTTCTCTTTCGAGTCCGCTGCAAGAGTATTGTCTTTACTTTAAGAAGCCAAGCTACGGCAGTCTTCAGATTCCTCCATGATGAGAAATAGGTGATCAGAGAATTTGTGGAGTTCAATGGATCCTTGACAATGACATTCATTGTGATGTCTTGCTTGATTTCTGGATCATTAGCAGAGATTGCAGATTCCAAGAGAGGCTTTGCACATTCTCTGTCTGGCTTACAGAGAAATTTTGGTCCTTTGATCCATCTTTTACAGCTTAAGAAGCGGTCTGCTGTAAGTCCTCTAGATGCTTCATCTGCAGTATTCTCCTTTGTGCTAAAATATCTCCATTGTGATACATCAGTAGCATCCCTTACAAAAGAGATTCTGTTTGTTACAAATGGTTGAAAGCGTTTAGTTTCGTTGTTGATGTACTTAAGCACTGTCGTGTTATCAGTCCAGAAGATGGATTTGTCCAGTTGAAGCTGTAATTCTTTTCACAGCATTTTGTCAACTCTGACAGCTGGGACTGCAGCTGTAAGTTCCATTCTGGGAATCGTCATCTGTTTTAATGGTGCCACTCTGGATTTTCCCATTATGAATGCAATATGCACTTCTCTGCTATTGTTTTCCAGTGTTAGATATGAAACAGTACCGTAGCCACATTCGCTGGTGTCTGAAAAGTCGTGCAGCTGTGCATGTCTGATTTGACCAAAGCTTGTAGACTTCATGCACCGGTCCACTTTAAACTCCGCAATCTTGTTGAGATCTGCTAGCCCATCGCTGAGAGAAGGTTTTGGGGTATGTCTTCATCCCAGCCAAGTTTCTCCTTGCAGTGTTCCTGCATAATCAGCTTGGCTGGCAGAGTAAATGGTGCTAGAAATCCTAAAGGGTCGTATATAGAGCCGATTACAGAGAGAATGCCACTTCTAGTGTATGATTGTTCCTGTGCAGCAATTCTGAACTTGAACACATCTGTTTCAATGCATCAACGCAATCCCAACGCTCTCTCCATTGGCAGATTGTCTTTGTCCTAGTCCAACTCCTTTGTGTCTTTGGTTCCTTTTTCTTGAGGAATAGATGCCAATACAGCAGGGCTGTTGCTGATCCACTTTGACAGCATGAATCCTCCCATTTGGCAGATGGCAGTCAGGTTTTTTTTACCATCTGAACTGCTTCCAGTTCCGAAAGCATGGATTTTAAACAATCATCCACATAGAAGTTGTTCTTTAATGTGCTTGTCACCTCTTCAGGAAAGCGAGCTTTGTTGACCTCAGCAGTTTTCCTTAATGCAAAGTTAACGTAACTAGGTGACGACACGGCTCCAAAAAGATGTACCTTCATCCAGTACTCAGCAAGATCTTGCTGCACATCACCATTGGGCCACCACAGAAATCGCAGATAGTCAATATGCTTTTCTGATACGTTAACCTGATGAAACATTGCTTTGATATCAGCCATCAAAGCAACCGGTTCTTGTCTGAATCTGATGAGAACTCCAATGACTGAGTTGGTTAGGTCTGGACCCTGCAGCAGTTGGCAGTTAAGTGATGTTCCTTTGAAGACCATCTTTAAAGTTCCTTTCTTAGAGTGATACACCCCATGGTGATAGATGTACCAGAGTTCTCCATCACTTTGATTCAGCTGGTCTAATGATGCCCTTTCAGCATAACCATTGTCAATCATTTCTGTGAGGAAAGATGTATATTCATCATAAAACTTCTCATTCTTGCCAAACTTGTGTTTCAAGCTCTGGATGTGTTGCTCTGCAATACAACGGTTATTTGGCATGCTGGAGTATTCTAGCTTTTAAGGAAAGTTTAGACAATAGTGTCCATCTGTCATCCTTGCTGAGCGATTCATAATGTCCAAGAATTTTACCTCTCCTCTGGACATTTCCTCTGTCTCCTTGCTGGTTCTTTCACTGAAGTCGTGATTGTATTGCTTGACCAGGAGCTCCTTTAGGTTTCCAATGGATATTCGATTGACAGCAGCAGCAGGGCAGCCATCTACATCCCTGCTGTCATGGTTTCTTCTCAGGGGACCATAGATGACCCACCCCAGTAGGGTTCTCACAGTGTATGGTCCATCCCCTTGGCTGTTGACCAGCTCCCAAGGTTCCAATACCTTTGAAGCATTTGTCCCGATGAATGCCAGAGTCTATTTCAGAAATCTTGACATCCTTCAAGTAAGGCCATTGTTTCAGGTCTTCCTGCCTGGGAATATTTAGCTGAGAAACAGGCAAGGTCTTATGTGTGGACACATCCAATAGTTGAATAAAATGATCTTTTGTCCAGACTAGATATTTTCAAACCTGAGATAAGATGACTGGTCACAGGCTTCACTTGGTTCATGGTAAGCAGGAGAATCTTAGTCCTTTGTCCTGCAATGTTCAGCCTTCTCATCAAGCGTTCTGTGCAGAAGGTAGATGAACTTCCATGATCCAAAAATGCATATGTTTGCAACACTGTGCTCCCCTTGTGGTTCTTTATTTGAACTGGTACAATGGAGGAGATGCAGGTTTCATCACCGGCCCCAATATGCCCACAAGTTTGAGATGGGAGAACAGCATCACTCGCAATTGGCTTTTCCTGCTGTTCTGTATGTTCTGGTTTCTTTTCTTTGTCCTTTTGTTCAACATGAAGTATTTCAGGATGATTTTCTTGCACCTGTGCTTCTACAGGTTTTGCAGTCATTGCAAAACTGTTTCTGGCTATTTGCAGCTTTCTATTCTGTTTTACATGTTCCATTAGTATCCGGTTTCTTTCCACTATCTTTTCAATTAACAATGCAATGTCTTTCAATTGTTCTTTCCTTCTTCTCCATTGTTCTTCTTTTATTTTCAACTGTCTTCTCTTCTGTTCTTCCCACTTCTTCTTCAATCTCATGCTGGCTTTTCAGGGCGGCAACCCATTTCAAGACAAAAGCGCTTAGAAGGTCCACATAATGAAGAAAAACTATTTTCCTTTACGGAATCCTTTCTGATGTCGCCACCTTGTGGCTGAACATCAGATCTAACCACAGACATACTTGTACGTCATTATGGCTTTAGGACATGTAGACATAAAGACGTATATTCACAAGAATTTTTTTTAAACTGATATTTTGCGATGCTCAAGGTCACTTCTTTGTTCTCAGCATTCCAAAGTTTTCAGTAGCAGCTTTTTAATACAATTTCTGAATGAGGAAAATCTTTTTCAGTCAGAGAGTTGTAAATCTGTGGAATTCTCGGCCTCAGAAGGCAGTGGAGACCAATTCTCTGAATGCATTCAAGAGGGAGCTAGATAGAGCTCTTGAGGATAGCAGAGTCAGGGGGTATGGAGAGACGGCAGGAACGGGGTACTGATTGAGAATAATCAGCCATGATCACATTGAATGGTGGTGTTGGCTCGAAGGGCTGAATGGCCTACTCCAGCACCTTTTGTCGATTGTCTATTGTCTATTGTCTATTGTCATTGTCGTTGGGTAAAAGAACATTTTGGCGATCTGCTACGACTTTGACAGTCGCCGGCAGTCGCCAAAAAAATCGCCTAAGTGGGACAGGCCCTTAAAGCTAAGCCCTATTGTCTTTGACATTTCCATCTTGGGAAAAATGGTTCTGCCTATCTATACCTCTCATAATTTTATCAGATCTCCCATCAACCTCCGGCATTCCAAGGAATAAAATCCAACTTCTCCTTGTAGCTAATATCTTCCAATCCAGGCAGCATTCTGGTATACCTCTGCTGCACCCTCTCCAAAGCTTCCACATCCTTCCTGAAATGGGACGGCCAGAACTGTAAGCAATACTGGAAGGTTGTATGCAGCGCAATATCCAAACACGGGCAACGCATGAAGGAAACATGGGGATGAAGTGAAGATGGGTAGAATATGTTTTTAAGGGGACATGGACATGTTGGTGCATTGGTGTGGGGGTGGAGAAATTCATATGCAAATACATTTCAATGCTGAGAAATGGCAAGTGCTTCTACTCTGCTGTTTCTGTGTCTGGTTGTACTTTCATTCAAGCTTCTGTACCTTCTGTCCACTGGAAGTGGAGGGAAGAGGGAACAACCAGGATGATAAAGCTCCTTGATTATGTTGGCTGCTTTCCTGAGGCAGCGTGAGGTGTGGATGGAGACAGTCGGGGGAAGTCTGGTCTGTCTGATGGACTAGGCTACACCCACAACAATCGGCAATTTGTTGCGGAGTTGGAGCCAGTAAAAAGTGATGGACCGAATGGCCTTCCTCCCCTCTGTGACCATTATGAAGAGATACAAAACTCTGCTGAAATGATTGGCAGATAAATGCCTTATGTGTGTTTTACCTTATAAATCAGCAGCAAATTCTAGCTGATTGTATTATTTGCTTCATATGAATGAAAGGAGCATTCAGTTTAATATAATACCCATTTCATATGTAATAAACTTTCAATTGATCTGGAATTTGAAATAATAAAATAGTGGCTCTGAGCGGAGACAGCAATTAGCCTACATCTTTTCACAATAACACAGCATGTAATAAGCAAAAAGATTGCAGTAACCTTCTTGACAATGGAGAGACTTTTGCATACAGTAGGTTCAGCAGTGTTGCTTGTGAGATACCTGAATCAGTTTCCTTTCCATTGAATTCTATCAGTCACCTCAGAAGACAATTCCATGCCTTATGTTTGGAGAGACAATCAAAGCAAGGTACTTATTCTAATTTGTTAAAGAATACACAGTACACGAACATAGAACAGAGCAGCACAGGAACAAGCCCTTCGGTCCCCAATGTCCATGCCAAACGTGATGCCAGGTTAAACTAATCTCCTATGCCTGCACATGATCAAAATTGCTTTATTCCCTGCATATCCATGTGCTTATCCAAAAGCAACTTAAATGCCACCATCATATCAGAGTCTACTGCCACCCCTGGCAGCGTGTTCCAAGCACTCTGTCTAAAAAAACTTGCTCCACACATCTCCTTTAAACCTTGTTCCTCTCTCATTAAATCGATGGCTTCTATTTCTAACATTTCCACTCTGGGAAAAAGGTTCTGGCTGTCTACACTATCTATGCCTCTCATAATTTTATAAACTTTATCAGGTCTCTCTTCAGCCTCCGATGTTCCAGCAAAAACAATCCAAGTCTGTCTAACATTTCCTTATAGCTAATATGGCTGATACCCTCTATCATTGCAAATTGTTTGTACAGGCAATTGTGGTGTTTATGTGTGGGTTGCGTTTGAATAATGGAGGGTGGGGTTCCACCATGAGGTTGCATTTCTATAGGAGAGTTGTGAGGTTGGTTTTGTCCTGGGATCTGTGGTGCTACGGGGAACTGTGTCAAGAGTGTTTTATTGTCATATGTCCCTAGATGAGACTAGGTCAGGGAGAATGGTCGGCGTGGACTAGTAGGGCCGGACAGGCCTGTTTCCATGCTGTAGTTGTTATATGTTATATGTTATATATGTTAAACGGAACAATAAAATTCTTACATACAGCAGCACAACAAGTCTGTAAACACAGCACTCAGTAAGGGTGTCAGTGGTTATGGGGAGAAGGCAGGGGAATGGAGTTGAGAAGGAAAAATAGCCTGATGGTTGTTGAGAAGCAGCTGTTCCTGAGCCTGGACATTACGCTTTTCAGATTTTGTTTCAGTTTTCAACGTTTCATTGTGAGTTAATGTTTTACAGGGAGCTATGAGCTTCCAGTGTATGGTTGTGTTTGAACAGAGAGCTGTGGTGTTGTTTAGTATGGCTTGGGCTAGTATAGGAAGCTGTAGGGTTTCAATGTGGCATTAGGTTTGTACAAGAGAGCTGTGGTGTTTGGTGTGGTACTGAGATAGTACAGAGAATTGTGACGTTTAGTGTGGGGTTTGGGTCAGTACAGGAAATGATGGTGATCAATGTGGTGCTGTGATGGTTTTCATGTGAGGCTGTGTTTATACAGAGAGCTGCAGTGTTTAGTTTATGGTTGGTTGGCTTTGAAAGGGGACTGTTGGATTTAGCAAGGTGCCTTCTGCCTTGGAATATTGGTGTACTGTGGATATGAATGCTCTCTCTAATCATACATCTCAGCTGCTGAACGCTGCCTCTTCTGGAGTTCCGTTGTCTGTCTTTTACTCACCTGAAGCAGTACCGTTTATCAAAATAGGTCTGTTCCAGTACTCAAAAACCCACAATATTCAACTCAACAATGGTGCAAATTTATGGGCATAATTCCACCCTGGATTCAGAAGGAGCCCTGCGCGGGAATGCAGACAGTACAAAGTCCCAAGATCATAGTTCAGCGTTCGCTAAGCCAAGGTTTGAATAAGTCATGCGCAAGGAGAAATTCTCATAATTCTATTGCCATCCCATCTTTCTGTGTCTCCTCTGGACAGAATGGTTATCACTCTTCTATGGCCTTTGCTGTCGGTGTCGTTGTTGAAAAGGAATAAAACATCAGGGCACAGTTGCCATTATATTTGATTTTAAAAAGGTCCAATTGTGAAAAATGAAATTTGGTCATTCACTTTAGACTTTAGGCTTTAGAGATAGAGTGTGGGAACAGGCCCTTCAGTCCACACCAACCAGCAATCCCCATACAATAGCACTATCCTACACACTAGGGACAATTTACAATTAACCCACAAACCTGCAGGTCTTTGGGATGTGGGAGGAAACTGGAGCACCTGGAGAAAACCCATGTGGTCACAGAGAGAATGTACAAACTCCTTACATTTAGTACCCATGGTCAGGTTCAAACCTGGGTCTCTGCTGCTTTAAGGAAGCCACTCTACCACTGTGTTGCCCTTCACACTGCCATACAATGCCATACAACCTTTCTAAGCTCCATACACATTTCCTGGTTATTTAGTTTACTCATTCAGCAATGAATTTCATTGAATGTTCTATGAGTTGGACAACACATAGGACAGAGAACATAGAACAATACAGTACAGGAACAGGCCCTTCAGCCCACAATGTCTGTGCCAAGCTTGATTCCACTACTAAGCCTTATCTGCCTGCTTATTCATATCCATGTGCCTAACCAAAAGCCTCTTAAAGGCCACTATCGTATCTGCGTCCACCACGACCCCTGCAGTGAGTTCCAGGCACCCACCATCCTCTGTACACTAAACCTGCCATAAACATTCCCTTTAAACTCTGTCCCTTTCAGCTTACAGCTATGCCCTCCAATAGTTGATAGTTACAACCTAGGTAAAAGGTTGTTTCTACTCTATGCCTCTCACTATCTTATATACTTCCATCAACATCTATATACTACAACTCTTGTTTGTTTGTTTGTTTGTTTGTTCCAGAACTACAGCCAAAACAGTACACGATAGCGCGACAATTTTAGGCCCACCTTACTCACCGTCATCCCTTTAGTGCTAATGGAAGAAGTTTAATTGAAATTGGTGTTATATTTTTTAAGTTATTCACATTTTAAAGATTCAATCTATCTCCTAGGGAGGGAAGGTGGAGGGAGGGAGGGAGGGGGTGGAGGGAGCAGGGAGGAGGGATGGAGGGGGGAGGAGGGAGGATTCAAGATTCAAGATTCAAGATTCAAGATATCTTTATTTGTCATCCAAAAAACAAGTTTTTTGGACGAAATTTCGTCACCCACAGTCCAACAATAAGAGCAATAAAATAAGCAAATTACACAACCCCAACCAACACAAAACCCACCAAAAAGAAACATCCATCACAGTGAGTCTCCTCCAGTCCCCTCCTCACTGTGATGGAAGGCCAGAATGTCTTTTTCTCTTCCCCTGCCGTCTTCTCCTGCGGTCAGGCTGTTGTCGTTGCCATGTTCCAGGCTGCGCCGGACGGTGAAATGTCCGCAACGGGCCGACCCAAGCCCCGCTGCAAGTCGGGGCGGTCGGGGCTCCCGACATTGAAGCCCCCGCTGAGCAGAGAAAATTCCGTGGCCTATTTCAGGCCGCGCCGGACGGTGAAATATCCGCGGCGGGCCGACCCAAGCCCCGCAATCCGGGGCGGGCGAACACGCTGCCGCTGCCGGAGCTCCCGATGTCGGCATCCACGCGGCCCGAGCCTAAGGCGAGTCGCAGCCGCTCCCGCAGCCTCCGAGAACGGCCGGCTCCGGTGATGGTGAGTCTGGTCCGCGGGCTCTGCGAACCAGAGCCCTGGAGGCCGCC
Source organism: Rhinoraja longicauda (assembly GCF_053455715.1). Taxonomy (NCBI): domain Eukaryota; kingdom Metazoa; phylum Chordata; class Chondrichthyes; order Rajiformes; family Arhynchobatidae; genus Rhinoraja; species Rhinoraja longicauda. Next base: position 14,812,058 of record NC_135967.1, on the reverse strand, counting down.
AGCTCCAGGAGTTGGGCCGATGGTAGGCCGCAGCAGGAACGGCCCAGAAAACAAAGGTCGGGTCTCCGTTCGGAAGGGATACATATTTACAATGTTACAGTTCCCCCCCTCCCCCCCCACATACACACATAGTACACAACACAAAAACACCACATCACAACTACAATTAAGACAACAAAAACAACAAAAACACAAAGACAAATGGACTGCAGGTAAGCCGCAGCTGCTAGGGCAGCGCCGCGGTTGAGGGCGATGGAGGGAGGGGGAGGGGGAGGGAGGGGGGTAGGAGAGGGTGCTGCACCAATGCAGGAGAGGTTTGGGCCCAACGGGTCCACTTGGTCGAGTATGTGTATATATGTCTACTTCTATCAATATACGTGCATAAATATATATACATAGGAACTGCAGACTTCAAGTTACTTTGGAAAATCATCAATCCATGCTGTCATAAGGAGTTCCCAATGAGTTTGTATCTTGTGTGAGAGTGTTCATTTGTTGTTTTACTGCTGTTTAAGTGAGATTTTATTGCTGTTTTTTTTCTCTTCATTTTATAGTTTGAGTCTTCTTCCTCCATCGTTGGTCTGAATTCTCGAAACCCGCTGGTATTTCATTAGACATTACTGATGCATGAACTAATTCCAGACTCCCAATCTTCCCATATCCTTTATCATCTTGGGTTAGGTCAAATCTATTGATCACAGATTTAAATATAACTAGACCAAGTTGGGCCCACAACACATTGGTTTGCCATTGTGATGTGGGGAAAATCACGCTTTTTTCTTTAAGATAAATGGCTTTAAAAAATTTTTTTTAAAAATCTCACTGAAAATCAGTTTTTCTTTAAAGTGGTGTTTTTTCTGCATTGGTCTAGCACCCTCCCCTCCCTCACTCCATCCCCTCAACCCCCCTTCTTCTTCCCCACCCACTCCCCCCCTTCCCCCCCATCCCGCCAGTCACCCACTCCCCCCCCCCTTATCCCCCCCGCTCCATTCTTAGGGGCTCTCCGGCAGCGCCGCCATTCCTGCCCGTCGGGTTTCCATTGTGACGTGGAACATGGAGGTATTACTGCGCATGGGCGGCTGACGGGCACAGCAAGTGGAAAAGGGGTTTATTAAAGTTTAAAATGTGAATAACAAAATATAACAATTTGAACGTTAATAGGATTTCTTGATGCAGGAATTTTCAACATCAGCATCATTTCCCCTTTTCACAACAGGAAGGAGTTGCCGAAAATCGTCACAACAAAAGGTAAGAATGCCGCCAAAAGGCTCATTGTTCTTTTTGCATAGATCTCGAAGAGTTCTGTCCACTACTTCAAAGCTCTCCCTCCTAATCATCGGGCACTCATCCCAAACAATCAGTCTCACACTCCTGATCAAATGAACCATGTTGGAGTTCTTCTCAATGTTGCACATTGTATTATTGGTCACTTTGATGGGTATCTTGAATCGAGAATGTGCAGTTCTTCCACCAGGCATCAATGTAGCTGCTATACCAGAGGATGCTATAGCAAAAGCAACATCGACTTGACCTCGAACTTTGGAGAGGATCAAATTGGTGAGAATTGTTTTGCCCATTCCTGTTGGTGTATCAATAAAAAGCATTGAAGGAACATTCCTTTCCAAGCAGCTGCACACATGGACATACACTGTTCTTTGCTCAGCATTCAGCAGAGGCTCCTTCTCTTCAAACAAATCACTGTTGTTCAGGTCTATTGTAGTGCAATTCACTCAGCAATTCTGGATTGTCACCATCAAGGTTCATCCTTCCATGTCTTGGTAGTGGCACATGAAAGTATCCCAGTGTCTTGTTGTAATTCACAAGCTTGTCTTGAATATACAACAGAGCTTGATCATGATGCCTCTCATCAGTCATAATATTTGGATCATCGTTTGTTCTCCGTTCTCTTTGAAGGTAATCTTCAGACATTGAATTCTTGAAGCAATCCCATAATTGTCGAGAAGTGTTGATCTCAGCAATCGTCAGCAAAACAAACAAACCTCTCATTGCTTCGGAGAGTCTTGTTCGCTCAGCATCTTCCATTGTCTGTTGCCAATGGTCGTCAGTGTGCAGCAAACCTCTTTCTATGCAGACATCTTTGAAGGAAGAATATGTCCGTCGTGTGTCCTTGATGAATCGAAGGATACTGGCCCTTTTACGTGATGGAGAAGCAGTCTCAAGTAGTAGAGGTCACATCTTGGAGAAATGGTATACACTCGCCCCAGAACGTTGGCTTCAAAAATACCTGGAAAATCTTCCACTATCTTCCCAAACTTCCTTCTTTGTCATTTCTTATTGTTCCATGTGTAAAATTGGGGTACATCAGCGTAGTACAGTGTTCTTGCAAATTGATCTTGAGAACACAATTCTATGCATTCAGTTAAAGTTGTTCTCGTGATATCCTCATTTCTCACCAGCCGACTAACATCGACTCTGATGATGACTTGTGGTAGATGTACCTGGAGTCCAATGACAGTGGGGCATCTCTCATGAGTTGGAAATCCAAGGATTGATCCCACTGCTTCCGACGGACCAATGTATCTGCCAGTAAAATACTGTGCAATTTCATCATCCCTGTTAACTCCAAAAACTGCTTAATCACTCCCCTTCAAGGCGTACTTGAATATGTATTCGACCGACTTTACAGAGGAGCATATCTCAACGTTGATGTGACATTTGAACAACTTCAAGAGTTGAGCATTACAGGGCACCACCCATTCAGAAGTAATAGGTCAATCCCGGCGTCCTTCTTGATGTCCCTGAAATCCTCCCATATCCGGAGATCATCTCCTGTACAGAGGATGTGACTCATCTCCTCACCTTGTGCTTTCGATAAACGGCTTCGAGAATCTCTTTCTGCATCTTCCATTCTCCCAACATGGAGAGGTGTGGTCACAGTATGGTTCATGAACAGACCTCCCAACATTTGATTTTACAAATTCATAATTTTGATGTCCAAAATTCAGAATTTTACATCAAATTCATAATGCAACTTTTCAGCAAAAAAAAGTATGCACACCAAATGCGCATACGTGTTGCGCGACATTAATGTGTGAAAAACTACTATTATTTCCAACAGTCTGTAGTTCTTGGACTACATGTACAATGTAAGGCCTATCATGAGTATATTCTGGTATTTATAGAAAGATTATTGAACAGAAATACCTTTTACAACAAAGAAAAAATTGTTTTATTTTGGTTTTTCTATTTTGGTTTTTCCGTAAACACCCCAATTCTCCAGATATTGAATAAAAGAACAATGGTCATAAAATGTATGACTAAGTTATGAAGAAAGAGTTTCATTTAAAACTGCACATACCAAATTTTATTGAAGACATACTTGCTCCAGTGGTCTTCACCAGCAAATCACAATGCCCCAGCAGGCGGCGAGGTGAGGACCGGCGGGCGGTGAGGTGAGGTGAGGCGAGGCCCGGGGAGCGGAGAGGCGAGGCCCAGGGGGGGGGCCTGGCGAGGAGGGCGGGGGGGGAGGAGGGTGGGAGGGGAGAGGAGGGTGAGAGGGGAGTGAGGGGGAGAGGAGGGAGGGGAGAGGGGAGTGGGGGGAGAGGAGAGGGGGGGGGAGAGGGGAATGGAGGGGAGAGGGGAGTGGAGGGGAGAGGGGAGTGGGGGAGAGGAGGGGGGGAGAGGAGTGGATGGGGATCGGGTGCTATGCGTATGCAGGAGGGGTTTGGGCCCAGCTGGACTGTTTGGTCTAATTAGTCTGACTTTTAACTGCTCGGCGGCGGCGGCTCCGGGGCTGAGCGATGAAGGAGACGCCCATGACTGAGAGCGGCAGCAGGAGCGGCGGTGATGCTGGGCGGAGCAGGAGGGCTCATCGGCGATGGCGGCGATGGCAGCGATGGAGACACCCGGGGTTTATAGCGGGAGCAGGAGCAGCGGTGATGGCTGGGCGGGGGCTCCGGGGCTCAGTGGCGATGGCAGCGATGGAAACGCCCCAGGTTTAGTGCGACAGCGGGAGCAGCGGCGGCGGTGTGATGGCTCAGCGGGAACTGCAGAGCAGAGCGGCAGCCATGATGGAGACGCCCGGGGTTTAGAGCTGGAAAAAGAAGCCGCGGCGGCGGCGTGATGGATCAGCGTGGCTCCGGGGCCTAGCAGTGAAGGTGACGCCTGTGGTTTGGAGCAGCGGCAGCGGTGATGGCGGGGTGGGGGCTCCGGGGAGCAGCGGCGGCCATGATGGAGATGCCCAGGGTTTGGAGCGGCGGCAGCGGTGATGGCGGGGCAGGTGCTCCGGGACGAAGCGGCAGCCATGATGAAGACGCCCGGGGTTTGGAGCGGCGGCGGTGACGCTCCCCCCACTTTGGCCGCAAAACTATTCGGGCATCTGGCGGGAAGTGGGAGCTGAACGAAAATGATAACACTCCCCCCCCAACTGCACACGCGCAGTCACCCGGCGGCCATCTTACGTAAGTGTAGGCGCTGGTATAGCGGCCATCTTACGTGAGGACCGGCCCCCACTGCGCATGCGCTGGTTTTTAAAAAACTTTAAAGTGTGAATAACTTTAAAATTATAACACCAATTTCAATAAAACTACCATTTTTACCATTAAAGCGAAGACAGTGAATAAGGTGGGCCTGAAATTGTCCCGCTATCTTGGACCATTTTGGCTGAAGTTTGATCACAAACAAACCAGAGTTTTAGTATATAGATAATTGACTCGGCGTTAATTGAAGAGAGGAATCTTCCAAGAATCGTAGTGGATCTCAGCGCGTCACTGAGAAAACATCCGGAGAGAAATTTCTTGGCGACAACTGGCTTGTCGCCAGGTATCGTTGCTTATTGCGGGCGCTGTCGCCTGCTGTCCCCAGGTTTGTTAGATTCTCTTAGATGCATTTAGAAGCACATTATATTAAAATAAGTAAAGTCATTTCAAAATACTATAAAATGCTTGTGTTTAACCAATTTATTTACCATCAGGATATTTGACAGGTAGATTGGAAGGCACAGTTTGACGGTCAGGTAAGCGTGGGAATTTTGCGATGTTTATGGCCATCAGCCATTACATTTAAAGTGGGCTCCCAACCCAGATATGTAACCCAGAAACCAGATATGCATCTCCTGTACATTTTCAAAGAATGCCCACACACTTTTCACAAAAATCCACTTAACCTCTTTTTAATTTTTTTTTTTAATACAGCTATTAGTAAACTGGAAGTAAATTCAGTTTATGCCTTGTTACAGTGAAGCTTTTAAGTAACCCATACAAGATGTTATAGTTCAAAACTCTCGTACTTACCGACTTGTCAGTGATTTCAGCGAAAATTAGGACGCCGGAGAAGCATTGACAGCATGGGAATTTTATGATGTTTCTGAAGACGCTGTAATCTCGACCTGACTCGGCATTGTCATGGTCATTGTCATCGGGTAAAAGAAAAGTTCGGCGATTAATTTTAAGTTTATTATTGTCACATGTACTGAGGTTCAATGAAACGCTTTGTTCTGCATGCTGTCCCAACAGATCAGATATACAATACATAAATACAATCAAGTCAAACTCAATTACATTAGATAGAACAAAGGGGAAGATACAGGGTGCAGAATATAGTTCTTGGCATGGTAGTGCACCAATTCCAGAGACAAAGTCCAACGCCTGCAATGGGGTAGAGGCAAATCCGACAGTACCCTAGCCTTGTGGAAGGCCCATTCAGAAGCCGGATAACAAAGGGGAAGCAGCTGTTCCCGAGTCTGCTTGCATGCAGAATGTTTGTACCGTTATTGCATTGGGACTAACTGACATGCGGGGCTGTTTCAGGGGATGGTTAAAGGACCATAGTGAGGCCCACCGGAAATTGGAGGAACAGCACCTCATATTTCGCCTGGGCAGTTTGCAGCCCAGTGGTATGAACATCGACTTCTCCAACTTTAGATAGTTCCTTTGTCCCTCCCTTCTCCTCCTCCTTCCCAGATCTCCCTCTATCTTCCTGTCTCCACCTATATCCTTCCTTTGTCCCGCCCCCCTGACATCAGTCTGAAGAAGGGTCTCGACCCGAAATGTCACCCATTCCTTCTCTCCCGAGATGCTGCCTGACCTGCTGAGTTACTCCAGCATTTTGTGAATAAATCGATGGTTAAAGGATGATCACATTGTGTCTGAGGGTGTACGTAAACAGGCCGGGCAAGGATGTGTGAGGCAGCAGCTCCACCCGCTGCCGCTCTAGTCTTTCACAATCCTGGATGCCTCTCCTCCACTGCCGAGCTGGGAAAACTCCTTGGATGCCTGGTACTGTCCTTGTTAGTTCTGCCACATAGAATGCACCTTCAATAACATTTACCCGCTTCCTTTCACAATAGAACATCACAACAGTTTTACAGGTGGAGTAATTGGAGCTCGTATTGAAGATGCATTACCTCGGTCGCTGACAGCGGGGAAATGATTTGCTCCACAGCAATGCTTCACTGGCATGCTTTCCACACAATAAAACATAATTTGGCACATTGTGAATTCATAGTTCTTTCACCTAAATGGAGGAGAAAATATCCTTCTTCTAGCACACTGACAATATATTCATCAAAATGCCACACATATCTTTTGTGTCAATTCTGGCGGTGCTAAAAAGTATCACATCAGATTATATTGGTTTAACTCTGCTGGTATTTTCATGGTCCGAGCTGTGTCAGACTTCCAGAGCAGATGAGGTGTGAGGAGTGCCAGAGTGCAGCTGGTAGAGCCGCTGCCTCCCAGTGCCAGTGACCCATGTTCAATCCTCACCTTGGGTGCTGCTCATGTGGAGTTTGCACGTTCTCCCTGTGACCTCGTGGGTTTTCTTCAGGTGCTCCGCTTTCTTCCTACATCTGGTTTGTAGGTTAATTGGCCTCTGTAAATTGCTCCTTGTGTGTAATGAGCAGATGAGAAAGTAGAACAACAGAGAACTTATGTGAATGTCAACATGCACTCGGTTGGGCAAAGGGTCTATTTCCGTGCTTTAGTTTAGTTTAATTTAGTTTATTGTTATGTGTACTGAGGTACAGTGAAAAGCTTTTTTGTTGCAAAGTACATTTCATCCCTTGTCTTCTTTATCAAAACCAGTATTATGAGTGATCTCTTCTGCCTGTTTCTATGGTATCGAACTATAAAGAGACATTCTGGGCCATTCTCAGAGTCTCCTAAAAAACCCCATCTCCACTGACTTGGTTTAGTTTAGATTAGTTTAGAGATACAGCTTGGAAACAGGCCCGATGGCCCACTGAGTCCTCACCAACCAGCGATCCCTGCACATTAACACTATTCCACACACCAGGAACAATTTACAATTTTACCAAGCCACTTAATCTGCAAACTTGTAGGTCTTTGGAGTGTAGGAAAAAACCGGAGCTCCAGAAGAAAGTCTGTGGTTCCCACCTTGGCCACATCCTCTGACCCCACGGAACAGGAGCAAAATTTAGTCCATCCACGAGCATTGTCAAAGAAGGTAATTAATTCAGAAAACTCAAAAGCTGGAACTTATTAATGATATTCATCATCAATCGTGGCACTTTAATCAACCTGGAGTCATTTAAAGCCAAAATGACTTCATTTCCACAGATGACAAATGACGCAATTTTCCATCCTTTATGGATCTGTTCTTGTCACTGCGTGGAATCCACACGCTGCACATTGGAAATCTATTGCACATTTTCAGCCTTTCTTCGAAACACAGGTCCAACACTATTGTACACAGGTCAAACACAGGTTTATCACCTCAGAAATATTCTGAATTTGTCTCCCTTGTGCCCTGATATTTATATTGGGGTAATTAAAACATAATTGGGGTAATTAAAACATAACACATGGAACAGTAGAGCACAAGAACAGTCTGTGCCGTACATCCATATCACTCTATTCCCTGCATATCCATGTCCCTATCCAAAAATACATACAAAGTGCTGGAGCAACTCAGCGGGCCAGGCAACATCTCTGGAGGAGAAAGATAGGTCATGTTTTGGGTTGGGACCCTTCTTCAGACAAAGTAGGAGATGGGCGGGAGAGGCTGAAGAGCTGTAGGCAAGAAAAGACCAAGACCGCAAAGGACCACAAAGGACCTCAGGCAGGACGGTGCCTGGTAAGCCCATTGTTGGGAAGGTGTGATCTCAAATGTCCCTGGTGTGTAGGTAGTGGATCTAAAAGTGGGATATCATAGAGCTAGTGTGAACGGGTGATCAATGGTCATCATGGACTCAGTGGGAGTGAAGTGAGAGCATGGCCAATGTGGTGTGGGTTTCTGCTGTTCCTGGATACCAGCTATCTGCTTCAAGTAAGATTACCTCCAAATCATGTCCCATGGCGTGCTGCAGACTACGTGAATCTGTTGAGTCATTCATCCTTCCAAAATTAAAGGCTTCATGTTTTCCTACATTTTTACATCCAGGTTGGAGGTTGTGATTGAGATCTCCTGATCCATAGGCCTTGCTTTTACACTGGGTGATGAAAGACATACCTATGAATGTAGATACTAGGAACTGCAAATGTTGGTTTACACAAAGGGATACAAAGTGATGGAGCAATTCTGCAGGACTGGCAACAGGCAGATTCCCCGGGCCTTCTAAGGATGTAAAAGTGGCGTTGGGGTGTGATAGGTGAGTGGCAGGTGGCCAAAGCGATTGTCTTGAAATTGCAGCAATTATACTAACCGATGTGGTGATTGCAACTGCGATAGTGAGACAAGACCAAAGCAAAAAGGGCAGTATCAAGTCATCCACAGCTCTAGTGTTGCCCACAACAATGCAATGTGATAATGGTCAGACGTTTCCCTGAACTGCAAGTGTGCATTATCTTCTTTCCTCACAATTATGTTCTTTTCTCCCATTGCAGTGGTAGAGCTGCTGCCTTACAGCACCAGAGACCCGGGTTCAATCCCGATTACGGGTGCTGTCTGCACGGAATTTGTGCAAAATGCTGGAGTAATTCAGCAGGTCAGGCAGCATCTCTGGAGATAAAGACAGGTGACATTTCGTGTCGGGATCCTTCCGACTCTTTGGGAAGTGGTGTCCTGGTGGGAAGGGATTGGACAAGGGGGGATAGGGTAGAATCGAGGTGTGTGGAGATGAGCTCAGTGGGGCAGCAGCAGGCAGAGATAATGGCAGGGCAGTTCTGCTAGTGGATTTTCAGGAGGCGGTAGAAGCAGGCCATGTAGGGCTGGGGAACGATGGGGTTGTTGGCTGTAGAGGGCAGGTCGCCAGAGATAATGAAATCAGAGGTAGCCTGGCAGAAAATGGCCTGGTGTTCATCTGCAGAACCATGGTCAAGGGGTAGGTATGAGAAGGTGTCTGAGAGTTGGCGCCTGGCCTCAGACGAGGCAGAGGTCAGCCCACCAGACTACAACAGCACCTCCCTTGGCGGAAGATTTGATGATAATGTCGAGATTGTTGTGAAGTGAGCAGAGGGCTTGACGTTCAGAGGGGGTGAGATTAGAGTAGGTAAGAGGAGTAGAAAAGGCAAGACAGTTGATGTCCTGACAGCAGTTAGAGTTAAAAGGTCCAGAGAGGGTAGATGGCCATCCGGGGGAGTCAAAGAGGAGGAGGAATTTTGGAGACGAGGAAAGGGGTCATCACTGACGCCTTCCCAAAGAAGCAGGGATGGAGGCAGAGGCGACGGAAGAAAAGCTCTACACCATCGCCAGCCCAGAACTCATTGTTCTCGCAATGAGGAATTCTCAGTTAACATTCCAGTCTTGATCGACTTTCATACTTGACTTCCCACAAAAAACAAGTTGCACCAGCTCCCAGCAGGGATATTAGAAATAACACTTTGCATTTCATTGAAGGAGAAACTAATAAAGAAAGTCCACATCACGGGACTGCATGAATTGGCCACATAGCAGTCGTAGCAGTGGCCCAGAGCCAAGTTTGCAATTAGATTGACATGGCTTGTCGTTTGAAAGATGGTGAAGTGTTGGAAGAGTTGACTGTAAGGCAAAACGTGGATGGCCCTGTGTGCAGAACTGCCTCAGTGTAAATGTGTCCAAGCTAATGTGAAATCTCATTATTCTGTTGAACCCTGAACAGAGCTTACAACCTCACACCCAATCAATCACCAAAATGGCCTCCCTCCACATCTCTCCTTAACCTTTCCTTAGCCGTTGAAAGACTTGTCATCACGAGCTGATTATCTGCAGCTTAGTGCAACACATTGTGTGTAGGAAAGAACTGCAGATGCTGGGTTAAATCGAAGATAGACACAAAATGCTGGAGTAACACGGCGGGACAGGTAGCATCTTTGGAGAGAAGGAATGGGTAACGTTTCGGGTCGAGACCCTGTCCCGCTGAGTTACTCCAGCATTTTGTGTCTATCTTGTGCAACACATTGGTTCATCTAAAATTCTTCAGTCTGATTTCTCTTCCCCTCTCGTGCAGATGAAGTCAGTGGTGGGGAGTCTGGTTTGTGTGATGGATTGGGTTACGTCTGCAACATCTTTGCGATTTCTTGCAGTCTTGGGCAGAGCTGTTCCCAAACCAAGCTGTGGCACCACAGGATGCTTTTCACGGTGCACCTGCGAACCGAACCCTACACTTTATTATTTCAAAGTGGATTTCATATTAATCTTCTTGCTTACTGGTGAAATGACCTGTCTTATCTCTGCACGTTCAAAGATTTCTCATTGATGTTTGGTATAATGCTCCACAAGATTAAGAAACCTGTCTGTAGTTTACCAAATGTGCCAGTTTAAATCTATCAAAGGTTTTGTTTGCTTCCTATATCATGATCGATCTTTGTCCTCCCTCAATGGCATTTCTAATCTATTATTGACACTCGGATAATGCAGCACAAATTTATTACTGCTCTTAAGGAGTTGTTCTTGTTCATGAAGAAGATAGGGCATCAAGAGACACACTGTTCATAAGTTCATAAGTTCATAAGACATAGGAGCAGAATTAGGTCATTTGGCCCATTGAGTCTACTCTGCCATTCAATCATGGCTGATCTTTCTCTTCCTCCTAACCCTACTCTCCTGCCTTCTCCCCATAACCCCTGAGACCCATACTAATCAAGAATCTGTCAATCTCTGCCTTAAAAATATCCACTGACTTGGCCTCCACAGCCGTCTGTGGCAATGAATTTTGCAGATTCACCATCCTTTGACTAAAGAAGTTCCTTCTCATCTCCTTCCTAAAGGTACGTCCTTTTATTCTGAGGCTTTAGTCTCTGATTCTAGACTTTCCCACTTGTGGAAACAACCTCTCCACATTCACCCTTTGCAAGCATTTCCCTGTTCAATATTTCACTGAGGTCCCCCCCATCATTTATGTGCAATTTACAGTTTTGCGTGTTGTCGGAGTCAATGTTCCTGTGATGCTGCTGAAAGCAAGATTGTCGTTGTATCCCTATGTCTCCGTACTTACGCGTGTACTAATAAACTCGACTTGACTCGACTTGGTAAATTAAAAGCTGCTGTCAGAAGGAGTGATGGGAAAGTTGATGGAGAGGGGTAAAATTCCCAACGAAGAGTCATACAGCATAGAAACAGGCCCTTCAGCCCAACCCGTCCATGCCAACCAATGTGCCCCTTCTACACAAGACCTACCTGACCGGGTTTGGCCTAAATCTCTCTAAACCTTAGATAATTAAAATGAACTTCAGATGTTGGTTTATGTAAACAATGGGGGAGTAACTCAGCGGGTCAGGCAGAATCACTGGAGAACATTTTCTTTAGAGATGCTGCCTGACCTACTGAGTTACTCCAGCGTTTAGCATCTATCCCCCGAAACCTTTCCTATCCATGTACCTGTCCAAGTGTCTTTTAAATATTATTATTGTAGTTGCCTCAACTACCCTGTAGGATCTACTGATCCCACAACAGAAAGCAAAGAACAAACGACACTTAGCTGAGCCAGACACCTTGTGTCACATTTATTCCAGAAGCCCCTTTTACACCAATCATAACCCGTGTGCAGATAAGGCCAATTAGTGCGTCTGACCTTGGAGTTGTTATTGACCTTCTCGTGAGGCTGATGGCAAGTTGCCAGCAGTGACAGGCTGGATTCAAAACCACCGTGGGCGTGAAGGCTCCACAACCTCCTGTGGCAGCTAGTTCCATATACCCAACCCTTTCTGCGTGAAAGAGTTGCCCCTCAGATTCCTATTAAATATTTAGACTTAGGTTTATTAATGTCATGTGCACCGAGGAACAGTGAAAACGTTGTTTTGGATGCTATTCAAAAATGTAAGATACACCATACATTGATACAATCAGTTCAAACTCAGATAGAGCAAAGGGAAGGTACATATTGCAGAATATAGTTCTTTCCCCTCTCACATTAAACCAATGTCCCCAGGTTCGAAGGAATAAAGTCCTAGTCTGCCCAACCTCTCCTTATAGCTCAGCCCCTCCAGAGTCCTGCCAACCATCCTATCTATCACCAAGGAGAGAGTGGTACGAGATAAAGTAAAGTAAAGTAAAATAAAGTGAAATAACAAAGTAACAGGAAAGTAAAGTAAAGTAAACCAAATATTGTCTTTTTTGAGGCAGAGTGCAACCCCACCACCCCCCTCCTTGCGCCCAACGATTGACAGTGGAGTGATGTCTAGCAGCTCTTCAGATGAAACCCCTTCTGACGTTAGCCGTGAAGCGCATAGCCAATATGTTCAGGATGGCTGACGAGATGAAAACAGATGCAGGGGAAGTCAGCAAAGCCTTCGAAGCTGTCAGTGCAGTGACTGGGAGCTGTCACAGGGATCCATTAAATCATCACAGCAAGGCAAGATATTAGCATGAATTCCCCATCTGTGGCCAACGTGACCTATTAGAGTGTCCAGGGTGACTTGCCAAATGCACAGCAAGTACACAGAGCTGGGATTTTTATTAGGGAGGCTTTATCTGGAAGGAGAATTCAGATGTCACCACCATAACCAAACTTGAGGCAGGCCAGTGAAGCAAAGACAGTTACTTGTGCCATGATCCCTAACTTGAAGCTCCCACTCACCAGGCATCAAAACAGTGTGTTCTTCATGGAGATAACTGGCTGGCTTGGAATTCAGAGAGGTGCTTGGCAAAGGGGATCAGTCAGGATTGAATGAAACCTTACTACACGATGCTTTCTTGTCACATGCACTGAGGTGCAGTGAAATGCCTTGTTTTACATACAACCTAGGCAGGACACAAGTATTGTCACATTTGGTGCTGGCAAAGTTATGATAGTACCGAACAGTCCTATCTGCTGCCTGTCACCGCACGTGCACACCCCCCCCCCCCCCAACACCACCCCCCGCCGGTTACCCTTTCTTCTTGCCCCCCCCCCAGGGCCCCCATCTTCCCGTCCGTTCTCGGAAGCCTCCCACCTCACCGGGTCGCCATCATTTCCAGCGGACCCCCCCGGTTCCCCTATCGCTCTCGACGTCCGCCTCGCTCTCAGGTCCTCCTTGCTTTCGTGGTGCGGTTCCTGTCGGCAGCAGTGGCTCGGAGAAACTCAAGGGACGTTGTAGTCTACTCTTGCTATTTTGTTTTATAAGCTCTCAAAAAAAATTCCATATGGGTGCAATAGGCCACACAATCCTGGAATCGACAAAATCCAGTAACATTACAGGACTGGCAATGGACCCTTGTACCTCTAGGTAATGCAATGGTGCAGCTGGTGTAGCCGCTGCTTCACAGCACCCGAGACCCTGGTTCGATCCTGACCTCGGGTGCTGCCTTTGTCTGCACGTTCTCCCCGTGACTGTTTTCTCCAGGTGCTCTGGTTTCCTCTCACGTCCCAAAGACGTGAGAGTTTGTAAGTTAACTGGCCCTTTGTAAATTGGCCCTAGTGTATAGGGAATTAATGCAAAAGTGGGATAACATAGAACTAATGTGAATGGTTGATCGATGGTTGTTATGGACAACCAAGGGCTATATCCTTCCTTTGTCCCGCCCCCCTGACATCAGTCTGAATATGGGTCTTGACCCGAAAGGTCGCCCATTCCTTCACTCCTGAGATGCTGCCTGACCTGCTGAGTTACTCCAGCATTTTGTGAATAAATACCTTCGATTTGTACCAGCATCTGCAGTTATTTTCTTACACAGATGGTTGTTATGGAATCGGTGGGCTATGAATCTCGGATTTTAATATTGAATAAAATTCCTTCTCGACAAGATGTGAGTTTCCAAGTGTCAGTCACAGAGAAACAGTAAATATCTTCAGCAGTCCATGCAACATCTTTGTAAAGAGAACAAGAGAATGTTTCAGGTGAATAGACTTTCATCAGAACTGTGAAAAGTTCATCTCTGTCACTTCTCTGCATCATGGAGTGTGCAGTAGTTGTGTAAACTGAAGAGCTTTCCTCTTCTAGTGGAGCAATGCTCAAGGCTCACTGGTTGGTAGCTTCAAGTTCCTTGGCATTAATATTACCCACAATCGGTTGCGGACCAATGCCTCTACTTCCTGAGAAGACTGAAGAAATTCGGCACGTCTCCAATGACTCTTAAAAGCTTCTGCAGATGCACAATAGAAAGCATACTGCCAGATTGCATCACAGCTCGATCTGCGAATATCTCTGCCCAGGATCACAAGAAAATACAGAGAATAGTTAATGTACCCCGGCCCACCACTCAAGCATCTCACATCAGGCGTGAGGTGCAGAAGTGTGAAAATGCGTACCTCCAGATTCAGGGACAGTTTCTTCCCAGCTGTCTTCAGGCAACTGAACCATCCTATCACCAACTAGAGAGCGGTCGTGACCTACTATCCACCTCATTGGAGACCCTCCGTCTCTCTTCAATCGAACCATAGTGGACTTTATCTTGCATTAAATATTATTCCCTTTACCCTGTAACTGTACACTGTAGACGGCTTGATTGTAAACATGAACATTCGTTAAATTTTTCACCAGCAAAGTTGAGAACATTTGAATGAACATTTCCCATCCCACCCGTGACCTAGCTGTCTCACTAGTCTGTTCATCTAAATTGGACTGTTTCCAACCCGTCACTCTATCCTCCCTTGCAAAGCTTGTCTCCGCTATGAAACCTGCAACCTGCCCCCTTGATCCTGCCCCCACTGCCCTTCTGAAGGATGTCATTGCAATAGCCGGTCCCAGCATCCTCTCTATTATCAATAGTTCTCTGGCCACTGGCACTGTTCCAACCTGTTTCAAGCACGTGGTGGTCCAGCCCCTACTGAAAAAACCTAACCTAGACCCCACCTTGCCTAGCAACTACAGACCCATTTCCAAACTGCCATTCCTGTCAAAAGTCCTTGAAAAGGCAATTCTAAACCAATTAGTGCCCTACCTACACCAAAACGCCATCCTGGAAAGTTTCCAGTCAGGTTTCAGAGCCCACCACAGCACAGAGTCTGCCTTGTTGAAGGTACACAACGACCTGCTTCTCGCCATCGACACCAGCGACTGTGCAAACCTGCTCCTTCTCGACCTCAGCGCAGCGTTCGATACAGTGGACCACACCAATCTTATTGACCGTCTCCGGTACGCGGTTGGCATTGATGGCACTGCCCTGAGCTGGTTCGTTTCCTACCTCAAAGATAGGAGTTTCGCCATCAACATAGGCAGTTATTCCTCTGCTCCAGCTAGCCTCTCCTGCGGAGTTCCACAAGGCTCCATCCTAGGCCCCATTCTCTTCTCTCTATACATGCTCCCCCTTGGCCAAATCATTCAAAGGCATGGCATTTCTTTCCACTGCTATGCCGATGACACTCAGCTTTACCTCCCCCTGAAACCCAACAACCAGTCAAATTTAAACAGCCTCTTACACTGCCTTGAGGACATAAAATGTTGGATGGCACAGAACTTCCTCCAATTAAACGAGAGCAAGTCTGAGGTCATCCTATTCGGCCCCCACGACTCCATCAAATCGATAACAGGCAGTCTTGGAAGCCTATCCTCCCTAGTCAAACCGCATGTCAAAAATCTCGGCGTGATATTTGACTGCATTAAAATTTGACAAGCAAGTCAACGCTGTGGTAAAAGCCAACTTCTTCCAACTTCGTACCATAACTAAAATCAAAACTTTCCTCCAATTCGACGACACTGAAAAAAACTATTCACGCTTTCATTTCCTCCCACCTAGACTACTGCAACTCCCTATACACTGGGATCAGCCAAACTTCCCTGTCCTGCCTGCAACTGGTCCAAAACGCCGCAGCGAGACTCCTGACGGGTACCCGTAAAAGGGACCACATCACGTCGATTCTGGCCTCTCTCCACTGGCTCCCTGTACGGTACAGAATCAACTTCAAGCTCCTCCTATTCACATATAAAGCCCTAAATGGACATTCCCCCACCTACATCAAAAATCTTCTAACCCACCTCTCTAACTCCAGGTCCCTCAGGTCGGCCGACTTGGGGCTACTCACTATCCCGCGGTCTAGGCTTAAGCTCAGGGGTGACCGCGCTTTTGCCGTTGCAGCTCCTAGACTGTGGAACAGCATCCCTCTCCCCATCAGAACTGCCCCCTCCATCGACTCCTTTAAGTCCAGGCTCAAAACCTATTTCTACTCCCTAGCGTTTGAGGCTCATTGAGGAGGCGCTGTGAACTGTTTTGTATGTGCTGTTATGTTTGCGTGCTACTGTATGTTTCATTTTTTCCTTAGTACCTAATCAGATGTACAGCACTTTGGTCAACGTGGGTTGTTTTTAAATGTGCTATACAAATAAAATTGACTTGACTTGACTTGATGAATAGTCATTTCACTGACTGGATAGCATGCAACAAAAAACTTTTCACTGTACCTCAGTGCACGTGACAATAAACTAAAGTTAAACTAAACATTGACAGGGTGTACTGTGATAGAAGAGGATTTTACTACCTGATACCTGGCATTAGACAATTGACAATAGACAATAGACAATAGGTGCAGGAGTAGGCCATTCGGCCCTTCGAGCCAGCACCACCGTGATCATGGCTGATCATTCTCAATCAGTACCCCGTTCCTGCCTTCTCCCCATACCCCCTGACTCCGCTATCCTTAAGAGCTCTATCTAGCTCTCTCTTGAATGCATTCAGAGAATTGGCCTCCACTGCCTTCTGAGGCAGAGAATTCCACAGATTTACAAAACTCTCTGACTGAGAGGGTCCCTCTCTCCTAGATGCTGCCTGAGTTACTACAGCATTTTGTGATACCTTCATCAGCTGCCAAGATCATTGACCATGAGAAGGGGTTTGGGTGTTGGCAATATCCAATGAAATAGACTACATTGCAAAGCAGAGATAGTCCACCTTGCTACAGAGCGTCTCAGTTTAGTTTATTGTCACGTGGAGACATGACAAATTTCCTCTGCCCCCTCAGGTACAATGGCGGCACAGTGGTGCAGCGGTAGAGTTGCTGCCTTACAGCGAAAGCAGTGCCGGAGACCCGGGTTCGATCTCGACTATGGGTGCTGTCTGTACGGAGTTTGTACGTTCTCCCCGTGACCTGCGTGGGTTTTCTCCGAGATCTTCAGTTTCCTCCCAGGTATGTAGGTTAATTGACTGGGTAAATGTAAAAATTGTTCCTAGTGTGTGTAGGATAGTGTTAATGTGCGGGGATCGCTGGGCGGCTCGAACTCGGTGGCCGAAGGGCCTGTTTCTGTGCTGTATCTCTAAATCTAAAATCTAAATCTGCAGTTCCTACCTACTTATTACAATTGAGCCATGTACTGTGTATAGATACATGATAAGGGAATAAAGTTTAGTACAAGGTAAAGCCAGCAAAATTCGATCAAGGATAGCCGAAGATCACCAATGAGGTAGATAGTAGTTCAGCACTGCTTTCTGGTTATGGTAGGATGATTCAGTTGCCTGAAAGCAGCTGGGAAGAAACTGTCCCTGAATCTGGGTGTGTGGTTGCTCCAAGCAAGACCAACTTTGCATAGAGCATTGAACATTACAGCTCAGGATAAGGCCCATTGGCTCACAATGTCTGTGCTGAACATGTTGCCAACTTCAACTAATCTCCTCTGCCTGTACATGATCCATATCCCTCCATTCCCTACATAGTCATGTGCCTATCTAAAAGTCTCTTCAATGCCTCTATCGTATCTGCCTCCATCACCACCCCTGGTAGCACATTCCAAGCACCCGTCACCCTCTGTGTAAAAAACTTGTCCCAAACATCTCCTATAATCTTTAGGCATAAGGAACTGCAGTGGTTGCATACTAAAAACAGACAAGTGCTGTATCCACCTATCACTTCCCAGGGTGAAAAAAGACACAAAGTGCTGGGGTAACTCAGCAGGTCAGGAAGCAACCCTGGAGAACATGGATAGGGAGTGCTTCAGGTTGTGACCTTTTTTGACCAAAATAAAAAGCTCTAGAAGGCTGTCAGGAGGAGACCATGAGGAGGAGGAATGTTGGAGATGGGAGAAGGGTTCATCACTTACCAGACTTTGTCCCACCCTCATCTCTCTCCCAGCTTTCTTTCCCTACTACAATCTGTCTTCTGACCCGAAACGTTACCTATACATGTACTTCAGAGATGCTGCAAAGCCTGCTGAGTTACTCCAACACTTTGTGTCTTTTATTTCTTTAAACTCTTCCTACCTCACAATCGTTCAATGTTCAATGGTACTTTATGGACACATTATTGTTGGGGAAAAAATAGTGAGGGATAATAAATAGTAAATATGGATGTGGATTGTGCTAATGTGGTGACAGGGAAACGCAGACAAACCCTAGAAGGAGAGACATGGAATGCAGCAGTGACGACACCCAAGTTTCAGGAACTTCATTGATTATGTTATAGCGTGAACCCACCATTGTATCAAAAAATTGGATCTACTGTTAACGGTTAGACTTGTGGACAATCATTTTATTCTGTTTGTTGACTAATTAAGTCTTTAATTAGACTTAATTATTTTAAGTCTTTCTGTGACCTCCATTCTGTAACCAAGACCAAGCAAGTTTCACTGTTAATTAAATTTCGGTGGCATTTTGTCATCTGAGAATATAAAAGCTGTACCAAAGTCATGCTCAAGAGATCAGCTTTGACAGGTCTCCTGGTGCACACCAGTTTAAAAAAATTGCCCGTTACTTCAAACACCAACTCCACGTGGTCTTTCCATTTGCTCCTACACACATGTACCTAAGTAAGGTAACATTTTTTTTTTGCATACTGTTCAGTAACAATCCTACCATAACTTAGACACAATCATATTAAGTACAAGAGTCGCCATGTTTTAGGCACCATCCTCTACCCTTCAAGTCTGAGTTTATAAAACAAAATGTTAGGATCTTAACTTGGCCATAAAGTCGTGTTGTCCTGGAGGCAGCACTGAGTCGTAGCTGCAGGGGTTAGCGTGGCCTGGCGATGTTGTCAATATTTTGCACCGCTGTTCCGTCGCTCCGTGCCACTGCAGGCCGCATCCGATCCACACGCACGGCCTCTTGGAGCGGCGCCCGGTCCAAAGGAGTCCCAGGCTGTTGCAGGGCCTTCAGCAACCCACTCCCCCGAGTGACCCACTCTGACGCCTCGTGTGCAATCACCATCCACCACCCTACCTTCATCCACAAAGTGCTGGAGTAACTCAGCAGGTCAGGCAGCATCTCAGGAGAGAAGGGTCTCGACCCGAAACGTCACCCATTCCTTCTCTTCTGAGATGCTACCTGACCTGTTAAGTTACTCCAGCATTTTGTGAATAAATACCTTCGATTTGTACCAGCATCTGCAGTTATTTTCTTACCCTACCTTCATCAATCACATTCATCAATCACATTCATCGCATCTTGGAAAAACTCGATCCAGTTGGTCTGACAAGACCTGCAGCATACAAAGCCACGCTGACTGTCCCTAATTAGCCCATTCCCTTCCTTTCCAAATGGGAGTAAATCCTATCCCGAAAAATCCTCTCCAACCTTGAACACACTCCCTGAAACGCCACTGGCAACCGAGGCATAAATGCCCTGATATGTGATGATAAATCTGTCGGTGCTGATGAAAGGCAGTCTAACTTTGAATTGGAGTGCTGCTGGCGTGTGTTGTTACAAGTCTAGAATTATGCCCAACTACTTAATTTAATTGAATCTGTTTCCCTTCCTTGCATTACGGCTTAAGCTGTTTTTAGATCAGCATTGCAAAGCATTTGTCAATATACTAAGCCAAAATACAGAATTGCAATTTACTGATGCGATTTTATGAGGTGCCCTTAACAGCAACATACAGGAACTATAGGCTTTGTCCAGCTTTATGCACCCTTTCACTTGTGAGGTAACGTTCCACCAGAGAAGATAGCCTTGAAACAAAATCCATTTAATGATCCTCCCTTGCTGAGCGAAATCCCGTCATCCTTCATCTCCTGCAGTTTGCTTTTCTCTCTTGAGTTGAAAATATGCGGAGTAAAGATGCTGTAATAATTTGATAAGGGATGAAATCGCTGCTGCCTTATAGCACTACACTGAACGATCACCATTGACAGCAAGTTTTACATCAAACCAACAAAAAGACCATTAAGCTGTGTAAAACCGGACACTAATGAACGACCAGATACATACCTTTTCATTTCCAACTGCCGGCGGGACATCAACCGCCTCAAATTCTCCACTCCCCTGACTTACTCTAACCTCTCCACTCCTGAACGCACAGCCCTCCGTTCACTCTGCAGCAACCCCGACTTAGTCATCAAACACGCTGACAAGGGAGGTGCCGTCTGGCGCGCTGACCTCTACCGGACTGAGGCCAGACGACAACTCTCAGACACCTCCTCCTACTTATCCTTGGACCATGACCCCACTGACGAGCACCAGACCTTAATCTCTAACACCATCACTGATCTCACCAATTCCAGCTCTCTGCCCTCTAATGCCTCCAACCCTATCATTCTCCAGCCCCGCACGGCTCGATTTTACCTTCTCCCTAAAATCCACAAACAGAACTGTCCCGGCAGACCCATTGTTTCTGCCTATTCATGTCCCACCGAATTAATGTCCACCTACCTCAACTCCATCCTATCCCCCCTGGTCAAATCCCTCCCCACCTATGTCCAAGACATCTCACATGCTCTCTGTCTCCTCAATATCTTCTGGTTTCCAGGTCCCCACTTCCTCATCTTTAACACGGATGTCCAGTCACTCTACACCTCCATCCCCTACCAGGATGGTCTTGAAGCCCTCCATTTCTTCCTCGACCACAGAACCAGCCAATCCCCATCTACCAATACTCTCCTCCGCCTAGCAGAGCTGGTTCTTACCCTCAACAACTTCTCCTTTGACTCCTCCCACTTCCTCCAAATCCGAGGTGTAGCTATGGGCCCTAGCTATGCCTGCCTCTTTGTAGGGTACGTCGAACAATCCCTGTTCCAGGCGTACACTGGCCCCATCCCCGAACTCTACCTCCGCTACATTGACGATTGCATTAGTGCTACCTCTTGTACCCATGCAGAACTTACTGACTTCATCAATTTCACCACTAATTTCCATCCCGCTCTTACATAAACTTGGACCATCTCCGACATCTCCCTATCGTTTATGGATCTCACCATCTCCATCGCAGGAGACAGACTAGTGACCGACATCTACTACAAACCTACTGACTCCCATAGCTATCTGGACTGCACTTCTTTATAATTCTTTATAATTATCCATCTTATTACAATACCAATCATTGGAAATAATTTTGCTTGGTGGAAATTTTTGTCTCCTTTGGAAATTAATTTTACATCTAAGTAAGTTTTCTTAAGATGTTCTGGGCTCTCTATAGTTGTATCCAGCAGACAGTCAGGGATACATGCATTAGTTCCAAAAAGTGGCAAAAATATTTGTGTGTTCCTTGCCCCCCCCCCAGCAGTGTTTTAATGAGGTATTTGATGCCTACTTCCACGTTAGTTAGAGGGATAGCCAATCTCATCTCATTCGTGGACAATTCTGGGTCTTCAGGCAAGTAAGTCCTCACAAGGAGACACAAGGAACTGCAGATGCTACAAATCTTGAGCCAAACACAAAGTGCTGGAGGAACTCAGCGGGTCAAGCAGCATCTGTGGAGGGAATGGACAGGCACCTGTAGAAGGGTCCCATCCCAAGACATTGTCTGCCCATTCCCTCCCCAGAGGGGAAAAATAGGTACAAGTCTAGATGGGACACATGGGAGTGGGGTGAGGGGTTGAAGGGGGAAGAAGGGAGAAGGGAAGGGCGGGGGTGGTTGGTGGGGTTATGTTGTTACCTAAAATTGGAGAATTGAATATTCATATCATTGGGCTGTAAGCTACCCAAGCGGAATATGGGGTACCGTTCTTCCAGTTTGCAAGCGTCCTCATTCTGACAATGGAGAAGGCCCAAGGCAAAGACACAAAATGTTGAGGTAACTCAATGGGTCAGGCAGCAACTGTGGAGAAAAGGAATAGGTGACATTTCAGGTCGGAACCCTACTTTGGACTCAGCAGAACAGGCCCTTCGGCCCACTGAGTCCGTGCCGACCAACGATCACCCACACACTAATTCTATCCTGCACACTAGGGATAATTCACACACTAGAGGCCAATTAATCTACAAACCCGCACGTTTTTGGGATGTGGGTCGAAACTGGCACACCCACAGAAAATCCTTGTGGGCAAGGGGGAATGTGCAATCTCCCCATGCGGACAGCATCCTTGGTCAGAATCGAACACCCGGGTCTCTGGTGCCGTGAGGCAGCGGCTCTACCAGCTGAGCCATTGTGTGAGTCTGATCACTGTGCAGGACCTTGTAGTGTTTTCTGTTTCACCACAGGGACAACAGATCTCTAGATATGAAGTGCCTCAGGGCAATTTGAAATGGGTTTATTCTGTCGTACTGCAATATGTTTCAGCATCATTAAGATGAACAATTTATGGAATAATGTGTGGTGGATGATAACTTGATGGTGTGTAACCACTAGTCTTTCTTACATCTCAAATTTTCAATCCAAGTTTAAAAAATCCCACCATCATACCTTGCATTAGACTTTTAACAAATGAAAGATGAATTAATTCTGCAAACTAATTTGACATGTTTAAATATCTGACAAGTGCAATAATCTGATCGAAGTGTTAGATGAGGAGTCGTAGAGCTAATATCAATATCAACAGAGCATTACAGGTTTCAATTCTGACTTTTCTGAGGATTCAGTAAACAGTATCAGGCTGCAAAGAAATCAACAGGGCAGACCGCTTTGAAAGCAATGAACTGCAGATTCCGCAAACCTTAACTAAAAGCGGAAAATGCTGGCAACGTGGAGCACAGTGGCGCAGCTGGTCGAGCTACTGCCTTACAGCGCCAGGGACCCGGGTTCGATCCTGACCTCGGGTGCTATCTCTGTGTGGAGTTTGCACCTTCACCCTGTGACCACAAGGGTTTCCTTCAAGTGCTCCGGTTTCGACCCACATCCCAAAGGCGTGCGGGTTTGTAGGCTAATTGGCTCTCTGTAAACTGCCCCTAGTTTGTAAGGAGTGGATGAGAAAGTGGGATAACATAGAACCAATGTGAACGGATGATCGATGGTTGGCGTGGACTCGGTGGGCCGAAGGGTCTGCTTCCATGCTGTATCCCTAAACTAAACTAAATATGCAAATATGCACTCAACAGTTTGGGAGGCATATATCGAGAGAAAAACATTTACCTTTCAAATTATTAAACCGCCTCCAGAAACCATTTTTTAAGTTTCAGATTTGCAGCACCAGCAGTTTTTTTGCATTGCTGTTCAGTAATGAAGTTTGTTGTGGCAGAAGTCAAATTAGCACGGTGGTGCAGCGGTAAAGTTGCTGCCTTAAAGCACTTAGAGTGCCAGAGATCCAGGTTCAATCCTGACTACGGGTGCTGTC
This sequence comes from Rhinoraja longicauda, assembly GCF_053455715.1. NCBI lineage: Eukaryota > Metazoa > Chordata > Chondrichthyes > Rajiformes > Arhynchobatidae > Rhinoraja > Rhinoraja longicauda. The sequence goes on along the minus strand of NC_135967.1, from coordinate 14,788,392 downwards.
TGTACGGAGTTTGTACATTCTCCCTGTACCCGTGTAGGTTTTCTCCGAGATCTTTGGTTTCCTCCCACACTCCAAAGACATATAGGTATTTAGGTTAATTGGCTTGGTATAAATGTGAATGTAAATGTAAAATTGTCTCTAGTCTGTGTAGCATTGTGTTAGTGCACAGGGATCGCTGGTGGGTGCGGACCTGGTGGGCCGAAAGGCCTGTTTCTGTGCTGTATCTCATATCATATCATCATATCATATATATACAGCCGGAAACAGGCCTTTTCGGCCCTCCAAGTCCGTGCCGCCCAGTGATCCCCGTACATTAACACTATCCTACACCCACTAGGGACAATTTTTTTTTTTTAACATTTACCCAGCCAATTAACCTACATACCTGTACGTCTTTGGAGTGTGGGAGGAAACCGAAGATCTCGGAGAAAACCCACACAGGTCACGGGGAGAACGTACAAACTCCTTACAGTGCAGCACCCGTAGTCAGGATCGAACCTGAGTCTCCGGCGCTGCATTCGCTGTAAAGCAGCAACTCTACCGCTGCGCTACCGTGCCGCCCCACTAAACTAAACTAAACTAAACTAAACTAAACTAAACTAAACTAAACTAAACTAAACTAAACTAAACTAAACTAAACTAAACTAAACTAAACTAAACTAAACTAAACTAAACTAAACTAAACTAAATTTGTCAGCACTTTTGAACAGCCATGAATATTCGTTAAATTGAGTCTTCCCCGTGTTGGAGGAGAGTATGACTCTATGACTCATTCCTAAATCTATGACTTCTAGTTTTAGACTACCATATCCTGGGAAAAAGACAGTCACCATCCACCTTATCTATGTTCCTCATGATTTTATATATTTCTATACAGTCATGGAGTCATACAGCGTAGAAACAAACCCTTTGGAAAGTGATGTGAGAGTGAGGTGGATTGGAGAAGAAGGGCTTCAGAAGATAGGATGGATTCAATGGTCTTCGATGGTGCAGTGGTTTATCATGGGTTTGTGAAGTCCAGACAAGACCAGGGGAAGTCATCCATTGTCGAACCCAATGTCCCTTTCCTCTTCCCATCTCCTGACTGATTCCTATCCCCCATCCTTCTCTTCTATGATTCATATCCACTTTCCATTCCTGATAGTCCCCATCTTCTGAAGAAGGGTCCTGACCCATATCATTGCCTATCCTTGCACTATGGTTGGGCAAACTTCAATTTTTTCAACGGTTCAATTGTGTTTTTATTGTCACATGTGCAAAGTGCAAGTGCACAGTAAAATTACCACATCCAAGCCCATCCCCAATTAGCAAGTGTACAGAAATCGTCCACTGAGGCACCATGTTTTGGAGCCATTTTGGAGCCATTTTCAATGGAAATCCACGCTCTAGTTGTCATGAGCGTTGGCCCAGGCTGATGCAGGCCTCCAGCCATCGCCTTTCTTGGACGTGTGAATCGACCAGCAAACCCAAGCCCCTTTCTTCACCCTTTCACCTTCCTGACCCGAGGAGTCCACCTTGAGGGCGCGGTAGGCCAGACCCCGATTCCCTTTCCCCTCCTTCCGGCCTCGCTCCTCACCAGTTGCGGTTTTCTCTGGACCATTAGAGACTTGACAGAAATATATAAAATGATGAGAGGCATAGATAGGGTAGACAGTCAAAACCTTTTACCCAGGATGGAAATGCCAAAGATGAGGGAACATTCCTTTAAGGTGAGAGGGATGTTTAATGGGGATGTGCTGGGCAAATTTAACACAGAGAGTGTTGGATGGGTGGAACTCCCTGCCAAGGGGTGATAGTGGAAGCAGAAATGATAGGGGCATTTAAGAGCTTTCAGATAGGTGCATGGACATGCGGGGAATGGAGGAACATGGATCACGTGCAGGCAGCGGAGATTAGTTAAGCTTGGCATCATGTTTAGCACGGATATTGTGGGCTGAAGGGCCTGTTCCTGTGCTGTATTGTTCTGTGTTCTGTTTTAAGAATTCATTCTTTCATTTTTGGGCAGTCAGATAGGTTTCCGGGTGTCACAAAGAAAGAAAATGACATAACATTAGCAAGATACAGGATACACAAAAATAACATGAAAAATAGCATGTAAATATGACATGAAAATACAAAGGATTTTTTTTAGATCAATTACTAATCTTTTACAGAAGCAAGTGAGAATGTTAAGAGTTCGAATTTCATTAATGGAGGAAAAGCTTGAAATAAATCATCAGAGGTAGCAGCAAGAATGCCACATGAAAGGCTGGGAGAGAAAATTGATGTCAAAATCAAATTTTTTTGGTGTCAAGCTGAATTAATGGTTTATTTGGGTGGTATCAAGCCTAAATGCTAAAGTGTTACAGTCAGGTTGAAAGGCTTTAGAAAGCAATAGTTTATTAATGTCCCTTTACTGTGTTAGTGACATGATTTGCATACATATTGAAATAAAGTGAACTTTTTTGTTCAGAGATACAACATGGGAACAGGCCCTTCAGCCCACCAAGTCCATGCCGACCAGCATTAACCGGTTCTACGTTATCCCGCTTTCACATCCACTCCCTATACACTGGTTGCAATTTACAGAGGACCAATTAACCTACAAACTCGCACACTTTGGGTTGTGAGAGGAAACCGGAGCACCTGGAGGAAACCCATGTGGTCCATATGGTCAGGATGTATTGGAAAAAAACTGCAGATGCTGGTTTAAATCGAAGGTAGGCACAAAATGCTGGAGTAACTCAGCGGGTCAGGAAGCATCTCGGGAGAGAAGGAATGGGTGATGTTTTGGGTCGAGACCCTTCTTCAGACTGATCTGTCTGAAGAAGAGTCTTGACCCGAAACGTTACCCATTCCTTCTCTTCCAAGATGCTGCATGACCCGCTGAGTTACTCCAGCATTTTGTGTCTACCTTTGGTCATAAGGTCATAAGATCATAAGTGATAGGAGCAGAATTAGGCCATTCAGCCCATCAAATCTATTCCTCCATTTAATCATGGCTTATCTATCTCTCCCTCCTCACCCCCATTCTCCCAATAACCCTGATACCCATACTAATAATGTATATATTTATCTCTGCCTTAAATATATCCATTGACTTAACCTCCACAGCCTCCTGTGGCAAAGAATTCCACAGATTCACCACCCTCTGACTACAGAAATTCCTCCAGATGCTGGTAAACAAAAAAAGGCACAAAGTGCTGGAGTAACTCAGCAGGTCAGGCAGCATCTCAGGAGGACATGGATAGGTGACATTTTGGTTCAGGATCCTTCTTCAGACTAATTAAGTACATAAGCACCTTTATAACTAACTATTTTCTTCGGTAAAGAGCATAGAGGTTGGTTAAGTGACAACCTTTTTCTTTAACTTCTTGTCGTGAACAGTTGGAGGAAAGGAAGAGGGGCAGGGGTGGTGGGTTTTTGGAACAAGCTGCTTAAGGAAGTAGTTGAGGGAGCTGCAATAACAACAGTTCAGAGACATTTTGACAGGTGAGGGATTGAAAAGGTTTAGAGGAATATGAGCCAAGCATGGGCAAATGGAGCTATCTTGCTCGGCATGGATGAGTTGGGACGAAGCGCCTGTTTCCATGCTGTACAACTCTATGACTCTGAACAGTGGGTCCAAGTTAAGACAACACAAGGGCATCTATAGTATAGACAAAGAATCCCAGACACTGGTTTATACCAAAGATGGACACAAAGCGTTGGAGTAAGTCAGCGGACCAGGCAGCACCTCTGGAGGAAAAAGGATGGGTGATGTTTAGGGTCGGAAATTTTCTTCAGACTGGCATCTATACATTGTTAAGAATGAAGTTAAAACTGTCTGTTTTGCTTTTACTTCAAAATGGTAGATTTTGTTTCGTGAATATCAAAATTGCAAATTTATTAAGTAGATAATAATTCATAACATATTTAAATGTACTAAAATACATTTTTAATCATCAACTCAAATGCTTTACATTTCCAGGTACTGTTTATAATTTGATCGACCTTTAATCAAGTTCTGATGTTCAGATTTTATTTCTTGTTCTCTGAATGTCATTGCCTCGACTAGTATGTTTGGAGTGGGTCTGATAGTTCAGTGATTAAGACTTGCAATCATTCTGTGACTTGTGGTTTTGAAATCTCAGTTCTAATCCTATTCTGGCAGCCGAGGGATTTTGTTGCAGTTAATTAATCTAGGGCAAAGAAATGACTATGAGCTTCCGAATTATTGTATAAAACCCCAATTGGTTTACTGATGTCCTTCGGGGAGAGAGATCTGCTATTCCTAAATGACAATCTAAACCTGCAGCAACACTTCTGCTCAAAGGCAATCAGTAGTGGGGAATGAAGGCTGGTTTTGCCAGTGAAATACTTGTTTCAAGAATGCACATTTAACTTAGTTTTGTTTAGAGATACAGCATGGAAACAGGCCCTTAAACCCACCGAGTCCTTGCCGAACCAGCAAACACCTGTACACTAGTTCTACCCTACACACTAGGGATAATTTACAGAAGCCAATTAAATGACAAACCTGCAAGTCTCTGCTATGTGGGAGGAAACCAGAGCACCTGGACAAAACCCATGCGGTCACAGGGAAAACATACAAAATCTGTACAGACAGCATCTGTAGTCAAAGGTCTCTGGCGCTGTGAGGCAGCAAATCTATCACAATGCCACTGTTTAAACCAAACTTCAATTGGATTAAGGCCAACACGGACTGCTCTGGCAGTGTACAGTTTCGCAACTCTTTCTATCTGTTGTGGCAACTCTATAACGTGCTGAGGGGCATCACAATGCCGCCCCCCCCCCCCCCCCCCCCCCGATACTTTCCAAGAGCTTTAATGCGTTCTTTATACAAACATTTGTGTGCAGTTATTTATTTGCACAGAAACACTTGGGGAGATCCCGTAGAAGATGAAAGTGGCAAAGAATCTCACAGATAAATCCTAAATAGGTTCAGAAAAGTTTCTTGTGCTATTTTGGACAAGATTGTAGGGATGCTTTGAAAGCAGCAGAGCAAATATTGAATGAAGTTCCAGCTTTGGAAAGTCAGGGTCTGTGCTAAGAAGGAGGGAAAGCAGAAGGGGTTGCAGAGAAGGTTTACAATGAAGATAAATAGGAAAAGATGAGTTTGTCCATCTTAGACCAGCAAAGTTTAGTTTTGATTGGAAATACAGCATGGAAATAGGCCCTTTAACCCATCGAGTCCATGCCCCTCCATCGATCACCCATTCACACTAGTTCTACGTTGTCCCATTTTGCATCCATTCCCTATGCACTAGGGACAATTTACAGGGGCAAATTAACCTACAAACCTGGGAAGTTGAAGGAAACTGGAGCACCCGAAGGAAACCCACGCGGTCACAAGGAGAACATGCAAACTCCACACAGACAGCGCCCGAGATCAGGATGGAATCCCGGTCTCTGGATGAGATTGTGGTGGGAATATTGACTGTTGTCCATCAGACTGTGGTGCAAGTATGGACTAACCCTCCCTCACTACATCTTTCAAAATAAATAATCAGATGCCTGAATCTGACAAAAAAACAGAATATGTGGGAAGAGCTCAGTTAGCAAACAAAATCTGTAAAAAGAGCAGCAAAGTTTTTCATTGTACCTGTAACCTCGCTGTACTTATGCACGTGACAATAAACTCAAGTCGACTTGAAATCATGTTGAGGAAGAGTTCCTGACTCAAACTGGTGTCACTACATTAGACCCTCTTCCTTTCAGACTTTACGTTTTAGATTTTAGACTTTAGAGATACAGCACGGAAATAGGCCCTTTGGCCCATCGAGATTGTGGCGACCAGTGATCACCCTGTACACTAGCACTATCCTACACACTTGGGACAATTTCCAATCTATAGAAGCCAATTAACCAATGAGCCTGTACATCTTTGGAATATGGAGGGAAACCAGAGCACACGAAGAAAACCCATGCGATCACAGAGAGAATGTGCAAATTCTGTGCAGGCAGCACATGCAGTCAGGATTGAACCCGGGTCTCTGGCACTATAAGGCAGCAGCTCTACTGCAGTGAAACTTTCACATCACCATACCCAGAACTTTGCAATTTCCTTCCTAAAGTTTATGCCCCTCCCCATCCTTAAGACCCTTTTGGGAGAAAACTTTTTGTTAGTTATTCTTTGTTCTTTGTGTTGACAGATTATTCGTCTGATTGTAGTCCAGTGAAGGATCCGAGGAGGATGTGTTGAATAAGATGGAAAATAAGGCAGAAAATTATAAATAATAAATAATATAAATAATACGCTGAATAATATGGAAAATAATATCAAAAATGAAATTATTAAAAAATATATGAATACTATGCTGAATAATATTGGAAAAAATAATGAATAATATATTGAATAATATGTAAACATATAAACAATATAAATAATATGCTGAATAATATGTAAAAATAAAAAATATAATATGAATAATGCGCAGAATAATATGTAAAAATAAAAAAAATGTTATTTAATGTGAATAATTTATTTAATAATATGGAATTAATAAGAGAAGTATACAATAATTAATAATATAAATAATATGTTGAATAATATGTTGAATAATATGTTGAATAATATGTTGAATAATATGTTGAATAATATGTTGAACAATATGGAAATAATATGGAACATTAAAAAATAATAAATATTATGAATAATGTACTGAATAATATGGAAAATAATAAATGTGGATAATATGTAAAAAATATGGACATTTAAAAAATATTAATAGTATGAAAAGGGCCTGTTCCACTTAGGCGACAGCCGGCGACTGTCAAAGTCGTAGCAGATCGCCAAAATTTTCTTTTACCCTACGACAATGACCACGACAATGCCAAGTCAGGTCGAGATTACACCGTCTTTGGAAACATCGCAAAATTCCCAAGCTTATCAATGCTTCTCCAGTGTCCTAATTTTCACTGAAATCATGACAAGTCTGTAATTACTTGAGAGTTTTGAAATATAACATCTTGCCCGGGTTACTTGAAAACCAAGCTTCACGGTAACAAGGCATAAACTGGATTGACATCCAGTTTACTAATAGCAGTATTAAGAAATTTAATTTTAAACGTGTTTTTTTTTGTGCGGAGTGTGGGCATTCTTTGAAAATGTACGAGAGATGCATATCTGATTTCTGGGTTGAATATCTGGGTTGGGAGCCTACTTTAAATGTAATCGCTGATGGCCATAAACATCGCTTACCTGACCGTCAAACTGTCGCCTTCAATCTACCTGTCAAATGTCCTGACGGTAAATAAATTGGTTAAACAGAAGTATATTATGGTATCTTCAAAAGACTTTACTTAATTTAATATTACGTGCTTCTAAATGCATCTAAGACAACTTGGCAAACCTTGGGACAGCATGCGGCAGCGCCCGCAATAAGCAACGATACCTGGCGACAAGCCAGCTGTCGCCGAGAAATTTCAATTCAGTTGATTTCTCAGCGACGCGCTGAGATCCACTACGATTCTTGGAAGACTCCTCACGATCATGCCCGCGACACCCCGGCGAACTGTCGATGACAGTCTAGTCACCGGCAGTCACCTTAAAATCGCCTAAGTGGGACAGGCCGATTAGGTTTCAAGGATTCAAGGTCAGTTTATTGTCACATGTACCAGTTAAGGTACAGTGAAATTTGAGTTACCATATGTTGCACATGATAGAATAAGATAGGATAAAAATTGATCATACTCCCAAATAGATTTTTTCTGAATTAAATAATTTATGGACTTAATCTAGAAACAAAAAACTGCAGATGGGGGTTTATACCAAAGAGAGACACAAAGCGCTGGAGTAAACTCAGCGGGTCAGGCAGCATCTCTGGAGAAAAAGGATGGGTAATATTTTGGGTCAGGATCCTTCTTCAGAGCCTTCTTCCCAACCCAAAACATCATCCATCCTTTTTCTCCTGAGATGCTGCCTGTCCTGCTGATTTACACCAGGACTTTGTATCTATATCTAATTTACAGACACAGTTGCTTTGTTATATTTTTTTGCCGAATCGCGACATCGTCTGAAGTTTCAAACTTCAGTTGCACAGTGTTTAACCCGAGGAGTTTAAACATCAACTGCAAACAATAACTCCTGAGATATTGCCCTCCAGGTTACCATTAGAAGCACATTAAACACTTGAAGTTAAACAGACAGAATTATACTGAATGCTGCATCTGCAAAGGATATTTGCTGCGTACAGCATTATCAATATTTGTTTTAAAGGGAGCAAGAGAACAAAGAAAGGCAACAAGTGTTGGAGTAACTCAGCAGGTCATCCTTGGCGAACATGGATTTGTGACATTTCAGTTTGGGACCCTTCTTCAGACTGATTGTGTGGGAGAGGGGAAAAGAAAGATGGAAAAGTGGAGGGACAGGATAAAGCATGGCAAGTAATCAAAAGCCTCACCATGGGGACAGATACGGTGGAGTCGGGGAAATTGTGAGTACGGGAAAGAGTCTTTGCAAAAGGCAGGGTGGGAGGAAGTTTAATCCAGATAAGGTGGGATTACGGTATGTTTACATCAGTCGATAGTATATCTCCTGTGATGGAGTCAGGTAGATAACTTGGTCAACAGGTAGATAAGGTGGTCAAAAAAGCTTTTGGCACATTGGCCTTCATCAGTCAGAGTATTGAGTATAGAAGTTGGGAGGTCATGTTGCAGTTGTATACGAGGCTGGTGAGACCACATTTCGAGTATTGTGTTCAGTTCCGGGCACCATGTTATAGGAAAGATATTGTCAAGCTTGAGAGGGTTCAGAGATTTATGAGGATGTTGCTAGGACCAGAGGGTCTGAGCTATAAGGAGAGTTTGAGTGAGCTGGGTCTCTATTCCTTAGAGCGTTGGAGGATGAGGGGTGATCTTATAGAGGTGTATAAAATCATGAGAGGAATAGATGCACAGAATCTCTCGCCCAGAGTAGGGGAATCGAGGACCAGAGGACATAGGTTCGAGATGAAGGGGAAAAGATTTAATAGGAATCTGAGGGATAATTTTTGCACACAAAGGGTAGTGGGTGTATGAAATAAGTTGCCAGAGGAGGGAGTGGAGGCTGGGACTATCCCAACAATTAAGAAACAGTTAGACAGGTACATGGATAGGACACGCTTGGAGGGATATGGACCAAACGTAGGCAGGTGGGACTAGTATAGCTGTGACATGTTGGCCGGTGTGGGCAAGTTGGGCCGAAGAGCCTGTTTCCACACTGTATCACTCTATGATTCTATGACGATGAGTCAGAAGGATCAAGAAATGGCAGAGAGGTATCAGAGATAGTCCAAGTCAACTTAAGGGCAGAGTGGAAGTTAGTGGTAAAGTCAATAAAATTACTGCACGGATGCAGGAGGCAGCCCCAAAGCAGTTGTCGATGCAGAGGACAGAGCGTTGGGGGATGGTGCCAGTGTACATCTGGAACAAGGAAAGTGTTCAAAACTAGTATGAAGGCCGGCATTGCTGGGGACCATGCGAGTGCCCATGGACTCACCTTTAATTTGGAGAAAGTGAGAGGAGACAAAAGAGTTGTTGAAGGTGGGCGTGGACAATTTCCGCGAGGCGGAGGAGAGTGTGAGCAGATGGACATTAGTTGGGTCTCTGTTCAAGGAAGAACCGGTGGGCCTTGAGACTTTCCTGGTGGAGGATGGAGCTGCAAAGTTTAGTTTTGTTTCATTTATTGTCACATGTACTAAGGTACAGTGAAAAGTGGAGAGTGTTTATCTGTCGTATGTAATGACAATGGAACAACAATGAAATACTTAGCAACATAACAGGCCTGTAAACACAATGCACATTGATAGACAATAGACAATAGGTGCAGGAGGAGGCCATTCGGTCCTTTGAGCCAGCACCGCCATTCAATGTGATCATGGTTGTTCATTCTCAATCAGTACCACATTCCTGCCTTCTCTCCATTCCCTCTGACTCTGCTATCCTTAAGAGCTCTATCTAGCTCTCTCTTGAATGCATTCAGAGAATTGGCCTCCACTGCCTTCTGAGACAGAGAATTCCACAGATTCACAACTCTCTGACTGAAAAAGTTTTTCCTCATCTCAGTTCTAAATGGCCTACCCCTTATTCTTAAACTGTGGCCCATTGTTCTGGACTCCATATATTGATAATATATAATGAACACAAAAATATCAATAGCCACAATACGGTGCAAACAAAAACAAAGTGCAATCAAAATCAATCTATAGAAGTTCATTAAAAAAAGACACAAAGTGCTGGAGTAACACAATGGGTCAGACAGTATCTCTGGATGGATAGGTGATGTTTCGGGTCTGGACTATTCTTCAGACTGACCCGTTGAGTTATTCCAGCACTTTGTATCCTTCTTTGTAAACCAGCACATCCGCTGGTCCTTGTTTCTGCAAAGAATGATCACAATGAAGGGCCAAATGGCCTCCTCCTGCACCTATTTTTCTGAAGATGTCCTACATAGGTGTGGCACGGTGGTGCAATAGTAGTGTGCTGCCTTATAGCGACAGGCATCTGCTTTTCAATCCGGACTATGGGTGCTGTCTGTACAGAGTTTGTACGTTCTCCCTGTGACCGTGTGGATATTCTCCGGGAGCTCCAGTTACCTCCCACACTCCAAAGACATACAGGTTTCTGGGTTCATTGACTTCTGTAAAAATTGTAAAGTGTCCCCCGCATGTAGGATAGTGCGGGGATCACTGGTCGGTACGGACTCTGTGGGCCGAATGGACTGTTTCCGCTCTGTATCTCTAAATTAAGTTCATATTTGAGTTAGTGTTGTGTAGTGTTCAAGAACCTAATGGTTGTTGGGAAGAAATAATTCTTGAAACTGTGAACCTCGAATTGGATGCCGCCAATGCTTGTTCCTGGAGGGGAAAGGGCTGAGCTGACCCTAATGTGGGTCGTACATGGTCGTCAACATGCTTCAACTAGCCAGAACACTCAAGAGGACCTTCATTGGAGCTGGTGAACCAAGACTAGTGGGCAGGAGGTGAGAGCAATAAGGAATTACTTTCCAGTTTCCACCACACAGCTCTAGGCTTTCTGATCAATTATATTTTGCAGATTCATTGGTCCTCTGCAAAATTCTTTGAGTTTAATTTAGTTTATTGTCACGAACACTGATGTACAGTGAAAAATGTTCTGTTGCGTGCTATCCAGTCAACGGAAATACTGTACATGATTACAAACGAGCCGTCCACAGTGTACAGATTCATGATAAAAGGGTTAGAGACTGATGCAAGATAATGTCCAGTGAAGTCCGAATAAAAATAGTCCAAGGGTCTCCAATGAGGTAGATGGTAGCTTGGGACCACTCCCTAGTTGTTGGTAGGATGGTTCAGTTACCATATAATGGCTGTAAAGAAACTGCCACTGAAACTGGAGGTGTGCGTTTTCATGCTTCTGTACCACTTGCCTGATGAAAGAGGGGAGAAGAGGGTGTGAGACACACCCTTGATTCTGCAGGTGGCCTTGCCGAGGCAGCGTGAGGTGTAGATGGAGTTAATGGAAGGGAAGTTGGTTTTGTGTGATGGTCTTGGCTGGACATATACACACACAGCATTAGATTATCTGATCAATGAAATATTGCAGATTCTATGGTCCGCTCAAAGAGTTTTGCAACGTTTTAGTTTTTGAGCCTTACCTCAACTATTTTGCTGATTCAGCGACAATAAACTTACCAACTGTGATTTCCTTCCTTGAACTCCATCGCGGGCAGATGGAGAAATGCAAATACATTCAAAATAAATATTTCACTCAGAAAATAAGTCCGATGTGCCTGGAAAAATCTTTTTGGCAAGCCACACAATCTTTAAACAGTGATGAATTGGTAAGGAATTCATTGCTTGAATATAACAGATTGAAAACAGCGTTTCCATAATAACAGAACAAGCTCATCTTTTAATTGCTATTTTCAGGTTCTGCACACTTTCCATTAATATCTTGCAACCTCTGACCCCATTCTACCTTAAACAAGGAATCATTTCACAGATGCATAAGCACCATAATGAAACTTTTACCCAACACCCTTCAATAATCTATGTAAATATTGCACAATCCTTGATATCTGTCCCTGGTTTAATGGAGTAATTTCCTTCAACGCACTCCTGACATTTCTTATAAAGGTAATTGGTATGTGGAAGGTCATCACCATTTATTGCTCAAATTAATTCAGCTGTCCCATTTGAGCCATTGGAGTGAGACTCCTGTAACTTTTACCTGATAGTAAAATACATTGCAACAAGATTCTTTGGTGAGATGAGATTTAAATAATGGAGGGCTGCCTCATTGATTGGAAGGAGATGTAAGGCACATGGAGTGGTGGGTTCCTGGAATACACGGCCACGTGTGGTGGTGGAGGCGGATGTGAGAGTGGCGTTTAAGAGGCTTTTACAGTAGATCGGTGCATGGAGAGAAGGGAGGGATATGAATCATGTGCAGAAAGTGGAGATTGGTTTATCTTGGCATCGAGTTCGGCAATGTTCGAGTTGGGGGCCGAAGGGGCTGTTTCTCTCCTAGTCTGTTCAAAGTTCTACGTGCATTGACACATGCCAAGTTCTCGCTGTGCGGGAGAATGGGGGTGAGTTATTGATGTTACCCGACTGAAGTATGTGGAACTAGAGGGTCTTCTGGCATCCGTCCATCTGCGGGAGATGATGGTACGTCTTGGCGTTGTCATGCTTGGAGAGGGGGATTTTTCATCTGTGGTTACATTTCCTTGTGTTACTGACTAGGCCTATCCGTAACAGTCAGATCCTTCCACAGTTTCCACAGGTGAGGTCGTCTCTGGTCATTGTTCTGGGGAGTCCGTGGCTGCTGTCTTTGACCATATTGCAACGTTGGCACCTGTGCTCCTGGGTCTTGAACCACATGATGTCATGATGTTTCATGCCCGCCTGGAGGTTCTTCCTCCACCTGCCACGGTCCCCAGTTGTCATTGTCGATATTGAAGCTTGTCATATCCCTTTTAACTGTGTCCATGTAGCGGAGCTTTGGTCTTCCTCTTGGTCTCCGAGCATTGGCAACCTCCCCATAAAGCACGTCTTTGGGGATGCGCCCATTGTCCATCCTGTATATAGACAATAGACAATAGACAATAGGTGCAGGAGGAGGCCATTCGGCCCTTCGAGCCAGCACCCCCATTCAATGTGATCATGGCTGATCATTCTCAATCAGTACCCCGTTCCTGCCTTCTCCCCATACCCCCTGACTCCGCTATCCTTAAGAGCTCTATCTAGCTCTCTCTTGAATGCATTCAGAGAATTGGCCTCCACTGCCTTCTGAGGCAGAGAATTCCACAGATTTGACTGAAAAAGTTTTTCCTCATCTCAGTTCTAAATGGCCTACCCCTTATTCTTAAACTGTGGCCCCTTGTTCTGGACTCCCCCAACATTGGGAACATGCTTCCTGCCTCTAACGTGTCCAATCCCTTAATAATCTTATACATTTCGATAAGATCCACTTCTGGTATATGTCGAAGCCAGGGGAGGCGATTCTGCTTGAGGATAGCAGGGATGCTGGGCATGTTGGTTAGAGAGAGGGCAGATTCGTTGGTGATTTTGTCCTGCCAAAAAAACTCCCAGGATGTGGTGAAGACAGCGAAAGTGGAAGTTATTCAATTTCAGCTCTTGATGTTGATAGGTCGTCCAAGCTTCACTACTGTAAAGTAGCGTGATCAATATGCCGGCTTTGTAGACAGTGACCTTGGTTTTGGTTGTGAGCTTCCTGTTCTTCAATGCCCGCTTGGTTAGCCTCCAAACGGTGGTTGCTGCTTTTCCTGTGCGTGAGTTGATTTCCTCATCCAAAGAGAGGCTATCAGTAACCATGGATCCCAAGTAGGATAATTTTTTGACGGATTCCAGTAAAGTGGTGTTTAGGCTGATTTGAGGGGGGAGTGGAGTGCCCTGACCCATGTCAACAGTCTTCTTACTGCTGCTTGTCAGTCTATATTCATTGCAGGCATGAGACATCCTGATCATTAGCCTTTGAAGTCCACCTTCCGTTGGGGTGATGAGTATCACCAGCATCATCAGCGTACAGGAGTTCTCTCAGGAGCACAGCTTTCACCTTCGTCTTGGCCTTTAATCTTGCTAGATTGAAGAGTTTCCCATCACTTCTGGTGTGGAGCTAGACTCCTTCCGTGTCTGTCGGGAAGGCAAAGGACAGAAGGGCAGATAGGAAGATGCCGAATAGAGTTGGGGCTAGGACACATCCACGCTTCACTCCCCTTCTCATGGGGAAGCTTTCCGACGTACTGCCATCAAACTGAACTGTACCATGCACGTTTTTGTGAAAGAGCTGGATGAAGCTTAGAAGATGTGGTGGACACCCAAACTTCTCTCGCACCTGGTAAAGGCCGCGTCTGTTGACAGAATCAAATGCTTTCGTGAGATCCGCAAATGCGATGTATAATGGGGTTTGCTGCTCTCTGCATTTCTCTTGAATTTGACGCAGGGAGAAGATCTTGTCCACCATAAATCTATTTCCACGAAAACCGCAGTGCGCCTCAGGGTACCGATGTTTCCCTACTGAAGTATGTGGAACTAGAGGGTCAGTCTCAAAATAAGGGATCAGTTGTTTGTGACAGAAACGAGAAGAAAACTCTTTACCCATAAGATAGTGAATCATTGGAATTCTCGCTAAACAGATGCTGTGGCAGTTCAGCTGCTGAATATATACAAGGTTTAGTTTAGTTTAGTTTAGTTTGGTTTAGTTTAGTTTAGTTTTGTTTGGAGATACAGCAATGGAAATAGGCTTGTAGGCCCACTGAGTCCACACCAACCATCGATCATCCGATCACACGAGTTCTATGTTATCCCACTTTCACATCCACTCCCTCCACTCTAGGGGCAATTTACAGAGGGCCAATTAACCGACAAACTCGCACGTTTATAGGACGTGGGAGGAAACTGGAGTACCAGGAGGAAACCCACGCAGTAACAGGGAAAACGTGCAAAACTCACACAGACAGCAGCCGAGGTCAAGATCGATCTTGGGTCTTTGGCGCTGTGAGGCAGCAACTCTACCAGCTGCACCACTGTGCAGTTGGAATGACAGACAGATTTATTTGGGGTGAGTGGGAAAAGCACAGGTAAAAATGGGTTCTTGATGTTCGGTAAGGTGCTGAAAGTCAGGAGGGGAATAGATAGGGTGAATAGACAGATTTTTTTTACCCAGGGCAGGCAAATTGGAAACAAGTGGATACTTGTTTAGGGTGAGAGGTGCAAGATTTAATAATAATCTGAAGGGCAAATTTTCAACTCAGAGGGTAGATGGAATGAACTTGCTAGAAGGGATAGTTGAGGCAGTTACTCTCACAGCTTTTAAAAGACATTTAGATGGGTATATGTATAGGAAAAGATTAGAGGGATATGGGCCAAACGTGGGCAAATGGGACTATCAGGTGAGACATCTTGGTCAGCAAGGACAAGTTGGGCCGAAGAACCTGTTTCTGTGGTATGTAAATCCCTAACAGCAGATGGCTTAGTGTGGGCCCCTTGTCTCCTGCATCATGACACCAACTACATTTCAAAAGCACTTTGTTGCCTGTGGAAACCTTTGAGATGTGAGAAGTATGTCTTTCTCACTGTAATAATGAGGACAGAGTTCATTGTTCACTCATACATTTAAGTCCAGGTTTCCAAGGTAAAGGAGCACTAGTTCTACGCAGGTTGGTATGACCTGATGACACCAGGACCCTGTGCAAGACTGTGTTGTATGTCTGTTGCGATCAATGCCCTCTGGTGGATTCATGGAATTAAAAACAAATGCTGTTTCCCAAGGCTGGTACATGAATCATCTCACAATGGTGACTACATGTCTTGTAGTGTGGAGCTTGCACATTGTCCCCGTGAACACATGGGTTTCCTCCAGCTGCTCCGGTTTCCTCCCACATCCCAAAGATGTGTGGGTTTGTAAGGTAATTAGCATCTGTAAATTGCCCCTAATGTGTAGGGAGTGGATGAAAAAGTGGGATAAAATAGAACGTGTGTGAACGGGTGATCGATGGTCAGCATGGTGGGCCGAAGGGCCTGTTTCCATGTGCCACTGAATTAAACTAAAGTAAACAAAAGTAAACTAAATTAAACTAAACTAAACTATCAGCGCCAGATATCCACAGATAGAATGGGTTTGACCTGCAGATCCATTGGTCAGTGCGTCCCTCTGCAGATTCAAGTGCACTTGTATTAATCCCATCACCAGTGAACTGGAAGTTTTATCTCCAAGCAACAGACAACAGACTAAAAACAATACTCGTGTCCTCCAGGGATGCTGCCTGGGCTGCTGAGTTACTGCAGCACTTTGTGCCTTTATTTGTACAGCAGCATCTGCAGTTCCTTGCATCTGAACAATAGACTGACTCTTGAGTACAGAAGTTGGGAGATCAGGTTGCAATTGTATAAGACATTGGTGAGGCCGCATTTAGAGTATTGGATTCAGTTCTGGGCACCATGTTGTAGGAAAGATGTTGTTACGTTGGAAAGGTAACGTAGAGAAGCTTTAAAGGATGTTGCTAGGACTCGAGGGTCTGAGCTACAGGGAGAGGTTGAGCAGGGTTTAACTCTTTTCCCTGGAACGCAGGAGGATGAGGGGAGATATTATAGAGGTATATAAGATCATGAATGGACTAGATCGGGTAGATGCACTGTCTCTTGCCCAGAGTGTGTGAATTCAGAACCAGAGGGCTTAGGTTTAAGGCAAAGAGGGAAAGGTTTTAAGAGGAATCTGAGGGGCAACCTTTTCACGTAAAGGGTGGTGGGTGTATGGAACAAGCTGCCGGAGGAGGTACTTGAGGCAGGTACTATTGCAACATTTAAGAAACAATTAGACAGGTACATGGATAGGACAGGTTTAGATGGGACTAGTGTAGATGGAACATGTAATGGCAACTTTCCGACTTTTCCAGTGATCTCTTTTCCAATTGCCATTACTACACAGGGAGTAGGAGTGCTCTTATGCAGACCCAACAGAACAGATCTTCCAGTCATTATTTCCAGTTTAATTAATTGTTTATTGAAGTAGTTGTACAAACAAGGAGATGAATATACCAGGCTCTACTTATTTCGCATACAGGTCGTAGCTGGCTGCTCTTCCCCTGGTCTGATCCCATGGCTCAGGTCTTTCCAGTCGATGGTCTGTCCAGGTCTGGTAAGAACTGTATGCTCTCCCTCCCTGTATCTGGCCACTCTCAGTCCCTTATGCCCATATACATGCACCACCCTGTGCATCTAATGATCTCAGCTTCTTGGAGCGGACATATCTTTGTTGTTGGTCTTTCCAAGATGTTGCTCTTAGTCTGAAGTCAAACTGTGCGCACAAGACCTTATGCATCTGGTATGGTCTCCAATATTCTGCCCATTAGCCAGGAGCCTCGTGGTGCAGTGGGATCAGCCACCACAATAATGTCACCTGGAGCAAAGCTTCTTTTTACCTTTGCCCACCGTTGCCGTTCTTGGATTAGAGGCAAGTATTCTAGTGTCTGCTGTTTCCAAAGGAGATCTGCCATATATTGCACCTGGCTCCATCTGCGTTTAATGTATAAGTCTTCCTTTACAAAGAGACCAGGTGGAAGTATTGGTTTGGTTTTTAACAGAAGATAGTTTGGTGTGAGAGCTTCCAAGTCCACTTTAAACTCCACAATCTTGTTGAGATCTGCTCGCCATCTTGTCCGTCGCTGAGAGAAGGTTTGGGGAATGTTTTCATCCCATCCAAGTTTTTCCTTGCAGAGCTCCTGCATAATCAGTTTGGCTGGCAGAGTAAATGGTGCTAGAAATCCTAAAGGGTTGTGTATAGAGCCGACCATGGACAAGATGCCACGTCTAGTGTATGGTCAATCCTGTGCAGCAATCCTGAACTTGAACACATCTGTTTCAACGCACAGCGCAATCCCAATGCTCTTTCCATTGGCAGATTGTCTTTGTCCAAGTCCAACTCCTTTGTCTCTTTGGTTCTGTTTTCTTATGGAATGGATGCCAATACAGCACGGCTGTTGCTGGTCCATTTTGACAGCATGAATCCTCCCATTTGGCAGATTGAGGTTAGGTCTCTTACCATCTGAACTGTTTCCTGTTCCGAAGGCATGGATTTTAAACAATCATTACATAGAAGTTGTTCTTTCCTGTGTTTGCCACCTCTGCTGGAAAATGAGCTTTGTTATCTTCAGCAGTTTTCCTTAATGCAAAGTTTGCACAACTTAGTGACGACACTGTTCCAAAAAGATGTACCTTCGTCCGGTATTCAACAAGACCTTGCTGCACATCACCATCGGGCCACCACAGAAATCGCAGATAGTCAATATGCTTTTCTGATACCTTGATCTGATGAAACATTGCTTTGCTATCAGCCATCAAAGCAACCGGTTCTTGTCTGAAACTGATGAGAACTCCAATAAGTGAGTTGGTTAGGTTTGGACCCTGCAGTAGTTGGCAGTTAAGTGATGTTCCTTTGAAGACTGCACCATAGTCAAAGACCAGCCTTAAAGTTCCTTTCTTAGAGTGATGCACCCTGTGATGAGGGATGTGCCAGAGTTCTCCATCACTTTGATTCAGCTGGTCTATTGGTGCCCTTTCAGCATAACCATTGTCAATCATTTCTCTGAGGAAAGATGTATATTCATCATAAAACTTCTCATTCTTGCCAAACTTACGTTTCCAACTCTGGATGTGTTGCTCTGCAATGCAACGGTTATTTGTCATGCTGGCGTTTTCTTGTTTGAAAGATAAGTCTAGACAATAGTGTCCATCTGTCATCCTTGCTGAGCGATTCATAATATCCAAGAAATTTACTTCTTCTCTGGACATTTCTTCTGTCTCCTTGATGGTTCTTTCACTGAAGTTGTGATTGCATTGTTTGACCAGTAGCTCCTCAATGTTTGCAATGGATATTCAATTGAGAATGATTGAGGATGATCAGCCATGATCACATTGAATGGCGGTGCTGGCTCGAAGGGCCGAATGGCCTACTCCTGCACCTATTGTCTATTGTCTATTGTCTATTGTCAATTGACAGCAGCAGCAGGGTAGCCATTTACATCCCTGCAATCATTGTCTCTTCTTAGGGGACCATAGATGACCCACCCCAGTAGGATTCTCACAGCGTATGGGCCATCCCCTTGGCTGTTCACCAGCTCCCAAGGTTCCAATACCTTTGAAGCATTTGTTCCAATGAGTAGATCAATCCCAGAGTCTATTTCAGGAATCTTGACATCCTTCAAGTAAGGCCCTTGTTTCACGTCTTCCTGTCTGGGAATATTTAGCTGAGAAACAGGCATGGTCTTATGTGTGATCACATCAGATAGTTGAATAAAATTGTCTTTGTCCAGACTAGATATTTCCAAACCTGAGACAAGACGACTGGCCGGTCACAGGCTCCACTTGGTTCATGGTACGCAAGAGAATTTTGGTCTTTTGTCCTGTAATGTTCAACCTTCTCATCAAGCTTTCTGTGCAAAAGGTAGATGAACTTCCATGATCCAAAAATGCATATGTTTGCAACACTGTGCTCCCATTGTGGCTCTTCACTTGTACTGGTTCAATGGAGAAGATGCAGATTTCATCACCGGCCCCAATATGCCCACTCATATGAGGTGAGAGAACAGCATTACTCACAATTGGTTTCTCATTCTGTTCTGTATGTTCTGGTTTCTTTTCTTTGTCCTTTTGTTCAATGTGAAGTATTTCAGAATGATTTTGGTTGCTGCCAGT